>NC_134689.1:304444117-304805992 GCF_050947455.1 Rhinoderma darwinii | reverse complement strand
CTTATGTCTACTCTCCTGGATACAATTTTGGCTTAAAAATCTATTGCAAATCTGTACTTTTTGAACAATGCCTTATTCACACGACAGTGAAAACGTCCTTGTGACGGCCGTTCTTTTAACTATCCTATGGGTGTATACACAGGGAGTCTGTGTGGCATCCTACACAGGGAGTCTGGGTGGCATCCTACACAGGGAGTCTGTGTGGCATCCTACACAGGGAGTCTGTGTGGCATCCTACACAGGGAGTCTGTGTGGCATCCTACACAGGGAGTCTGTGTGGCATCCTACACAGGGAGTCTGTGTGGCATCCTACACAGGGAGTCTGTGTGGCATCCTACACAGGGAGTCTGTGTGACCTTCCTTTGGATGTTTTCAGGGGGCTGGGACAAAAAAAGCCCGACCAATGAAATTCATCAGTTTTTTTAACGGCCATGAAAAACGGATGCAAAACCGAGTGGAAATGGATGAAAGTTTAGAGACACACGGATGCAAAATGGGCATGAAAAACTGACAGTTGATCAGTTTTAATGGACATTTTTTTCCACTGTCGTGTGAATATAGCCTTAGGCCTCATTCACACGACAGGGTTTCCCGGCCGGGTGCCGGCCGTTCATAAATCGGCCGTCACCTGGCTGCATTAGGAATAATAGACCCCTAATGGGGCTATTCACATGACCGTTTTTTTGACGGCCGGGAAAACCGGGCGTCAAAAAATGGGACATGCTCTATTTTCGGCCGGGTACCCGGCCGCCCGGCTCCCATAGAAGTCTATGGGGCCGGGTAATACACGGCCATCACCGGAATGTGTCCCGAGTGATGGCCGGGTTTTCCGTCGCTTGCTATCTATCTCCTCCTCCTCACAGCGCAGAGTGCATGTGAGGAGGAGGAGTTGATGCCATTCGGACGAATGGCTGTACGCTGTGTGGCAGGGCCGGGGTGTAAAGCAGGTGGAAGGGAGCGCTGCGCTGGCTCCCTTCCCCTGCATGTTTTAAAAGCGCCCTAGCCCGGCGACACCTTCCATGGCACCGCTAGCAGCTGCTGCTACTACTGTAGTGACGCCACTATAGCAGAGCAGAGAGGTATCTCCCCGCTCTGCTATGTGCTAGCCCCACTTTAGCTCCTTGAAGGAGCGGAATCCCTGTGTTTTCGGGCATACCGCTCCTAGAAAGAGCGCTTGATGTCTCGGTCCATATCTGGGCAGTGACATCAGGGGAAACTCCTGAAGCGGAATCCCCGAACACATGGGGATTCCCCTTCAGGAGTTGCCGCTGATGTCACTGTCCAGATCTGCCCGGCCCGGATGCAAAACTTTATGCAAACCGGCCGGGCAAAATGGCCGATTTTACCGGCCGACACTCAGGCTCGGGCGGGACCCGGTCGTGTGAACCCAGCCTTAAGGCTAAGAAAAGCACACAGGCAGCCCATTTCATCATCTTTTGAAGTTACCTCTTCAACTTGCTCCAGTTCATCTTCATTAGTTTGCACTAAACGACACTGTACACAATTTTCCAGTCTGAGCAAAGCTTGAATTTGACATCTAAAATAAAAGACACAAATATTTAATAAAACAAAAAACAAAGTGGATTACCAATTGCAAAATGGTGGAGCAGCAGCATATATACTTACTCTCGAATTTTAGCTTTTTTGTTTTGATTTTGCCCATAAAATTGTCTGATCATCTTGCTGGTCTTCAACAGGAGCTTGATTTTGTCCGTGCAGTCCGTCTGCAGAATATAAGAAACATGCTGCTCACAACCACTTCTTCACTTACTTTAAGATTATGGAAACAAAAATTTGATATTCACCTCTATAGGTTTGCTGTTGGCTGATTTCAAGTAGGACTTTATGGAGGTTAAAGTATTCCTGACACATGAAAGCAACGAATTGTCTTCGCCGGACACCATTTTATTATAGTCCTCTATTAAAAAGGAATTAAGCTCCTCCTCCGACTTGAAACCTATAAAAGAGAGGCATTTACACGAAACTGTAGTCAAGATATTAAGAGTATTAGATATATCTCCAATTTTTTTTCTAAGATGGCTGTACAGCCAGATGTCATGTTACCGATAAACCCCTGAGGAAGCTACTCTTGTGGTGATATGCGTGGGCACTCTGTGGACCCTTTCTCTAACCCTGGCAGAATAGTGATACCTATTGCTTAACCCAATGAATTTCTGATATTTTGGTTAGGCACATGACTATTCGACTTTATTGGGATTGATTAAATACATTCTTGGTTGAATTTTGATGATAAAATTGTTCATGCGGATCGACAGGAAATTTCTTATCGGGCGCACCGGGCTGGGGGGGGGGGGGGGGGGGGAGGTGGTTGGGCTATGTTTAGACTAGGGATGCACGGTGCATCGAAACTTCGATACTGTTTCGATACTGTGCATCCCTAAACTGTTCGATACCGCTATTTCCTGTATTTCGATACGGAGCTGCGCAGCCGCACAGCTGAGTATAGTAATACATGAATGTATGGGAGCGGGGCTGCGGCTGTGTGATACAGTCACTGCCCCGCTCCTGAGTAATGATAAGTTCACGCCGTCAGGATAATGAGATGCGGTCGGCGCTGCACTAATGATCTGCGGCACTGAAGACAGAACATGGCGGGCGCTCTACAAAACACCCCCATGTTCTGTCTCCAGTGCCTGAACCGCCGCTCATTAGTGCAGCGCCGGCCGCACCTCCTTATGCTGACCGCGCGCGCACTTATATCAGGAGCGGGGCAATGGCTGTATTACACAGCCGCAGCCCCGCTCTAACGGCGGAGATCAGAGAAACCTCTCATCTCCGCCGTTATTCCCCTGAATGCTGCGATCACAGCTGACTGCAGCATTCAGGGGAAAATGAGAAGGGGGGATGCCCGTGGATCGCGTCACAGGGAATTCCTGTGACGCAATCGAGGGCCATACCATATATGGGCAGACAGCCCAGGGTCTATTGACGGACCCCAGGTCTGTCTTACCATATTTCCTGTTGTTAGGGCATACTTGGGTATGTCCTAACAACAGCCTGTGTGCTATCCGTCCACAGGCTAATGTACTGGCATATATCTGATATATGTCACTACATTAAAGTTTAAAAATAAAGTAAAAACAAAGTATTGTTAAATTTAAAAAAAAATACACATTCACCTTTTTTACATTAAACATTAAAATAAGTCTCAATACATAAAATATACACATTCAGTAATGGCGCGCACAACAATTTTTTTGCATCATTTATGACGTGTACGCTGTAAAAAAATAAAATAAACACGGCTTTCTATCACTTATTAATGTGAGGCGCGAAGATGAATTTAACCTCCATGTGCCTCACATTAATAGTAATTAACCCCATCATGTACCTCGCACATTAACCCATTATGACTGAGAAACATGATGGGGTTAATAACTATTAATGTGAGGCGCGTTCAAAATTCATCACACGGAATTCATCAGAAAACGGAAGCATTTTTTTTTTTTATTACTGTTGGCAAAGTATTGAAATTGGTATCGAAATCACAATACTAAACGAAGTATCGGCATCGAAGTCCAAATTCTGGTATCGTGACATCCCTAGTTTAGACGTGTGTGTTTCTCTCACTGCATGTACTTATAAGTGCTTGTAGGGGGTGGAATGCGCTAGTATTGTGTAAAATTTTGTTTGTTTTAATAAAAAGTTACTCGATTTAAAAAAAAAAAAAAAAAATACTTTCTTGTTTGATCCCAAATTGTATGTGCCTCTTATGCTCGATTTATACTGTGTTTTACGTTAACAGAGATCTGGTCTGGGCGGGCACTACTTATGGTATATACCACACCCCCTGCATTATTTATGTACTGTATTAGGCCTCATGCACACAAACGTATTTATTTCCTCCCGTAAATACGGGTCCTTTGTCACACGTATTCGACCTGTATTCCACCAGTATTTACGGACCTGTGCCCGTAAATACGCGTCCGGTGTCACCAGTATTCCACCCGTATTTACGGACCCGTTTTCTCTGCACTAATCGGCTGTCCCTTCTCTCTATCAGTGCTGGAAAGAGAGAAGGGGCTGTCCTTTCGAGCAGAGTTTCCGCAGCGATTGAAAGTAGTGGTGACGCGTCCCCCTTTTGACATCCAGTTCGACCTCCCTGGATGACGCGGCAGTTCATGTGACTGCTGCAGCCTGTGATTGGTGATTGGTCTGGGTGGCCGGACTGGAGGAAGTAGCAGGTAAGTTAACTTTTAATACTATTAACTCCAGTGGTAGTCACGGTCCTGGGTGCTGAAAGAGTTACTGCCGATCAGTTAACTCTTTCAGCACCCTGGACAGTGACTATCCCCTGACGTCGCCAAGCAACGCCCCCGTAATTACGATTTCTATGGGCTGCCCGTGCCGTAATTACGGCCTGAAAAAGGACATGTTCCATATTTTTCAACGGCACGGGCACCTTCCCATAAGCATACGGGAAGGTACCCGTGGCCAATAGAAGTCTATGGGCCCGTAATTACGGGCGTTTTTACGTTCGTGTGCATGGGGCCTTAGTGCGGTTTAATGTTCTTAATTGATTTTCTTGTGTTTCTGCATGTGGATACAAAAAAAATAAAAAATTTACATAGCTCTTGTACTATGGATCGTATTTGAGTGCATTATTTGCCTGATATACACCACTCTTTCCTCTTTTGAACCATCATCAGCCATAGGTGTGTGTGTGTGGCATTTGTTGCATAATTTGTGATTGTGTTGCCAGTCATTTCTTGATTATAAAAGTTACTGATAAACCCCTTTAGTATGAACATTAATATTGTCAGGCATAGAATCACATTTGAATAAGTACGAGGAGTCACTGACTTGTTGGCTTTCTTGCCTTTCCATCAGGCTTCTCGGACGATTTCCTCTTTGCCTGGGAACTCTTTTCCACAGGGGCACCTTCTGGTTGTAACTTCTGAGCCTTTGAATTTAACCTAGCAGCATTTAACATCTGCAGTGCACGAGGCATGGTTTTCATCTTCTGTCTCACAGGAGTACGAGGAAGACCTAAATATATAATACATATAAACATTCAGCTTTCTATTTCAATTACCAGTCATGAAGCAAATAGGCACATCCCAGAAGTGGAGCCAAGAAATTTGATTGCATTTTTTCTTTTTAGCAGGTTAACAAAGGCACCTACATAAGAATTAATCAAAAAGAAAAGAAGTGTAAAAGTATACAAATAATGCAAGGAGTATGACAAACATACGCTTCTTTTGGTTTTCCCCCTGTAGTGTATTGCCAGACTCTTCAGTTTTCTTCTGGTAGGACTCGGATAGGTAATGTGTTACTTCTTGATCACTTTTCTGGTCATCTTGATCATAGGTTTCTGCACTTATCAACCTGCAATTAAATATCGAAACAGAAAACTGGTTTGTTTGTTACTCTAAGTGTAAATAGTTTATCCTCCACAGGATAGGTTTCCACGGCAAACTAAAAACGGCCGTAAAATACAGAGCTGTTTTCAAGGGAAACCAGCCCCTGATTTTCAGCCGTTTTTGAAGCAAAGTGCGTAATACGGACGTTTTTGGAGTGGTTTTTTATTGAGACAATAAAAAAAGGGCTCAATGGACATGCACTTCTTTTTTCGCGCAGTTTTTACAAACAGCCACGTAAAAAAACGCCTCGGTCGTAATCAAACACAGTTTTTCCAATTGAAATCAATGGGTAGATGTTTGGAGGCGTTTAGCCCCCCGTATTTTCAGCCATTTTTCAGTGCGTTTACAGCCCAAAAATTAGCTGAAAATAAGCCGTGTAAACATACCCACAAAGTTTTCTTTTCCTTGGTATAAGTCAATCGGACGTATATTTGTATGGCGAAGTACACACTTGTGTTGTATAATCCGTTACTCTGTTCCGTTTATAGATCAGAATAAAAGGATAAAATCAGATTTGTTAAAAAACCCATTGAAATCAATGAGATTTTTTAATTGCAACCGTTTGTGTCAGGTTTTTTTAAGGAGATAAAAGAGCAGAGTACAGGACTTGTCAATGTGAAACTGATACAAACTAATTGTAATCCGTTTGCATCTGTTATTTTAATTTCAATGGTATTTTTAACGGATCCGTTGTTATCCTTATTCTGATCTTAAAACGAAATCAAAATAATTAATTATACAAACACAAGTGTGAACTAAGCCGAAGGGTCGCAGCTTAAAGAGATTGAACCAATAATTATTACATTTCTCTGTTACCACACAAAACGTACCAACATTTTAATTGGAATCACTTTTAAAAAATGCTCCTAGAGGCCGTTAACGCTTTTCTCGCTACTAGGGGGTCGGAGCTTAGTGAAAGGGGGGCCCCGCAGTCTATATTTCACACAAGGTCCTGATATGTGACACAGAACAACATCCTGACGTCACGTGCGGAGTCGTATTTAACGTTCTGATGCTTCTCTTGAACAGGAGCAGAGCTGCAGTTCTGCAGAACGGCCGCTACGAAGTGGTCAGTGCCACCTGTTTACAGCTCCAACTACTGCATACCGTTCAAAACATCCGGGCCCAAAGGCAGCCGGAACAGCTGATCGGTGCGGGGTCCGGGTGTTGGACCCGCACCGATCATATACTGATGACCTATCCGGTAGACAGGTCATCAGTTGTCCGGTCGTGGACAACCCCTTTAACATAACTGGTATCGCCACATCCGGAGAAGTCCAAACTATTACAATATAAAAACATTTAATCAGCTCGGTGAACGCAGTGAACAAAAAAAAAAAAAAAAAAAAAAATAAAAAATGCCCAAACTGCTGTTTTTTGGTCACCTTAGCTCCCCCCAAAAAATGAAGAATAAAGTAATCAAAAAGTCACGTGTACCCCAAAACGGCAAATATAAACGACAGGTCGCCCCGCAAAAAATAAGTGGTAATTCATAAGAAAAACAAAAAAACAACATACATTTGGTATCACCGTAATCGTATCGACCTGTAGAATAAAGTGAACATGTCGATTTTACTGCACGATAAACGTAGTAGTAAAAAAAAAAAAAAAAAAAAAAAAAACAAAAAAAAAAACGCAACAGCTTTCTGCTTATTTCACCCCACAAATAATTATTTTTTCGGTTTCCCAGTACATTATACGGTGCCATGAAAAACTAAAACTTGTCCCGCAAAAAGCAAGCCCTCATACGGCTAGGTCGACAAAGAAATAAAAAAAATTAAGGCTTTTGGAAGTCGGGGAGGAAAACACAAAAATTGGCCGTGTCATTAATGAGGAAAACCTGATCAACTGATCAGTAGGAGGAAGGTTTTACACGAGCGTGTGCGTTTTGCGCATGCAAATAACGCTGCGTTTTGCGCGCGCAAAAGTCACTTAACAGCTCCGTGTGTCATCGCCATATGATGCGCGGCTGTGTGATTTTCACGCAGCCGCCATCATTATGACACTATGTTTGTGAACAGAAAATGGGTTCAATGACTTGAATGGGTGCGTGATGCGTGAACAGCGCAGAAATATAGGACATGTCGTGCGTTTCACGCAGCGGACACACACTGAGTGAAAACGGCCCAATAGGCCCGTGCGACGCGCGTGAAAATCCTCCCTTAGGGCGAGTGAGTTTTGGGTGAAATAAGAAAAATGTTCAAAGACCAGAGAAGGAAGTTTACTACTGGGCGCAGGGCCGTTTTAAACACTCTGGCAGACCCAGTGTAAAAGTTTAATGAGTGGGTCCCCCCAACTTCTGAACAGATTGGAGCGCTGAGGACTTTTATGATCTTTGTTTCGCAGTGATCGGGCTGCACTGAGGGTTGTACCAGTGCTGTGCTATACTAGGGTTGTCACGATACCAGAATTTGGACTTCGATACCGATACTGTGTAGTATTGCGATTCTCGATACCAAAACGATACTGAATAAAAAATAAAAGTTCTTCCATTATCTGATGTGAGGCATGTGGTGGAATGAATTTTAAACATCCATGTGCCTCACATTTTATAGTAATTAACACCATCATGTTTCTTAGTGATAATGGACAACTTTGGGTTAATGTGTGAGGTACATGATTGGGTTAATGACTATTAGGCAAGATTCACACGAGCGTTTCCATTTTGCGTCCGCAAAAAACAGTGTTTAACTCCATTGCAGTACCGTGTGGCGACCGTGTACGGTGTGCTGTTTTTTTTTACATCTCAAAAAAAAAACGAAGGAAGTGATTTTTTTTCCTCATTCCTTTGCCAACGGATGCGTGAATCACAGACAGCACACGGATGACGTCCGTGCGCTGTCCGTTGTAATCATACACCCATTGACTTCACTGGGCTGCAAAAATCGCACAAAAATAGGGCCTGCAGGAAGTTTCACGCAGAGGAAACGCCGCGTGAAAAACAACGCATGTCTGAATAGCCCCATTGAAATACATAGGTCTGTGAGACGGCCGTTGTTTTAACATCCGTAATACGGACGTAAAATACACACGTGTGAATCAGGCCTTAACCCCTTCCCGCTCCTTGACGTACTATTAGGTCATGGTAAGTGCATCGTTCGCGCTCCATGACCTAACAGTACATCACGGGAGGATCAGCCATTTCAGCCGTCCTCCCGATACATACAGGAGCTGTGATGACTGCTGTCTCGTACAGCAGTTGCCGCGGCTTTCAGTGGGGACTGATTGCGGTGTCCCCGCTGGTTAACCCTAGAAGCCGGGTTCAATAGCGATCGTGGTTTCTAAGGGGTTAAACCACAATCGATGTCCCGCTACATGAGAGGGCGGCGATGGTTGCTATGGCAACCAGAAGCCTAACAATGGCCTCCGGCTATGCTACCTAGGGTAGCCTAGTGGGTCCTGACTAAGTCGGGACCCACTATGCTTGCTGTCAGTTCTAATAGTAGTGCAGTGTATTAGAATTGCGATCAGGGCCTCCTGCCTTCAAGCCCCCTAGTAGGACAAAATAAAAAAGATCAAAAAAAGTTGTGTTAAAAATAAAAAAATAAAAAAAAAGTGTTAAGGGAAAAAGGGGGATTTTTATTACTTTATCAGTCCTTTATTATTAAAATAAACTATAAATAATTGGTAGCGCCGCGTACGTAACGGCCTGAACGACAAAAGTATTTAGTTATTTATCCCGGGCGGTGAACGCCATAAAAGAAAATAAATCATAGCAGAATCACAATTTTTCGGTCACTTCACCTCCCAAAAAAATGGAATAAAAAATTATCAAAAAGTCGAATGTACCCAAAAACGGTATGGAAAAAACAAGCCACGGACTTCTTGATGGAAAAATAAAAAAAAGTTATGGCTCTTAGAATATGGCCAATAAGTAAATGATTTTTTTAATAAAAAGTATGTTATTGTGCAAACACCATAAGACATAAAAAAAATTATAAACATATAATAAGGCCGTAATCATATCGCCCCGCAGAATAAAGTGAATATGTCATTTATAGCGCACGGTGAACGCTGTAATAAAAAAAAACTATAGTACAATTGCTGTTTTTTAGTCACCACACTTCTTAAAAATAGAACAAAAAACTGATCAAAAAGTCGCATGCACCCCATGAAAACTCCAATGAATTTCTCAAGGGGTCTAGTTTCCAAAACGGAGTCACTTTTAGGGGTTTTTCCTGTACTGGTACCTCAGAAGCTCTACAAAAGTGACATGGCGCCCAGAAACCAATCCAGTAAAATCTACATGCCAAGTAGCGCTCCTTCCCTTCTGAGCTCTGACGTTTGCCCAACCAGCAGTTTATGACAACATATGGGGTATTGCCGTTATCGGGAGAAATTGCTTTACAAATTTTGGGGTGCTTTTTCTCCTTTATTCCTTGTAAAAAATAAAAATGTGTACCTTTTATCGGAAAAATTTTGATTTTCAATTGCACAGCCTAATTCCACAAAATGCAGCAAAAGACCTGTGGGGTCTAAATGCTCACTTTACCTCTCGATAAGTTCCTTGAGGGGTGTAATTTGCCAAATAGGGTCACTTTTGGGGGTTTCCACTGTTTTGGCACCACAAGACCTCTGCAAACCGGACATGGTGCGTAATAAAAAGGAGGCCTCAAAATCCACTAGCTGCTCCTTTGCTTCTGAAGCCGATGCTTCAGTCCATTAACACACTAGGGCCACATGTTGGATATTTCTAAAAACTGCAGAATCTTGGCAATAAATATTGAGTTGCGTTTCTCTGGTAAAACCTTCTGATTTAAAGAAAAAAAAATTGAATAAAAAGGATTTTCTGACAAAAAAAAAAATGAAATTTGTAAATTTCCCCTCTGCTTTAAATTCCTGTGAAACGCCTAAAGGGTTAAGAAACATTCTAAATGCGGCTTTGAATACTTTGAGGGGTCTAGATTTTAAAATGGGGTGTTTTATGGGGTTTTAAGGCGTTCAAAACCACTTCAGAACTGAAGTACCCCAAAAAAAAAAAAAAAAGGCTTGACATTTTCTTCTAAATATAAGAAATTGCTGCTTATGTTCTAAGCCTTGTAACATCCTAGAAAAATAAAAGAATGTTCAAAAAGTGATGCCAACATATAGTAGACATGGGAAATGTGAACTAGTCACTATTTTGTGTGGTATTACTATGTCTTACAACCAGATACATTTCAATTCTGAAAAATTCTATTTTTTACAAATAAACACTCAATACATCTACCAAATGTTACCACTAACAAAGCCCAATGTGTTACGAGAAAACAATCTCCGAAACGCTTGGATAGGTATAAGCATGCCTGAGTTATTACGACAAAGTGAAATATATGTCAGATTTGAAAAATGGGCTCGGAGCCTTAAGGCCAAAACTAGGCTGCGTCCTTAACCCGTTAGTGACCGCCAATACGCCTTTTCGCGTCGGCCACTAATGGGCTTTATTCTGATGCATAAGCCTTTTTATGGCACTGCATTAGGATAAATAAACAAGAGGTAGCTGAGGGCGTCCCTGCTCGAACAGGTGAGATCGATATTAGTATCGATCTCACCCGTTTAACCCTTCAGATGCGGTGCTCAATAGCGTGCACCGCATGTGAGTGGTTTTGGAGAGAGGGAGGGAGCTCCTTCTCTCCCCCACCGACACCCGGCGATAAGATCGCGAGTGTCTGTGTCTGTGATGGCAGCCGGGGGCCTAATAAAGCCCCCAGGTCTGCCTGTAGTGAATGCCTGCTAGGTCATGCCAGAGGCATGGCCTAGCAGATGCCTGTCCGTTTTAAACAGACAGGTAGTAATACACCGCAATACAAAAGTATTGCAGTGTGTTATAATAGCGATCGGACAATCGCATATTAACCCCTTAACGCTCCAGGACATACTATTATGTCATGGTAAGTGCATCGTTCGCGCTCCATGACATAATAGTATGTCATGGAGTAAACACGGCGCCGTTCGCGCGGGGCGCGTTCATGAGCTGTGATAGCTGCTGTTTCCGACAGCAGACTATCACTGCTCAATGTGCCGGGACCGATCGCGGAGCTCAACCGCCGATTAACCCCTCAGAAGCCGCGTTCAATAGCGATCGCGGATTCTTAGGGGTTAATCCGCCATCGCCGGCCTGCTACACGATAGCGGCCGGCGATAGTGACTATGGCAACCGGACACCAAACAATGGCGTCCGGCTATGCCATAGACGGAAGCCTAGTGGGTCCTGACAACGTCAGGACCCACTATGCTTGCTGTCAGTGAGTAGCTGACAGTTCTAATACACTGCACTACGCATGTAGTGCAGTGTATTAGAATAGCGATCAGAGCCTCCTGCCCGCATGTCCCCTAGTGGGACAAAGTAATAAAGTAAAAAAAAAGTTAAAAAAAGTTGTGTAAAAATAAGAAAATAAAAGTTTTAAAAGTATTAACCCCTTCCCGACATTTGCCGTACATGTACGTCATGGAAAGCATTGACTTCCCGCATCTTGCCGTACATGTACGCCGAATGTTTGGGACCGGCTCAGAAGCTGAGCCGGTGCCATCATCACCGGATCTCAGCTGTATCTTACAGCTGACATCCGGCTGTAACGGCGGGGACCGAAATTAGCTTCGATCCCCGCCATTAACCCCTTAAGTGCAGCGCTCAAACGCGATCGCTGCACTTAAGGTGTTTGCAGCTCATCGGAACCCCAGTAATGAAATTGCCGGGGTTCCGGTGGCTGCAATGGCAACCGGAGGCCTAATACTGGCCTCCCGGTCTGCCTAGCACCGAAGCCGGTCAAGATCCGCCCGGCGGCGGAGCCTGATCGGCTTCCGTAGCTGCCGGCAAGATGGCGCCGGGTCAGGAGCTGATCCGGCGTCATCAGCGGTGGAAGTCAGCTGTACTGTACAGCTGACATCCACCTGTAACGGCAGGAACCGGAGCTAGCTCCGATCCCTGCCATTAACCCCTTCGATGCAGCAATCGAAAGCGATTGCTGCATCGTAGCGGTTACTAGCAGATCGCCAGCCCTGACAGGCAATCAGGACTGGCGACTGCTGTTATGGCAACAGGAGACACAATAGTCTCCTGCTCTGCCATTACGGAAGCCGATTTAGGCCCCGCCGGGAGGCGAAGCCTAATCGGCTTGCTGTCAGTGAATGACTGACAGATCTAATACATTGCACTACATAGGTAGTGCAATGTATTAGAAAAAAAAAAATCTGACCGTTGGAACTTCAAGTCCCCTAGTGGGACTTGAGAAAAAGTGTAAAAAAAGTATAAAAAAAGTATAAAAAAAAAAGTGTAAAAAAAAAGTGCAAATAATGAAAGTTTGAAAACAATAAAAGTTTCAAGTAATCAAATAAAACACAATCCCCCTTTTACTCTTATCAAGTCATTTGGTATCGCCGCGACCGTAACGACCTGAGGTATCAAAATATTATATTATTTATTGCACGCGGTGAACAGCGTAAAAAAAACCGTAAAAAACGTTACCAGAGTTTCTGTTTTTTAGTCACTTTGCCCTACAAATGTTAGAATAAAAAGTGATCAAAAAGTCGCACGTATCCAAAAATGGTACCTATAAAAACTATAGCTCGTCCTGCAAAAAACAAGCCCTCATACACCTCCGTCAACAAAAAAATTAAAACGTTATGGTTCTCACAACTTGGCGACAGAAAAAATACATTCTTTCTACAAAAGTAATTTTATTGTGCAAAAAGTTGTAAAACATAAAAAAGTGCTATAAATTAGGTATCACCGGAATCGTAGTGACCCACAGAATAAAGTTAACATGTAGTTTATAATGCGTGGTGAACGCTGTATAAAAAAAAACAAAAAAAGCTGTGCCAGTATTGCATTTTTTTGTTTACCTGGCATCCCAAAAAATAGGATAAAAGGTGATCAAAAAGTTGCATGTACCCCAAAATGGTACCAATAATAACTACAGCTCGTCCCGCAACAAACCAGCCCTCATACCGCTACGTCTATGAAAAATAAAATTAGTTATGGCTCCAATAAGTCAGGAAATAAAAAAATATGCAGTTGTGCCCGAGGGGAACATTTCTTCTGTTTGAAGAGACGATTTATCAAGGACCTAAAATTAGGGAACCAGGAAAGGGAGGGCCCAAACATATCCGCTGGAAGCGACGGTGCCCGTATTATACCAGGACAACACTTCCTAGCAAAATTCCCCAAACTACAAAGGCGCGGAGTGTGGACCAAAAGGGGGATAATAAAGGACGCCATATATCAGTGCGACACCGGCCTGTGCAGAAATGATTGTGTCACAGCGTAACACACATCTATGGATCATTTTATTGTTTTTTTTTACCCCATTATTATACCACCTGACTATGCCCCTTATATACTCCGCCCGGCTTACATATGCCCCCACATTATAAACGGAAACACCAGTAAGACTCCAAACAAAACTACTACCAAGCAAAATCCACGCTCCAAAAGCCAAATGGCATTTCCTCCCATCTGAACCCTACAGCGTCCCCAAACAGCAGTTTCCTTCCACATATATGGCACAGTCATACCCGGGAGAACCCTTTTAGCAATTTTTGGGGTGTGTGTCTCCAGTGGCATAAGCTGGGCACGACATATTTGCCACTGAATGGCATATCTAGGGAAAAATATAAATTTTTAATTTGCACCATCCACAGCGCATTCATTTATGGAAAAGACCTGTGGGGTGAAAATGCTTACTACACCCCTTAATAAATGCCTTGAGGGGTGCAGTTTCCAAATGGGGTCACTTCTCAGGGGTTTATTTTTATTATTTCACATCAGAGCCTCTGCAGTTGTGAACCAATACTTTGTAAATCGCCAAATTAGGCCTCAATTTTACATGGTACGCTTTCACTCCTGAGCCTGGTCGACTGTCCAGGCAAGAGATTAGGGCCACATGTAGGGTGTTTCTAAAACCAGGAAACCCAGCATAATAATTAGAGAGCTGTCTTGTTATGGTGGCACAAGCCGGGCACCACATATTGTCCACATATCTGTGGAAAAAATCCTATTTTCACTCTGCAACATCGAGTTCACACTAATTTCTACAAAACACCTGCAGGGTTAAAATGCTCACTACACCCCTAGGTAAATGCATTGAGGGGTGTAGTTTCCAAAATTGGGTCACTTCTGGGGGGTTTCCACTGTTTTGGGCCCACAGGCGCCCAAAAACCAATCCAGCAACATCTGCACTCCAAATGGCGGTCCTTCCCTTCTGAGCCCTGCCGTTTGCCCAAACAGCAGTTTATGACCACATATGGGGTATTGCCGTACTCGGTAGAAATTGCTTTACAAATGTTGGGTTCTTTTTTTTTCCTTTATTTGTTGCGAAAATGAAAAAAATTGCGCTAAAGCTACGTCTTATTGAAGAAAAAGGATTGTTTTTATTTTCACTGCCCAATTCTAATCAATTCTATGAAACATCTGTGGGGTCAAAATGCTCACTACGCCCCTAGATGAATTCCTCAAGAGGTGTAGTTTCCTAAATGGTGTCACTTTTTGGGCGTTTTCATTGTTTTTTCCCCTCAGGGGCTTTGCAAATGTGGCATGGCCTCCGCAAACCATTCCTGCTCAATGTGATCTCCAAAAGCCAAATAGCGCTCTTTCCCTTCTAAGCCACGCCGTGTCTCCAAACAGCCGTTTATTACCACATGTGGGGCATTGTTTTACTCGGGAGAAATTGCTTTACAAATTTTGTGGTGCTTTTTCCTCCTTCAGTCCTTGTGGAAATGAGTAAAAATAAGCTAAACCTAAATTTTCTTTGAAAAAATGTTGATTTTTATTTTCAGGGCCTACTTCCAATAATTTCTGCAAAAAACCTATGGGGTCAAATCGCTCACTATACCCCTAGATAATTTCCTCAATGGGTGTAGTCTCCAAAATGGGGTCACTTGTGGGGGGTTTCCACTGTTTTGTCTCCTCAGGGACTTCGTAAATGTGACATGGCCTCCGCAAACCATTCCTGCTAAACTTGAGCTCCAAAAGCCATATAGCGCTCTTTCCCTTCTCAGCCCTGCCGTGTCTCCAAACAACCGTTTATTACCACATGTGGGGTATTGTTTTACTCGGGAGAGATTGGTTTACAAATTTTACGGTGCTTTTTCTCCTTCAGTCCTTGTGGAAATGAGAAAAAATTAGCTAAACCTACATTTTCTTTGAAGAAATGTTGATTTTAATTTTCACGGCCTACTTCCAATAATTTCTGTAAAAAAACTCTCACTGTACCCCTAGATAATTTCCTTGAGGTGTGTAGTTTCCCAGATGGGGTCACTTTTGGGGGATTTTGACTGTTTTGGCACTGCAAGAGCCCTTCAAACCTGACATGGTGCCTAAAATTTATTCTAACAAAAATAAGGCCCCAAAATCCACTAGGTGTTCCTTTGCTTCTGAGGCCGGTGCTTCAGTCCAGTAGCACACTAGGGCCACATGTTGGATATTTCCTAAAACTGCAGAAACTGGGCAACAAATATTGAGTTGCATTTCTCTGGTAAAACCTTCTGTGTTATAAAAAAAATTGTACTAAAAATTTATTTCTGCAAAAAAATATGAAATTTGTAAATTTCACCTCTACTTTGCTTTAATTCCTGTGACATGTGTAAAGGGTTAAGACATTTTCTAAATGCTGTTTTGAATACTTTGAGGGGTGAAGTTTTTAAAATGGGGTTACTTTTTGGGGGTTTCTAATATATAAGGCCCTCAAAACCACTTCACAACTGAACTGGCCCCTGTAAAAATGGCCTTTTGAAATTTTCTTGAAAATGTGAGAAATTGCTGCTAAAGTTCTAAGCCTTGTGATGTCATAGAAAAATAAAAGGATGTTCAAAAAACGATGCCAATCTAAAGTAGACATATGGGGGATGTTAATTAGCAACAATTTTGTGTGGTATAACTGCCTGTCTTACAAGCAGATACATTTAAATTGGGAAAAATGCTAATTTTTGCAATTTTTCGCTAAATTTTGGTGTTTTTCACAATTAAATACTGAACATATCGAGCAAATTTTGCCAGTAACTTAAAGTCCAATGTGTCACGAGAAAACAATCTCAGAATCGCTTGGATAGGTAAAAGCATTCCAGAGTTATTACGGCATAAAGTGACATGTCAGATTTGAAAAATGAGGCCCGGTCAGGAAGGTCAAAAGTGGCTAAAGAGGGAAGGGGTTAAAAGTAAAAATCCCCCTTTTTCCCTTATCAGTCATTTATTATTAATAAAAATATATAAACAAACAAATAAACTATACATAATTGGTATCGCCGCGTCCGTAACGGCCTGAACTACAAAATTATTTCGTTATTTATCCCGCACGGTGAACGCCGTAAAAAAAATAAATAATAAACCGTACCACAACAACAATTGTTTGGTCACTTCACCTCCCAAAAAATGGAATAAAAAGAGATCAAAAAGTAGCATGTACCTAAAAATGGTCCTGATCGAAACTACAGTTCGTTACGCAAAAAATAAGTCCTCGCACGGCTTTATTGATTGAAAAATAAAAACGTTCTGGCTCTTAGAATAAGGTAACACAAAAAGTAAATGATTGTTTACAAAACGTATTTTATTGTGCAAACGCCATAAGACATAAAAAAAACTATAAACATCTTGTATCGCCGTAATCGTATCGCCCCGCAGAATAAAGTGAATATGTCATTTATAGCGCACGGTGAACGCTGTAAAAAAAATAGAATAAAAAAACAATAGTAGAATTGCTGTTTATTAGTCACCACGCCTCTTAAAAATAGAATAAAAACTGATCAAAAAGCCGCATGCACCCCAAGAAAACTACAATGGATTCCTCAAGGGGTCTAGTTTCCAAATTGGGGTCACTTTTGGGGGGTTTCCAATGTTTTTGCACCACAAGACCTCTTCAAACCAGACATGGTGCCTAATAAAAAAGAGGCCTCAAAATCCACTAGGTGATCCTTTGCTTCGGAGGCCGGCGCTTCAGTCCATTACCGCACTAGGGCCACATGTGGGATATTTCTAAAAATTGCAGAATCTGGGCAATACCTATTAAGTTGCGTTTCTCTGATAAATCCTTTTGTGTTATAAAAAAAATGGTATAAAGAGGATTTTCTGACAAAAAAAAAAAAAGTTAATTTCACCTCTACTTTGCTCTAAATTTCTGTGAAACACCTAAAGGGTTCATAAACTTTCTAAATGCTGTTGTGAATACTTTGAGGGGTCTAGTTTCTAAAATGGGGTGTTTGATAGGGGTTTCTAATATATGGGCCCCTCAAAGCAACTTCAGAACTGAACTGGAACCTAAAAAAATAACTAAATGAGGCAATACTTCGCTTCTTACATTATACTGATAATGAACTGTGCCCACCCCGAGATGGCCCCAGTTTTGACCGTTTGTATAAACGGAGACCCCTATTAGACCGTTCCAGTGCCCGGTTTTCCCAAGCATACACCCCCGAGAAGTGTATTTCTATTGATGAGTCCCTGGTACATTTTAAAGGGAGGATTCAATTCCGCCAGTACCTGCCGGGTAAGAGGGCAAGGTATGGCGTGAAGATGTATAAGCTGTGCGAGAGTGCATCAGGGTATACCTACAGATTTAGGATATATGAAGGAAAGGCCACCCCCAAACCAGACTGCATCCTGGACTACAATAGGTACATGGGAGGTGTGGACTTGTCAAATCAAGTCCTGAAGCCCTACAGTGCCATGCGGTGTGATATAAGAAGCTGGCCGGGCACATCATACAGATGGCTTTGTACAATGCGTACGTGCTACGTCGATGTGCAGGCCAGAGGGGAACTTTCCTGGAATTTCAAGATCTAATCTTTAGGGACCAGGAAGGGGGGGCACCCAGTACTTCTGGAAGCGAGGCCACACGCATCGTACCAGGGTAACACTTTCCAGGAGAAGTTCCCCAAACTGGTGGAAAGGGAAAGAGTCAAAAGAGGTGAAGAGTCTGCTATAAGAGGGGGATAAGGAAGAACACAATATACCAATGTGACACGTGTCCCGAAAAACCAGGGCTCTGTATAAAAGATTGTTTTAAAATGTATCATACATCCCTTGATTTTTAATTTACCCTGATGCACTCCGCACAGCTTACCCCCCTCATCTTTCCCTTCTGAGCCCTGCCGTATGCCCAGGCAGCTGATAACAGCCACATGTAGGGTATTGTCGTACCCAGGAGAACCCACATTACAATTTAAGGGGTGTATATCTCCGGTGGCGCATGCTGGGCACACTATATCGGACACTGACATGCCATATATATATATATATAAAATTGCAAATCTCACTCTGCACCATCTGCTGCGCATTATCTTTTACACAGTTCCTGTGGGGTCAAAATGCTCACTACACCTCTAGATGAATGTCTTAAGGGGTGTCGTTTTTAAAATGGGGTCACTTCTCGGGGGTTTCAACTCTACTGGTACCTCAGGGGCTTCTGCATACATGACTTAGCACCAGAAAAGCTCCAGTAGGCCAAATGGTGGTCCTTTCCTTCTGAGCCCTCCCATGGGCTCAAACGGCAGTTTATCACCACAAATGGGGTATTGCCGCACTAAGGACAAATTGGGCAACAAAATGGGGTATGTTGTTCATTGTGAAAATAAGAAATTTTGATCAAAAATGACATCTTATTGGAAAAAATATCATTTTTTTCATTTCACAGCCCAATTCAAATAGGTGCTGTGAAAAAACTGTGCGGTCAAAATGATAACAAAAACCATAAATTAATTCCTTGAGGGGTGTAGTTTCCAAAATGGGGTCACTTCTGGTGGGTTTCTATTGCTTTGATACTTCTGGGGCTCTGCAAATGCGACATGGCACCCGAAAACCAATCCAGCAAAATCTGGACTCCAACAAACACATAGCGCTCCTTTCCTTCTGAGCCCTCCCATGGGCCCAAACGGCAGTTTATCACCACAAATGGGGTATTGCCGCACTAAGGACAAATTGGGCAACAAAATGGGGTATGTTGTTCCTTGTGAAAATAAGAAATTTTGATCAAAAATGACATCTTATTGGAAAAAATATCATTTTTTTCATTTCACAGCCCAATTCAAATAGGTGCTGTGAAAAAACTGTGCGGTCAAAATGATAACAAAAACCATAAATTAATTCCTTGAGGGGTGTAATTTCCAAAATGGGGTCACTTCTGGTGGGTTTCCATTGTTTTGATACCTCAACACCTCTTCAAACCTGGCATGCTGCCTAAAATATATTCTAATAAAAAAGAGGCCTCAAAATGCACTAGGTGCTTCCTTGCTTCTAGGGCTTGTGTTTTAGTCCACGAGCGCAGTAGGGCCACATGTGGGACATTTCTAAAAACTGCAGAATCTGGACAATACATATTTAGTAGTATTTCTCTGGTAAAACCTTCTCTGTTACAGAAATTTTTTTAATAAAATTGAAATTCAGCAGAAAAAATGAAATTTGCAAATTTCATTTCCACTTTGCTTTAATTCCTGTGAAATGCCTGAAGGGTTAAAAAACTTTCTATATGCTGTTTTGAATACTTTGAGGGGTCTAGTTTTTAAAATGGGGTGTTTTATGGGGGTTTCTAATACATAGGCCCCTCAAATCCACTTCAGAACTCAAGAGGTACCTTCAAAAAAAGGCTTTTGAAATTTTCTTAAGAATATGAGAAATTGCTGTTTATGTTCTAAGCCTTGTAACGTCCAAGAAAAATAAAAGAATGTTCAAAAAACTATGCCAATCTAAAGTAGACATATGGTAAATGTGAACTAGTAACTATTTTGGGTGGTATAACCGTCTGTTTTTCAAGCAGATGCATTTAAATTCTGAAAAATTCTATTTTTTGTAAATTTTCTCTAAATTTTGCAATTTTTCACAAATAAAGACTAAATATATCGAACAAATTTTACCACGAACATGAAGCCCAAAGTGTCACGAGAAAACAATCTCAGAATCGCTTGGGTAGGTTTAAGCATTCCGACGTTATTACCACATAAATTGAAATATGTCAGATTTGAAAAATGGGCTCTGAGCCTTCAGGCCAAAACTAGGCTGCGTCCTTAAGGGGTTAAAGTCCCCTAGTGGGACTAGTAAAAATAAAGTTTAAGTTAATAATAAAAAAAATGTGGAAAAAAAATGAAAAACCCACTTTTTCCCCAAACTGCTTTACTATTGAAAAAACAAAATAAAAGTAAAAAAGTTACGCATATTTGGCATCGCCGCGTCCGTAACGACCCGACTATAAATGTATTACATTATTTAATCCACACAGTGAACGCTGATAAAAATTAATTAAAAAACTATGGAAAAACGGCTGTTTTCTGTGAATCCGGACTTAAATTTTTTTTAATAAAAAGCGATCAAAAAGTCGCATCTACTCCAAAATGGTACCAATAAAAACTACAAGTCGTCCCGCAAAAAAAAAAGCCCTCATACAACTGCATCGGCGGAATAAAAAAAAGTTATGGCTCTTCAAATATGGAGACACAAAAACAAATAATTTTGAAAAAAAAGCGTTTTTACTGTGTAAAAGTAGTAAAACATACAAAATCGATACAAATTTGGTATCGTTGCAATCGTAACAACCCGCCGAATAAAGATAGTGTTATTTATACCACGCGGTAAACGGCGTAGATTTAGGACGTGAAAAAGAGTGGCGAAATTTCCGGTTTTTTTTTCTATTCCTCCCCAAAAAAAAGTTAATCAATAAATTATATGTACCTCAAAATGGTGCTATTAAAAACTATTACTTTTCCCGCGAAAAAAAAGACTTTATACAGCTATGTCGACGCAAAAATAAAAAAAAGTTATAGCTCGTGGAATGCGACGATGGAAAAACGTAAAAAATGGCTTGGTCATTAAGGTTTAAAATAGGCTGGTCATTAAGGGGTTAAAGGAGGCTCTGTCATCACATTATAAGTGCCCTATCTCCTACATAAGGCGCTATAATGTAGATAACAGCAGTGCTTTTTATTTAGAAAAACTATATTTTTACCACTTTGCGAGTCATTTTTAGCTTTATGCGAATTAGTTTCTTAATCCCCAAGTGGGCGTGTTTTTACTTTAGACCAAGTGGGCGTTGTACAGAGGAGTGTATGACGCTGACCAATAAGAGTCATTCACATCTCTCCATTCATTTACACTGCACTAGCGATATAGCTATATCGCTATGTGCAGCCACATAAACACACTAACATTACTGCAGTGTCCTGACAATTAATATACATTACCTCCAGCCAGGACGTGATGTGTATTCAGAATCCTGACACTTGTGAATAGTTTCTGTGAGATTACCAGCAAGGCAAACTTAATCTCGCGAGATTACTCTGTAAACTGTCTTTTAAAACGAGATTACGTTTGCCTTGCTGGAAATCTCACAGAAAAGATTCAGAAGTGTCAGGATTCTGAATACACATGACGTCCAGGCTGGAGGTAATGTATACTCATTGTCAGGACACTGCAGTAACGTTATAGTGTGTGTATGATGCTGCACATAGCGATATAGCTATATTGCTAGTACTGTGTAAATAAATGGAGAGAAGTGTATGACGCTGATTGGTCACCGATTGGTCAGCGTCATACACTCCTCTGTACAACGCCCACTTGGTCGTAAGTAAAAACACGCCCACTTGGGCATTAAGAAACTCATTAGCATAAAGCTAAAAATCGCTCAAAGTGTTAAAAATAGATTGTTTTTCTAAATAAAAAGCACTGCTGTCACCTACATTACAGCGCCCATCTCCTTATGTAGGAGATCGGACACTTAGGCTATGTTCACACGGAGTATTTTGGGGGAGGAATATCTGCCTCAAAATTCCGTTTGGAACTTTGAGGCAGATATTCCTCTCCCTGCACGCCGATTTTCGCGGCAATTATCGCGCCGTTTTTCGCCCGCGGCCATTGAGCGCCGCGGGCATAAAACAGCGAGATATACGCTTTTTCCTGCCTCCCATTGAAGTCAATGGGAGGTCGGAGGCGGAAGCGCCCGAAGATAGGGCATGTCGCTTCTTTTTCCCGCGAGGCAGTTTTACTGCTCGCGGGAAAAAGACGCCGACGCCTCCCATTGAAATCAATGGGAGGCGTTCTCGGGCCGTTTCTGCTGAGTTTTGCGACGCGGTTTCCGCATCAAAAAACTCGGCAAAATACCCCGTGTGAACATAGCCTTATAATGTGGTGACAGAGTCTCTTTAAGAGGTTAATCTGAGGAACATAGAGGTACTAAGTTCATAACACCTCATGCCTCACATTAATAAGTCAAAGAAAAAACAGTCATATTATAAATGACACACTAAATTTGTTGTGCAGGTTATTATGGTCGCGACTATACCAAATGTGTATATGTTATGTATTGAGACTTAATTTAATGACTTGTAAAAAAGGTGTCTTTTTTTCTCATTTTTTATTTAACATTACTTTGTTTATTTTTTTACTTTTAAACTTTAATGTACTGCAATATATCTATATGCCAGTACATTAGCCTGTGTACTGATAGTACACAGGCAGTTGTTAGGACATACCCAAGCATGCCCTAACAGGAAATATTGTCAGATAGCCCTGGGGTCCTTCAATGGACCCTGGGCTGTCTGCCCATATATGGTATGTCCCTTGACCGCATCACAGGGATTCCCTGTGATGTGATCCAAGGGGCAACCCACTTCTCATTTTCTCCTTGAATGCTGCGGTCAGATTTGATTGCAGCATTCAGGGGAATAGCGGCGGAGAGGAGAGGCTTCTCTGATCCCCACCGTTAGAATAACGTTATTGCCCCGCTCCTGACCATAATAATAATAATACAGCCATTGCCCCGCAACAGTAATACAGCCATTGCCATGCTCCTGACAACAGTTGCGCGGTCAGCGCTGCACTAATGTGCAGCGACGTCAGCCCTGAAGACAGAACATGGGGGTGCTTTGCAGTGCGCCCGCCATGTTCTCAGTCTTCAGTGCCAGCGCTCATTAGTACAACGTATCGCCTCATGCTGACCGCGCGCACACTTGTCAGGAGCAGGACAATGGCTGTATTACACAGCCGCAGCCCTGCTCTGACTAAATTCATGTGTTACAATACTAAGCTGTGCGGCCGCACATTTACTTCCCTATCCCCGTTCCCACAACGGGTGGAGGATCCTTCTCTTCCAGTCTGTGACTGGGCGCATACAGGCACGATGACGTCACAACATCGCGCCTGCCTGCGCCACGCCGCTCACGGCAGAGTGAATGCTGCGGCAAGGAGCCGTCACTCTTGCTCCAGCATTCAATTCAACTGTATCTGCAGCTTAAGGATGCAGATGCAGTTGGAACTGGGACCAGCGGGTCACATGGGATGAAACAACATCCCAGGAGGCCAGCCTGCATAACGTTAATGCAAACGACATGTTAACTTTATTCTTTTGGTTAATAGGATTACGTTATTGCTTCTTACGATTTGCTACTTTTTACTACAATACTAATGTATTGCAGTATATCCTGCTTCTGACAGGCTTCTATTATTAGGAGTACAAAGATGGCAGACCTGCAAGCCTTTATTAGGCCCCCGGGCTGCCATGCCAACCAGTGCCACCTTGTGATTGCGTTACATGGGAGCACCCCCTCTTTCCAAAGCTTTAGATACCATGGTCACTATTGACCATGACATCTAAGGGGTTAGACGAGCGGGATAATAAGCCGACACTCATATTGTATGGAGCAGGCCCAGCCCGTGAGCCTGCTCCATACTTCCCCTACCCGATTATGATGAGAGTTTTCGTCAAACTGTCGGGAGGAGGTTAAAGCAGCCCTGAACGGGCGTGGCTGAAGTAATCTCAGAACCGCTAGAGAGAACAGGAAAAAAAGCATTAAAGGCAAGTACTTCATATAGCAGATACACTTTTTAAATATTTTATTCCCATTCATACTTTCACATAATTTCCAGGACATATACATATATGGTATCCATATATGTGGGGTTAGTGACTGCCTCCACTTGTTGTTCTTGCACTCCTCCCATTCTGCCCTGGGTGATTTTAATCAGTTCAATGCTGGATCCTACCATCCCCAGGTATATATGTAGGCTTAGTCCCAGTTCTGGGTGTATGTGCAGCGTAGGTTCCCACCTTACAGAGGTCGCCTTGTCGTGGCAGGTGGGCGAACACTTTTTGATCAAAATGTGCACTAAGAACCTCCCTATTTGTAGGTAGATTTAGCTTTAGTGCATATTTATTTATATTTAGTGGTTTAGGTGGCATTAGTGTTCGCAGTGTGCTGACACCATTCTATGTTTGCCATTATATATATATATAAATATCTGCATAAAGTTATCGGAGTGCACACAGCTCTCTCTCTTCTTACATTACCAACTGCACATATATTTATACACATCGAGCAGACAACCAGGCTTATACAGTACATGAGCCATTTATGAAGGAGTCGACTCAGAAGTTTGGCTTACCAACTTCACAGCCCTGCGCCTATATGTGCTTTTTGAAAACCGATGTAAACTGAATGCGGAACATGGTTTACTGAAAAATTGTTTACGGACTTTTTTTTTAGATTCCTCCTCAGTGGACTATATACTTCGTAGGAGTCAGGGCAAAAGAACAAAACAGACACTCCGTATACAATGCCCTACCCTTCTAAACCAGTTTCTATGCTCCATAAGAGCAAAAGTAGAAAGAGACCTAACAAAAAGCAGTAGTCATACCCAGGTAGGGTTGCACGATGCATCGAAATATTGATACTATTTCGATACCATGCACCCTCAAACTGTTCAATACACTTAATTCATGTATTTCGATAGTAAGCTGTTTGGCTGCACAGCATAGTAGCGTAACACATGAATGTAGTCAGAGCGGGGCTGCGGCTGTATAATACAGCCATTGCCCTGCACCTGACAAGTGTGCGCGCGTGGTCAGCATGATGTGATGCGGCTGGCGAGGAACTAATAAGCGCCAGCACTGAAGACAGAGAACATGGAGGGCGCATTGCAACGCACCTCCATGTTATGTCTTCAGTGCCGGCACTCATTAGTGCAGCATCGGCCGCATCACATCATGTTGACCACGCGCGCACACTTGTTAGGGGTGGGGCAATCACTGTAAAACACAGCTGCAGCCCCGCTCTAACGGCGGAGATCAGAGAAACCTCTCATCTCCGCCGCTATTCCCTTGAATGCTGGGATCAAAGTTGACCACAGCATTCAAGGAGAAAATGAGAAGGGGGATGCCCCTTGGATCGCTTCCCTGTGACAGGATCGAGGGACATACCATATATCAGCAGACTGCTCAGCGTCCATTGAAGGACCCCAGGGCTGTCTGACCATATTTCCTGTTATGTCATACTTAATTATATCCTAACAACTGCCTGTGTACTATCAGTATATAGGTATATGCCAGTACATTAAAATGTAAAAATAAAAGTCAAAAAAATAAATTAAAAGTAAAATATTTAAAAAAAAACATTTTTTACAATAAAACTTTAACCTGTTAACGCTGAAGGATGGATATATCCGTCCTCTGCAGCTGCTAGTTCGCGCAGGACGACGGATATATCCGTCCTATGATCGCGTGGGTACTGCCAGTTTACCCACGCGATTAGCAGCAGGAGCACAGCTGTTATACACAGCCTGGCTCCTGCGCGCTCCGATTCTGGCAGTTTAACCCATTAAATGCCGCGGTCAATAGAGACAGCGACATCTAATGTGTATGACAGAGGGAACCCCGCGGGTCGCCATCGGGTTTCCATGGCAGCCGGGGGCCTAACAAAGACACGGCCTAATAGATTGCCTGTCAGTATTACACGGACATGCAATAATGCTTTGGTATACTAAGTATACCAAAGCATTATATATGCGATCAGCAGATCACATAGAGAAGTCCCCTGGTGGGACTAAAAAAAAAATAAATAATGTAAAGCAGTTAAATAAAGTTTGTGAAAAAATAAATTAAAAAAATTAGTCAAAATCCCAAAAAGTGGTTTTATTTAGTAAAAGTGCCAAAACAAATAACACACACACATATATATATGATATCCCCGCGATCGTAACGACTTGAACAATAAAATCAACACATTAAACCGCTGGATGAACGGCGTCCAAAAAAAAAACAACGGCAAAATTCTCTTTTCTCCCATTACCCCCATAAAAAATGAAATAAAAGTTAATCTAGAAGTCCTATGTACCCCAAAATAGTACGAATGAAAACTACACATTGGCCCGCAAAAATCAAGCCCACATACGGCCACATTGACGGAAAAATAAAAAAACAATACGTCTCTTGGAATGCGGCGATGGAAAAACAAGTAATTTTTTTCTAAAAAGGGTTTTTATTGTGCAAACGTAGGAAAACATAAAACCTATACATATTTGGTATCCCTGTAATCGTGCCGACCCATAGAATAAAGTTACCATGTTATTTACTCTGCATAGTAAACGGCGTAAATTTATAGCGTGAAAATTAATGCTGGAATAGCTGCTTATTTTCAATTCTCTCCTAAAATAAAGTTAATAAAAGTTCATCGATATATTATAAGCATCTAAAAATGGTACAATTACAAAATACAACTAATCCCGCAAAAAACAAGCCCTGATACGACTACGTCGACGGAATAAAAAAAAAGTTACGACACTTGGAATGCGACCGTGAAAAAACAAAAAACAATCCTTGGTCTTTAACGCGCAAAATGGCCTGGTCATTAAGGGGTTAAAATAAGTCTCAATACATAAAATATACACATTCGGTATCGTCGCGATCGGAGTAACCTGCACAACAAATTTATAATGTGAACGATGTAAAAAAAATAATAAAAACGGCTTTCACTTATTAATGTGAGGCACGAGATGTGAATTTGGTACCTCCATGTGCCTCACATTGATAGTAATTAACCCCATCATGTACCTCACACATTAACCCAATGTTTTCCAGAGAAGCATGATGGGGTTAATTACCATTAATGAGAGGCACATGGAGGTTCAGAATTCATCACACCACGCGCCTCACATCAGAAAATGGAAGAACTTTTTTTTTCATATTATTGTTGGCAAAGAATCGCTTTGGTATCGAGAATCGCACACTACACAAAGTATCGGTATCGAAGTCCAAACTCTGGTATCGTGACAACCCGGTTCCTAGGTAAGTGGATTTGAAGATACTTAAAGCAAGATTCCAAACAAACAGTCACACTATTGGCCAGTGTGAACTCAGCGCAAGAAGAAGTAAAAACTGGAGCTGGTAGTTTCCTTACCGAAATGATTCCATCAGATTAGTGCTGGCACCAGACAATCCAGATAATGGGTACCATCTTTCGATAACCGAGGATCCCCAATGAGTACTTTGAGACAGTTCTTGTTTAACCCACTCTGGCATTAAGACTTCTAAAGAAAAGTTTTAAAGTATGAATTCATGATCGGGAAATCTGTTAACTGGTCCCAAGTAATAAACACAGATTTATTTTTAATATTCCAAGTAAACCATCAAGGGAAATGTATGACCACTTGCACCTTCTAACAGCTGACGGTCAGGGGCTCAAGACTTGTTGCCAGAGACATGACCAGTATTTGCAAGTTACATTGGCCAAAAAGTTGCCATAGTCCAAAACATACACAATCTGCAATTACCTTGATATTGTTTTGTATAATAAGATCTGTTCTAAAGATCAAAGTAAAATAAAGAACTCCGGATAGACAATATTTCATGGAGCAGAGGTATAATACTGTGTGGGGGGCATAGTATATACAGTAGTATACAGCAGGGGGATATACGTTCAATGGCGTGACATGCCAATAGGGGGCGTGGCATGCCAATGGGGCGTGGTATGTCAATAGGGGGCAAATGATCATTCATTAATTGTAAGCAAGGTCGTGATTTTCATAATCGCCCAGCCATACCACGAGTTAAATGTTTACTGGCATCTGGATCAAGGAGATTGTTGGTCTCTTCAGTTCTGGTGAATACGTGCATATAGAGACATATCTTATTTTTCGGACTATAAGACGCACTCAGGTTTTAGACAACAAAAAAATTAGAATTTTTGTACATACGATTTTTTTTTATTTCATTTCTTTTTTTTTTTACATTGTGCTTGGGGCAAAATGGGAAAAGGTTTTTGTTTTTATAACTTTTTTACACTCCTGAAAATTTATCTAACTTGTTTTTTTTTTTTTTTTTTACACAATTTAATAGTTTCCCTAGGGAACTTGAACCAGCTATCATTAGATCGCTGGTACAATACACTGCAATACATGGATGAGTTACAGAAACAGCCTAACTTGCTGAGCTACGCTGTTTCCGTAACTCCCATAGTAGTTAATGGCTGTTACAGAAGCAGCGTAGCATGCTACGCGGTTTCTGTAACTACTATTAAGTTCTACGGGAGTTCCGGAAACAGCGTAGCTCAGAGAGTTACGCCGTTTCCGTAACTCGACCATGTACGCAGCTTTCGGAGCTACCGAGTTCTCATAACTCCCATTCACTTCTATGGGAGTTATGGAAACAGCGTAGCTCAGCGAGCACTCGGCCGTTTACGCAACTCCCGACCACCTAACCAGGAAGTGGCCGGGAGACAGCGGAGCGAGTAAGATAGAACGGCGTTTATGGGACCCCGTTCAAGAGATAGATGCGGGTCCCACTTCTGGGACCCACACCTAACTAACATTTATGACATACCTTGTGGATGCTTCATAAATGTCCTTCATGGGAAAACCCGGTATTGAGCACGGCATTGAACTAGTTAAACGGCCAGGAACAGCGCCTTCGCTGTTCCTGGTCGGTAGAGCAGCGTGTCAGCTGCTGACACCTGCAGTGTATGTAGTGGGCCCAGCGAGGGAGCCCGCTCCGCTCCAAACATCATCCCCTCCCCATGATGTGCCGGCACATCATGGGTCGGGAAGAGGTTAAGTAAGAAGCGGTCAGGGGGCCCATCGCTGCCGGGTCCCTTGACTGCCGACTAGAAGAAGACGCACTGACTTTTTAGCAAGATTTATTCTTGCTAAAAACGGCGTCTTATAGTCCAAAAAATCCATTAAGTGGTTTGTAGGAACTCTGTACATCATGAACTTTTAGTTATAGGTGCTGTGCATCCAATACTCTACTTGGGTGAAACTTATTTTTACGAAATATTATGCTTTGATGCAAAGTTGCATGAAGGCACCCATCAGTGTAAACTGGCATTTTTACAAGTCAGGTATCTACTTTCAAAAAGAATATGAGTATGGAGGTACTAGATCATTTCTGTTTTAATTCAGGTTTTATTTGTGTACATAAGTGTGTAAACTGCCCTGAAAACCATGGCAGCAGAAGGGCAGGCACTGTACAAGGAGCCAGTTAAACATTTTAAACCCAAAATAGTAAGGACCAAAGGGCATTTTTTAGGTGTATTGGCTACCTGGCTCCCGGGATTAATAATCCAGCCCCAAGTTACAGGACAGATCAGAATGTGTTTCCTAGAGGTTTGCACAAAGATCCAACCAAAAGATTTCTGAATATAGTGCAAAAAAAAATTACCAGGTGATGTAGTGTTTTCATTACAGCCAAGAACAGAGTTTACAATATCCTGGGGATCCCAACAGACACCTTGATTATTTTCTCCAATAGTTTTATCACAGAGTTTGTGAAACTCAACTGATAGGTCACGACAGATCACACTAAGGACAGCAGCATTTTCAGAAATGGGGGAGAGGATGCCTGTTCTGGGTAGCAAATCTTCAGCAATAGATATATCAGCAACCTGGAAAAGTAAGTAAAGTAATTATGGAAACAGAGAAAATCAAAATGACACGGTGGTTAAAGAATCTAAACAGCACTTTAGAGTTCACATGTAAGGCTTCGTTAACATCTGCATCGGAGGCTCCGTCAGGGGTCTCCATCACTTATCGAGTAAAAAATGGTGGAAAATTTAGTGCAGCACAACGGAAACCCGACGGAATCCATTAGAGGTCAATGGGTTAGATCAGGCGCCGATTGTGCCTGTCATGCAACAGATTCGGCGCTTCCGGTATTTTCGTTGCTCTGCTCCTATGACAGAGCAAAGCAAGGGAAACACTAAGCGCAGATGTGAACGAAGCCCAAGTTTAACCTACACAAACATTAAGTAACTTTGAAAATACACTGCTTTACTTATCATCGGATACTGGTTCTCACAAATTAAGGCACACCCATAAGGGTCTATTCACACAGTGTGGTCAAATTGGAGCAGTGTCGCAAAAAACGCCAGAACCATCATTCAAGCTTCAAAATTTCCAATATGCAAATGCTAAGGAGCGGTCATCATGCACAATTTTATCTTTAAGCGCAGTGGTAAAGACGACGCACCTTCACCCGTTGTCCAGATATTTGCCTTAAACCTGCTGGTGGATGCTAATGAGCTTGACTACAATGAACCTTAAAAATACGGCCCTCCAGAAAATCAGCCTCACAGAACACCAAAAAATAAATGCCCCCAAAAGTCTTTTCTGACCTCTTGTAGGACAAGCTGTAAGAAAATAATACAAATGCTCACTAACAAAACCACTAATAATTCCTGCCAACTAAGCACATAGTAAAACTCATTTTTTAAATGGACTCTACACAAACGACAAAACAAAAACCAAGCGGTGGAATGTGTTAGGCCTTATTCACACGACTGTGATAACGGCCGTGTGACAGGCATTCTTTTAACGGCCGTCACACGGCCGTTTTCAGAACAATGATGTTCTATGGGTGTATTCACAAGGCCTTTTTTTTTTTTCTTAACAGCCTGTGAATAATGGCCGTCAAAAAATAGGACATGTCCTATTTTTGGCCGTTTTAAAGGCCTGACGGCCCCCATAGAGGTCAATGGATCAGTTTTTAATGGCTGTCAATACATGTTACAACCGTTAAAAACGTATCTGTGACATGGGGATTTGCAAGGGAACTACTAGTTCCCTTACTGGCTATCGGCGGCGTGACGACACATACTCACAGATTCACCGATGCAGTGCCGACTTCTTCTGGTCTGGTCGCTAGTCTCGCGGGTTCTGCGAAGGCAGCGCGAGGACATCATCGCCTTCGCAGATCCCATGAGAATAGCGACCAGACCAGGAGAAGTCGGTGCTGCATCGGTGAGTATGTGGGGCATCCTATACAGGGGGGGGCTGTGTGGCATCCTATACAGGGGGGGGGGGGGGGGGCTGTAAATAGTGTCTAGGTGAAAAGCCTGACCAATGAAATTCATGAGTTTTTTTAACGGCCATGAAAAACTGATGCAAAACGGTTGTCAAACGGACTGGAAATGGCCAAAAATTGAGACACACTGATGCAAAATGGGCATGAAAAACAGATAGTTGATTCGTTTTTAACCCCTTCCCTCTTTGGCCACTTTTGACCTCCCTGAAAGAGCCACATTTTTCAAATCTGACATGTGTCACTTTATGTGGTAATAACTCCGGAATGCTTTCACCTATCCAAGCGATTCTGAGATTGTTTTCTCGTGACACATTGGACTTTAAGTTACTGGCAAAATTTGCTCGATATGTTCAGTATTTAATTGTGAAAAACACCAAAATTTAGCGAAAAATTGCAAAAATTAGCATTTTTCTCAATTTAAATGTATCTGCTTGTAAGACAGGCAGTTATACCACACAAAATTGTTGCTAATTAACATCCCCCATATGTCTACTTTAGATTGGCATCGTTTTTTGAACATCCTTTTATTTTTCTAGGAGGTTACAAGGCTTAGAACTTTAGCAGTAATTGCTCACATTTTCAAGAAAATTTCAAAAGGCTATTTTTACAGGGGGCAGTTCAGTTCTGAAGTGGCTATGAGTGCCTTCTATATTACAAACCCAAAAAGTCACCCCATTTTAAAAACTTCACCCCTCAAAGTATTCAAAACAGCATTTAGAAAATGTCTTAACCCTTTAGACATTTCACAGGAATTAAAGCAAAGTAGAGGTGAAATTTACAAATGTCATATTTTTCTGCAGAAATACATTTTGAATACAATTTTTTTCTATACCACAAAAGGTTTTACCAGAGAAATGCAACTCAATATTTATTGCCCAGGTTCTGAAGTTTTAGGAAATATCCCACATGTGGCCGTAGCGTGCTACTAGACTGAAGCACCGGCCTCCGAAGCAAAGGAGCACCTAGGGGATTTTGGGGCCTTATTTTTATTAGAATATATTTTAGGCACCATGTCAGGTTTGAAGGGCTCTTGTGGTGCCAAAACAGTGAAAATCCCCCAAAAGTGACCCCATTTGGGAAACTACACACCTCAAGGAAATTATCTAGGGGTGTAGTGAGCATTTTGACTGCACAGGTTTTTTACAGAAATTATTGGAAATAGGCCGTGAAAATTAAAATCATTTTTTCATGAAAAGAAAATGTAGGTTTAGCGATTTTTTTTCTCATTTCCACAAGGACTGAAGGAAAAAAAGCAGAGCGCTATTTGGCTTTTGGAGATCACATTTAGCAGGAGGCCAGGTCGCATTTACAGAGCCCCTGAGGGGACAAAACAATGAAAACGCCCAAAAAATGACTCCATTTAGGAAACTACACCCCTTGAGGAATTGATCTAGGGGTGTAGTGGGCATTTTGACCCCACAGATGTTTCATAGAATTTATTAGAATTGGGCAGTGAAAATAAAAACAATCCTTTTTCTTCAATAAGACGTAGCTAATTTTTCATTTTCTCAACAAATAAAGGAAAAAAAAGAACCCAACATTTGTAAAGCTATTTCTCCCGAGTACGGCAATACCCCATATGTGGTCATAAACTGCTGTTTGGGCACACGGCAGGGCTCAGAAGGGAAGGAGCGCCATTTGGAGTGCAGATGTTGCTGGATTGGTTTCTGGGCGCCTCGGAGCCCAAAATAGTGGAAACCCCCCAGAAGTGACCCCATTTTGGAAACCACACCCCTCAATGCATTTACCTAGGGGTGTAGTAAGCATTTTAACCCTGCAGGTGTTTTGTAGAAATTAGTGTGCACTCGATGTTGCAGAGTGAAAATGTTTTTTTTTCCATAGATATGCAAATATATGGTGCCCAGCTTGTGCCACCATAACAAGGCAGCTCTCTAATTATTATGCAGTGTTTCCCAATTTTAGAAACACCCTACATGGGGCCCTAATCTTTTGCCTGGACATTCGACCAGGCTCAGGAGTGAAAGTGTACCATGTAAAATGGAGGCTTAATTTGTCGATTTACAAAGTATTGGTTCACAATTGCAGAGGCTCAGATGTGAAATAATAAAAAGAAACCCCTGAGAAGTGACCCTATTTGGAAACTGCACCCCTCAAGGCATTTATTAAGGGGTGTAGTGAGCATTTTCACCCCACAGGTCTTTTCCATAAATGAATGCGCTGCGGATGGTGCAAATTAAAAATGTATATTTTTCCCTAGATATGCCATTTCAGTGACAAATATGTCATGCCCAGCTTATGCCACTGGAGACACACACCCCAAAAATTGTTAAAAGGGTTCTCCCGGGTATGACGATGCCATATACAGTATATGTGGAAGGAAACTGCTGTTTGGGCACATTGTAGGGTTCAGAGCGGAGGGAGCGCCATTTGGTTTTGGAGAGCGTATTTTGCTTGGTAGTAGGTTTGAATTATGCTGGTGTTTCCATTTATAATGTGGGGGTACATGTAAGCTGGGCAGAGTACATTAGGGACATAGTCAGGTGGTATAATAATGGGGTAAACAATAAAATGATCCATAGATGTGTGTTACGCTGTGAAGCAATCCTTTCTGCACAGGCCGGTGTCGCACTGATCTATGGCATCTTTTCTTATCCCCCTTTTGGTCCACACTCCGCACCTTTGCAGTTTGGGGAATTTTGCTGGGAAAGTGTTGCCTGGTATAATACGGCCACCCTCGCTTTTAGCAGATATGTTTGGGCCCTCCCCTTCCTGGTTCCCTAATTTTAGGTCGTTGATAAATCGCCTCTTGAAACAGACGAAATGCTCCCCTCTGATCTGCACAACTGCATTTTTTTTTTATTTCCTGACTTATTAGAGCCTGAACTAATTTTATTTTTTCATAGACGTAGTGGTATGAGGGCTTTTTTTGCGGGACGAGCTGTAGTTATTATTGGTACCATTTTGGGGTACATGCGACTTTTTGATCACCTTTTATCCTATTTTTTTTGGGAGGCCAGGTAAACAAAAAAACGCAATTCTGCCATAGTTTTTTTTTATCCAGTGTTCACCAAGCGTTATAAATTACATGTTAACTTTGTTCTGCGGGTCAGTACGAATCCGGCGATACCTAATTTATAGCACTTTTGTGTGTTTTACAACGTTTTGCACGATAAAATTACTTTTGTAAAAAGAATGTATTTTTTCTGTCGCCAAGTTGTAAGAACCATAACTTATTAATTCTTTTGTCGACGGAGCTGTATGAGGGCTTGTTTTTTGCGAGACGATAGTTTTTATAGGTACCATTTTTGGATACATGCGACTTTTTGATCACTTTTTATTCCAATATTTGTAGGTCAAAGTGACCAAAAAACAGAAACTCTGGTAAAGTTTTTTACGTTTTTTTTTTACACTGTTCACCGCGTGCAATAAATATAATATTTTGATACCTCAGGTCGTTATGGTCGCGGTGATACCAAATACGTATGGTTTACTATTATTTTTCAATAATAAAGGACTTGATGAGAGAAAAAGTGCGATTGGGTTTTATTTTATTACTTGAAACTTTTATTGTTTTCAAACTTGTTTTATTTCACTTTTTTTTTTTTACACTTTTTCTCAAGTCCCACTAGGGGACTTGACGATCCAACTGTCAAATTTTTTTTTCTAATACATTGCACTACCTACGTAGTGCAATGTATTAGATCTGTCAGTTATTCACTGACAGCAAGCCGATTAGGCTTCCATAATGGCAGAGCAGGAGGCCACTGTGTCTCCTGGTGCCATAGCAGCAGTCGCCAGTCCCGATTGCCCGTCAGGGCTGGCGATCTGCTATCAACCGCTAAGATGCAGAAATCGCTTTCGATTGCTGCATCGAAGGGGTTAACGGCAGGGATCGGAGCTAGCTCCGGTTCCTGCCATTACAGGTGGATGTCCGCTGTAACATACAGCGGACTTCCACCGCTGATGACGCCGGATCAGCTCCTGAGCCGGCGCCATCTTGCCGGTGGCTACGGAAGCCGATTAGGCTCCGTCGCCGGGCGGATCTTGACCGGCTTCCATGCTAGGCAGACCGGTAGGCCAGTATTAGGCCTCCGGTTGCCATTGCAGCCACCGGAACTCCGGCAATTTCATTGCTGGGGTTCCGATGAGCTGCAAACAGCTTAAATGTAGCGATCACATTTGAACGCAGCATTGAAGGGGTTAATGGCAGGGATCGAAGCTAATTTCGGTCTCCGCCATTACAGCCAGATGTCAGCTATCAGATACAGCTGACATCCGGGGATGATGGCACCGACTCGGCTTCTGAGCCGGTGCCAAACATTTGGCGTAAGTATACAACATTTTGCGGGAAGCACTGGCTTTCCATGTCGTATACTTACGACAAATGTCGGGAAGGGGTTAATGGACATTTTTTTTCACACTGTCGTGTGAATATAGCCTAAGGCCTCTTTCACACGACAGTGAAAAACGGCCATGTGATGGCCGTCCTTTTAACGGCTTTCACATGGCCGTTTTCAGAACAATGATGTTCTATGGGTGCATTCACACGGCCGTTTTTTTAACGGCCCGTGAATAATGGCCGTCAAAAAATAGGACATGTCCTATTTTTGGCCGTTTTAACGGCCTGACGGCCCCCATAGAAGTCAATGGATCCGTTTTTAACGGCTGTCAATACATGTAACAACCGTTAAAAACGGATCTGTTACATGGGGACTGGCAAGGGAACTACTAGTTCCCTTGCTGGCTATCGTTGGCATACTCACGTTTGCGGCGCTTCTTCAGGTGTGGTCACTCGTCTGTGGTCACTCGGGTTTGAAGGCGCCTCGATGACGTCACCGCCCCGTCGCACTGCCTTGCCAGATCCCGTGCAGACGAGTGACCACAAGTGAAGAAGAGGAGAGACGGCGCTGCTCTCGTGAGTATGTGGCACGATCTATAGGCAGGCTGGTGTGGCATCTACAGGGAGGCTGGTGTGGCATCTACAGGCAGGCTGGTGTGGCATCTACAGGGAGGCTGGTGTGGCATCATGTACAGGGAGGCTGGTGTGGCATTTACAGGGAGGCTGGTGTGGCATCTACAGGGAGGCTGGTGTGGCATCTACAGGGAGGCTGGTGTGGCATCTACAAGGAGGCTGGTGTGGCATCTACAGGGAGGCTGGTGTGGCACGATCTACAGGGAGGCTGGTGTGGCACGATCTACAGGGAGGCTGGTGTGGCACGATCTACAGGGAGGCTGGTGTGGCACGATCTACAGGGAGGCTGGTGTGGCACGATCTACAGGGAGGCTGGTGTGGCATCATCTACAGGGAGGCGTGTGGCATCATCTACATGGAGGCGTGTGGCATCATCTACAGGGAGGCGTGTGGCATCATCTACAGGGAGGCGTGTGGCATCATCTACAGGGAGGCTGGTGTGGCATCATCTACAGGGAGGCTGGTGTGGCATCATCTACAGGGAGGCGTGTGGCATCACATACAGGGAGGCGTGTGGCATCACATACAGGGAGGCGTGTGGCATCATATACAGGGAGGCGTGTGGCATCATATACAGGGAGGCGTGTGGCATCATATACAGGGAGGCGTGTGGCATCATATACAGGGAGGCGTGTGGCATCATATACAGGGAGGCGTGTGGCATCATATACAGGGAGGCGTGTGGCATCATATACAGGGAGGCGTGTGGCATCATATACAGGGAGGCGTGTGGCATCATCTACAGGGAGGCTGTAAATAGTGTCTAGGTGAACATGTGACCTTCCTTTGGTTGTTTTCAGGGGGTTGGGACAAAAAAAGCCGGACCAATGAAATTCATCAGTTTTTTTAACGGCCATGAAAAACTGATGCAAAATGGATGTCAAACGGCCATTAAAAACGGACAGACGGACTGGAAATGGATGAAAATTTAGAGACACACTGATGCAAAATGGCCATGAAAAACTGACAGTTGATCAGTTTTAAATGGACATTTTTTTTCACTGTCGTGTGAATAAGGCCTTAGGCTACATTTACACGACAGTGAAAAAAAATGGCCATTAAAAACCGATCAACTGTCAGTTTTTCATGCCCATTTTGCATCAGTGTGTCTCCAAATTTTCGCCCATTTCCAGTCCGCCTGTCCGTTTTTAATGGCCATTTGTCATCAGTTTTTCATGGGCGTTAAAAAAAAACCAAAAAATGGATTTCATTTGTCAGTTTTTTTTTGTCCCAACCCTGAAATCACTACGCCCATGTAGATAGTGCTGAAATGTCCCTGTAGATCGTGCCACCTGTAGCTAATGCTCAGATAGGGCCACAGTGAACACTGTAGATAGTGCCCATTTAGAAATGCCAGTGTCCCCTGTAGATAGTGTCAAACCCCCATATAGCACCCGCACGGTAGATAGCACCACCCCTTGTACATACCACCCCCTCCCCTGTAGATAGCGCCACTGTAGCTCACTGTAGGAGCGGAATCCCTCCAGCGGGTGATTCCTCATAGACGGAGCCCCTGACGTCTATGTCCATATATGGACAGTGACGTCAGGAGAGTGGAATCACGACAGAGAAGACCAGGGACTCCGCTCTAGGAGTAACACCATGACTTCACTGTCCATATATGGAAAGTGACGCCGGGGACTTCTCCAGGAGCTACAGTGGCGCTATCTACGGGGGATGCTCTGGCTGGGGATTCAATTGTTGAAAGCCCAACATCACTGTCCTATGGACAGTAATGTCAAGGGCTTCCCCGGGCTCAGCATTCAAAGTAGACCAGGTAGATCAGGTAAAAACGTATCCATTGACTTCTATGGGAGCCGTCCGGCAATGAAAACGGCCAAAAATAGGACATGTCCTATTTTTTGACGCCAATATACAAAGGCCATTAAAAAAAAAACGGCCATGTGACTACACCCATAGAACTTCATCGTTCTGAATGTAGGCTTAAAAGGCCTTCCAATGATCAATGATTATCTAAGTCACCGATATTAAATCAAGCAATGATCAATACAATTCCAGGGCTCTAGCACACAACGACACTGTGGTTTTCAGAGTATACCATGTTAAGGGTATGTTCACACGCAAAATCCAAAACTGAAAATTACGGATTTTACGATTTTCAACCTTAAATTTTTTTTTCTATCCATTTTTGGAGGGGTTTTTCTATTGACACTATGAAAGACAGCTCCAAAAACAGCTCAAGAAGTGACATGCTCCTTTTTACAGAGCGTTTTTTTACACGCCTTGCTTTAAAAAAAAAAAAAAAACTGCATAAAAAAACACCCCATCTGAACTTTCCGGCGTGTTTCCAATGGATTTCAATAAGCAGATGTTTAAGTGTTCAGCTACCGATTTTTCAGGTGTATTTCGAGGCGCTTACGACCCGAAATACGCGTGATAAAAAAACTGAGCGTGAACATGCCCTTAGACTGAAGACGAGGAGAATAACAAATGCAACAAGTGCAATACTGAATGCCAAAATGAACATCCTGTAAGAAATATTCCTGTGTGTACAGATCCACTAAGCTATTACACATAAGGAAAAGTTTTTACTTTACCAGGAACAGTCCATTAGATAAACTCGCGTTCAGAAGCTGTTTAAAGTGCAGGCATGAAGAATGGCAGCTGTCGGGCAAACTCTGCAACAACCAACTTTCCACTGTTAGTGGCCCAACTTGATTTGGATTCCAGTTTTGGGTGGTTCCTTTCAAATGGATAGTCATTACATTTTTAATATGCTTTTGAGATGATGAAATTGGTTCCAAGGTGACTGCACATTCCCATTGTTCTATTACACCTGAAAAAAAAAGCAAGAAGAGGGATTATATGTTGTTAACAAGACTTAGAACTAAATATTAAAGGGGTAGGTAGGCCCTTCCATATGCCATACTAGTGGGTAATAGTAGAGAGTTCTCCAGCTCTGGACCATCTATATTAGGCCCCATGCATATGGCTGCAATTTTGATCCGCAATTAGTCTCGACCCATTCATTTCTATTGCAAACGGACACATTCCCGTATATTTATGGGAAGGTGTCCGGGCTGTAAATACTTTGCATTTGCGGGCCGTGCTCCCATTATAAACGACAGTCCACAGCCGTTTGTAGCCGTAATCACGGAACGGGAATTCAGATACTGCGTGTGCAGAGGGCCTTAGTTAGAGGAAAAAGCTGCTTAGTAAAGGGCGGCTTCTGATCTAGGCGTCGTGAAATGTTACATTCCCCATGCACAGTGTGAGTGCTTTAGCAGCCAAATCCAAGGTGAGGACTTCATCCACTGGGAATTAGATTTCCGTTCACCAACTCTTCCTTACAAACCAACAGTGAAATAGTTGCGCAACATTCCCCGTATTGTCTGCCCGGCTTCTGATAACCCCATAAACCCAACTCCCCATCTCAGGGCAGACACTTCTCATTTCTTAACAGTGGAGCAGCACTGAAGGAGCGATAGACTGGTCCTAAAACATCTGTATCTGACTTCAGAAGTGATGTCACACAGATAGTTTGTAAATGGACCGTGAATGAGGGTATTGGGCAGCAGGGGATATTGGGTCATTAGTCAGTAACTGAATTCTAGGATGCCGACCACCTCTTAGGACAACCCAGCAATCTGTCCTAAGGTTGTTTTCAGACCCCTCCTGCAAACGTTAAACATACAATACTCGCACGAGTTACAAGATTACTATTATACCCTTTCTGGGTAAGTGATGTATATGCCGTAAATAACAAAAACACATGAATGTAAACATCCTGTAAAAATGCATTTTCTCATGCTGCAAATAAAAGAACAGCAATTCCTCGGATACAAAAATAACTTTAGAAAATCATCATACAAGAATATAAATATACTTTTTTTACCATTTTCAGCCTTAGTCAGTCATTCAGACAACAGCCCACATGTAATAAAGGCTTATTACGCCCCAATGAAATTGCAGTGGGTAGTTGGCATGCATTGTTCCCAATTTATTAAAAGATGCGAACATCTTATTAAACTCGGATGTATTTGGCATTGTCTATGTGAACTTCTTTTCATATCTGCTATGTGCTTGCCTCCCGTCTGAAATCTGCCTCTGAATTTGCAGATAAAGAGCTGCGAATGATCTTCACGGGTGAGTGCTGTGCATTATTTCTATACCATACATTTCACTACTCTTGCGAACAGACCCCAAAATATACAGCCTTTCCAAAATCGTGTTAACGTTTATAGGGCTTTTCCAATTGTCAGTTAACCTATAAACAGTTAATATAATGCTAGTGCTGCATTAATTTTTCTGCAGGTCAGAGCTCCACAATACCTGCCCCGTATGCAATGCTCTGTTCACACCTGTAGCAGAGCCTCAGTCACAGATCCCATCCGATTTGAAAGGAAGAAGAGCGTAACATGCAGCGATAGTCTTCCTGTCAAATAGGTGGAAACCAAAACAGAACCCGAAGTCAATGGGGTCCGTTGGCATTCGTGGTCAATGGATCCGGCACTGCGTCGTCGTTTCCGCTTTAAACGGAAACCAATATGCAGATGTGAGCAGAGCCTAAACAGTATGTCCAGATGAGGTCACATCCAGGGATCTCATGATCTAATCAAGTGACTATTCTACTTAAAGAGGCTCTGTCACCAGATTTTGCAGCCCCTATCTGCTATTGCAGCAGATAGGCGCTGCAATGTAGATTACAGTAACGTTTTTATTTTTCAAAAACGAGCATTTTTGGCCAAGTTATGACCATTTTTGTAGTTATGCAAATGAGGCTTGCAAAAGTACAACTGGGCGTGTTGAAAAGTAAAAGTACAACTGGGCGTGTATTATGTGCGTACATCGGGCCGTTTTTACTACTTTTACTAGCTGGGCGATCTGATGAGAAGTATCATCCACTTCTCTTCAGAACGCCCAGCTTCTGGCAGTGCAGACACACAGCGTGTTCTCGAGAGATCACGCTGTGACGTCACTCACAGGTCCTGCATCGTGTCAGTCGAGCGAGGACACATCGGCACCAGAGGCTTCAGTTGATTCTGCAGCAGCATCGGCGTTAGCAGGTAAGTCGATGTAGCTACTTACCTGCAAACGCTGATACTGCTGCAGAATCAACTGTAGCCTCTGGTGCCGGTGTCCTCGCTCGTCTGACACGATGCAGGACCTGTGAGTGACGTCACAGCGTGATCTCTCGAGAACACGCTGTGTCTGCACTGCCAGAAGCTGGGCGTTCTGAAGAGAAGTGGATGATACTTCTCATCAGAGCGCCCAGCTAGTAAAAGTATTAAAAACGCCCCGATGTACGCACCTAATACACGCCCACTTGGACTTTTACTTTTAAACACACCCACTTGGACTTTTGCAAGCCTCATTTGCATAACTACAAAAATGGTCATAACTTGGCCAAAAATGCTCGTTTTTTAATAAATAAAAACGTTACTGTAATCTACATTGCAGCGCCGATCTGCTGCAATAGCAGATAGGGGTTGCAAAATCTGGTGACAGAGCCTCTTTAAGCCCAGCTCAGATCACTAGTAGAGCCTCCCACACTTGGGTGTACAGAACCTGGGTCCTTGGATGATGGCTGCACACGATGTCAGAGGGACAAGCTTACACACAGCCATATCATTTACATACAGCACTGGCTATTCTGGAGCGGTCAATTAATAATTGCTTCTTAAAGGCTATGTACACCTTTGAAAAAGTTGTTTTTTTTGTGTTTGGTGCAACTTTATTACTTTTTATTTGAAATTAACATATGTTCATTACGTGTCATTTTTCCTTTGGTTATTCCGAACAAGGACAGCCAATTTGGTGTTAATTTTTTCCGTAGCTACCATTATATAAGTGGAGCCCTTTATCTGTGATTTTTTATTGCATACTAGAGTTTGTGCATTACTGCAAGCTATGTATACTTTGTTTTATCATTAATATAGGAGAGGCAACAGCTCTATTTAAAGGGGTTTTACTATCAGGGACATTTATGACATATCCACAGGATATGTCATAGATGTCAGATAGGTGCAGGTCCCACATCTATCTCTAGCACGGGGCCCCCTAAACCTCGTTCTACTGCTCTGTGTTCCCGCTGAAGCGTGTGATTTCTGACTGTGTTCGATGAAAACAGCGTAGCTCGCTGAGCTACGCTGTTTCCGTAAGTCCCATAGAAGTGTATAAGAGTTACGGAAACAGCGCAGCTCAGCGACCCACACTGTTTTCATCTAACATGGTCGTAAATCACACACCTCAGCAGGAACATGCTAGGGGGGGGGGGGGAGAATTTGTTGAATGTTTTTAAAACATACCATCAGCTCAGAATCAATTCTGGGATAGAGGTCTGCTCTAGCATAGCCAGTATATTAATTCTATTGCCATTAGCAGAGACTGACGATTACATCTATATGAGTGATAACGTTTCTGGGCTTATGTCGTTTTTAGAATATAGGATACGTGCCTTTAATAAAGGTCATTTTGATTATTAGGAATGATGTAAATAGAACAATTTAATGCCTGTTTAATGAACAAGTTAATTCTGTTAGTAGCCTGGAAAATAGGATTAGTTGCCTCATAGGCAAATTGGGTATGGTCATGTTGGATTTTTACGATCGTATTTCAGGTGCAGTCCTTGGAAAGTCGTTCATTCTAAACGACAGATCTGCATGCCATTAGCAGAAGCTTAAACCCGGCCACAGATCAAGGCAGATATCGAGCAGCAATTAATAGTTTTAACAATGTCATCCAGAATGACAAACTTCACAGAGCAACAATGAACGACAAGTCGATGAAAAAACGGCCTCTCTCAAATCTCTAGTGTATGGCCAACTTTAGGTTCTCTGTGCCCATTTAGGGCAGAAAATGTCCAAAAGTGCAGCTATATAAAGGGCATATACATAAATATAGAAATTGTGATCTTGTCCACTAAAAAAGAAACTGGCTCCTTGATTGTCTTCTAAGATCTACAATAATTAGTTCATGCCTCGTCTATATCGGTCTCTCTTACCAGGTGTCATGAAGGACACTACTCCATCATGATGCGGAAACCAGGACCTGTACTCCAGCTCACTGCTGAGAAGTGAACACAGCACGGAATCAAAGGGAATCTTCAAAGACACCCTGGAGGAGAAGAGTTGGTCTGTTGCTTGTTGGCATGAAGATTCCAGTAAACACTCAGATGGTATTATCCTGCCACCAACATGTGGCATTAGTTCAACCATTTTCCAGTATCCAAAATGATCACAAGACCGCCACACCTAAAGACAAAAACAATAATAAATATATTAAAAACAAAATGTGGACATTTTAGTGACACAAGCATGGCCATTTACAAAACTGCTCACATCTGCAGATCCGTTAGGAGCCTGTCGCAGATTCCATAGTATTGTCAGGCAAAATGACGGAAATTAAAGTCAATGGGTTATGTCGGGCGCCAGTTCATCTATGACAAGCCCTGACAGATGTGAACAGAGCCTAAATCGTATTTACGTACATCTGTCATGTGGTACCAGGATTTATTTTCATAGTTTTTTTGCACACAGCCACCTGTCCCACTATTGCAATATGTGAATATAATCGTATGTGGCTGGACAGGAGGAAAACCACTAAGACTTTTCAGTCCACTTTTTCTACATTTAAGGCTATTATAGTCAATGAATGAAATAGGAGTATACCGTTTTCAAACTGCACCCAGAGAACTCAGAAGCAGTACTGAGCCCCACACTCACATTCAGTAGTACAGATTACAGACCTACAGAGTGACATATGGTACCAGATTTCCAATAGTCATCACCTTTTTTGCTGTGCTTGTTGGTCGCAGCTTTTGTCTCTATCAGAAGTTAGTTAGGCAGCATAGAAGCAAGTTTAACTCCTTCCCGACATCCGCCGTATATACGGCGCACGTCGGGTTGGTGGGGGGAGTGGGGAGTATAGAGCGGGCTCACCCAAACTCTATAGAGCGATTGTCGGCTGTGTGTTATAGCCGACACTTCCGGGTAACAAGCGGGATCCCGTTTGTTTAACCCGTTAAATGCCGCGATCAATAGCGACCGCAGCATTTAAATGACTAAAAACAGGGCGCGACCCCCTGTAAAGTTCCAATGCCCCCCTCCGCGGTGAGATTGAGGGGTGCCGTTGGTTGGCATGGCAGCGCTTCATAGGAGGCAGTCAGAATCACGATATACTGCAATACGTTAGTATATCGTGCAAGCGATCGCTGGTTAAAGTCCCCTAGGGGGACAAGTAAAAACAGTCAAATAAAGTTTTTAATAAATAAAAAAAAAATTAAAAGTTCCAAAAAAAACTTTTCCCACAAGCAAAATGCAAAATAAATAAAAAGCTAATATAACTGGTATCGACGCATCCGTAAAAGTCTGAACTATAACAATATATCATTATTTATTCCGCACGATGAACGCCGTAAAAAATAAAAACCATCAAAATTGCTGTTTTTTGGTCCCTTCATCTCACACAAAAAATTAATAAAAAGTGATCAAAAAGTCTCACATACCCCAAAATGCTACCAATATAAACTGCAGCTCGCCCCGCAAAAAATTAGCCCTCATACCACTAAATCAACGGAAATATAAAAACGTTATGGCTCTCAGAATGTGGCAACAAAACTCACATTTTATTTTTAACAATCAGTTTTTTCCTTGTAAAAGTAGTAAAACAAAGAAAACTATATAAATTTGGTATCGCTGTAATCGTATTGACCTGCAGAATAAAAGGTAACATGGCGTTTTTACCACACAGTGAACGCTGTAAAAACAAAACCACCCAAAATATTGAGGAATCACTGTTTTTTTCCCTATTCCACCCTATATATATTTTTTTCTCATTTCCCACTAATTATATGGTACAAAAAATGGTGCTGTGAAAATGTACAACTCGTCCCGCAAAAAACAAGCCCTCATATGGCAATATTGATCAAAAAATAAGAGTTATGTCTTTTGGAAGGTGGGGAGTAAAAAACAAAAGTGAAAATCAGAAAAATGGCTGCGGAAGGAAAGGGTTAAACATGATCATACATATCTATGTTGTCGATTATTCTGCTAGCATAACTGAGAAAACTAAAGTTTTAATCACTAAGCCCTTATTCAAACGACAGGCTTTCCCGGCCGGGTGACAGCCGTTCATAAAACGGCTGTCACCCGGCTGCAGTAGGAACAATAAACCCCTAATGGGGCTATTCACACGACCGATTTTTTGACGGGCCGGGAAAACCGGCCGTCCAAAAATGGGACATGCCCTATTTTCGGCCATTCACCCGGTCGCCCGGCTCCCATAGAAGTCTATGGGGCTGGGTAATACACGGCCATCACCGGAATGTATCACGAGTGACAGCCGTGTCTACCGTCGCTCGCTCTCTCCTCACAGCGCAGAGTGCATGTGAGGAGGAGTTTATGCCATTCGAACCAATCGCTGTACGCAAGTTCCTACAATGTAGGGGTGCTGTATACAGGGGTACTGTGTGGCAGGGCCCGGGTGTACAGCAGGTGGAAGGGATCACTGCGCTGGCTCCCTTCCCATGCTTGTTTTAAAAGCGCCCTGGCCCGGCGACACCTCCCATGGCCGATGGCGCCGCTAGCAGCTGCTGTGGCTGCTACCGCTGTAGCGACGCCACTATAGCAGAGCAGGGAGGTATCTCCCTGCTCTGCTATGTGATAGCCCCACTTTAACCAAGGAGCGGAATCCCCGTGTGTTTGGGGATTCCGCTCCTGGACAGAGCGCTTGATGTCTCTGTCCATATATGGACAGTGACATCAGGGGAAACTCCTGAAGCAGAATCCCCGAACACTCTGTGACCGGGGATTCCACAGCAGGCGAAGCCAGTAACGTTCAGTGTCCATAAATGGACACAGACGACAGGCTTTCCCTGAAGTGGAATCACCGGCCACATGGGGATTCCCCTTCAGGAGTTGCCCCTGATGTCACTGTCCAGATATGCCCGGCCCGGATGCAAAACGGCCGACACTCTGACTCGGTCGGGACTCTGTCGTGTGAATAAGGCATTACGTGCCATATGATAATTAGATGCTAAGTGTCTGACAGTCGTTCTTCAACCAGGGAAGTCTCCTGGTTTTTTCCTCTAACTACCTCTCCCCTTTGCTCGAGTGACGGCTCTAGCAGTCCCCTCCGTCATACGACGTGTAATCTAAACTCTGTCACTCAAAAGCAGAGGGATGGATTTGGACACTTCCCTGGTTAAGGAACGACCAGCGGACACTCAATCTAATTAGCATACATCACGAGTGATTAAAATGTTCTCAATAATGCAGTCAGTATGATCGCCAACATTGGTATGTTTAATCTCGTTTTCATGTCGCCTATCTAGCGGTGTTAGAAGTTGGGGGGGGGACAAAACTGTCGACAAACTCACTTTAATTGGGTTTTGCCACTTGAGACAGAAAAAGCTATAAACAGCTGAAAAGGTGGGGGTACTGCCATCTACCAGAGGAACGTGCTGTTTTAACCCCTTCAGGACTGAGCCTGTTTTGGCCTTCAGGACGAAGCCGATTTTTCAAATCTGACATGTGTCCCTTTATGTGGTGATAACTCCGGAATGCTTTTGCCTATCAAAGTGATTCTGAGATTGTTTTCTCGTGACATATTGTACTTTATGTTACGGAAAAAATTTGGTCGATAAATTCAATATTTATTTGTAAAAAACACCAAAATTTGAAGAAAATTTGCAAAAATTAGCATTTTTCTAAATTTAAATGTATCTGCTTGTAAAACAGATAGTAATACCACACAAAATAGTTACTAGTTAACATCCCCCATATGTCTACTTTAGTTTGGCATCGTTTTTTGAACATTATTTTATTTTTCTAGGACGTTACAAGACTTAGAACTTTAGCAGCGATTTCTCATATTTTGAAGAAAATTTCAAAAGCCGATTTTTACAGGGGCCAGTTCAGTTCTGAAGTGGCTTTGAGGGTCTTATTTATTAGAAAGTCCCCATAAATCACCCCATTTTGAAAACTGCACCCCTCAAAGTATTCAAAACAGCATTCAGAAAGTGTTTTAACCCTTTAGGCGTTTCACAGGAATTAAAGCAAAGTAGAGGTGAAAGTTACAAATGTCATTTTTTTTTTACAAAATTCATTTGTAATAAAAAAAATTCTATACCACAGAAGTTTTTACCCGAGAAATGGAACTTATTATTTATTGCCCAGATTCTGCAGTTTTTAGAAATATCCCACATGTGGCCCTAGTGCGCTAATTTACTGAAATACAGGCCTCAGAAGCAAAGGAGCACCTAGTGGATTTTGTGGCCTCCTTTTTTTTAGCATATATTTTAGGTATCATGTCAGGTTTGAAGAGGTCTTGTGGGGCCAAAACAATAAAAACCCCCAAAAGTGACCTCATTTTGGAGACTACACCTCTCAGGGAATTTATCTAGGGGTATAGTTAGCATTTTGAACCCACAGTTTTTTTGCAAAATGTATTTGAATTAGTATGTGAAGATGAAAATCTACTTTTTTTCTGAAAAAAACGTAGAATTTTTTTATTTTTTCAAGGAATAAAAGAGAAAAAACACCCCAACATATGTAAAGCAATTTCTCCCGATTACAGCAATACCCCATATGTGGTAATAAACTGCAGTTTGGACCCACAGCAGGACTCAGAAGGAAAGGAGCACCATTTGGATTTTGAAATTCTGATTTTGCTGGAATAGTTTTCAGTGCCGTGTCGCGTTTGAATTGCACTGGAGGGAACAAAATAGTGGAAACCCCCGGAAAGTGACCCCATTTTGGAAACTACACTCATCAAGGAATTTTTCTAGGGGTAAAGTTAGCATTTTGATGCCACAGTTGTTTTGCTGAATTCATTGGAATTATTCTGTAAAGGTAAAAATCTACTTTTTTTCTGAAAAAAGGTAGCCATTTTTAATTTTTACAAGGAATAAAGGAGAAAAAGCACCCCAACATTTGTAAAACAATTTCTCCCGATTACGGAAATATGCCATATGTGGTAATAAACGGCTGTTTGGACCCACAGCAGAGCTTAGAAGGGAAGGAGCGCTATTTGTCTTTTGGAGATCAAATTTAGCTGAAATGGTTTTTGGGTGCCATGTCGCATTTGCAAAGCCCCTGAGAGGCCAAAACAGTGGAACCCCCCAAAAGTGGAAATTACACCACTTAAAGAATCTATCTAGGGATATAGTGGGCATTTAGACCCCACAAGTCTTTTGCAGGATTTATTAGAATTAGGCCGTGAAAATGAATATCAACATTTCTTCCACTAAAATGTTGTCTTTTTTCAATTTCACAAAGGATAAAGGAGAAAATGCTGCCCAACATTTGTAAAGCAATCTCTCCCGAGTACGGCGATACCCCACGTGTGGTCATAAATGGTTTTTCATTAGAAAGTAATTAACCCTTTCTGGACTGATCCATTTTTTTCTTTTCCTTTTTAGTTTTTTCCTCCCCGCGTTCCAAGAGCCACAACTTTTTTATTTTTCAGTCAATAGAGCGGTGTCAGGGCTTATTTATTGAGGGACGAGCGGTCGTTTTTATTGGTACCATTTTTTGGTACATACAACTTTTTGAGCACTTTTTATTACATTTTTAGGTAGAGCCAAGGTGACCAAAAAACAGTGATTTTGCCGTTTTAAATGCTTTATTTTTCACGTGAGACGCTCCATGCATCACCCCCCCCCCCCCACACTACGACATGCTATGTTGTGGTGTGCGCAGGGGTTAATGTGCAGCGGATGGTGCAGAGTAAAAATTACAATTTTCCACTCATATGCCATTTTAGTGCACTACATGTTATGCCCAGTTTGTGCCACTGAAGACGAATACCTCATAAAATATTAAGGGGGTTCTCCTGGGTATGGCGATGCCATATCTATGGGCGTAAACTGGTGTTTGGGCACGCTGCAGGGCTCAGAAGGGAGGGAGCAGCATTTGGCTTTTGGGGCGCAGATGTAGCTTGGTAGTAGTTCTGTTTGGGGTTTTACTGGTGTCTCAATATATAATGTGGGGGCATATGTAATCTGTGCGGGGTACATCAGGGTACATGTTATCTGTGCGGAGTACATCAGGGTACATGTTATCTGTGCGGAGTACATCAGGGTACATGTCATCTGTGCGGGGTACATCAGGGTATAATAAGAGGGTATAATAATGCAGTAAATAAATAATCCGCAGATATGTGGCCGGTGTCGCACTGATAAAAGGCGCCCGATCTTATCTGCTTTTGGAACACTGCACATTTTGCATCGCCATATTCTGAGAGCCAGAACGGTTTTATTTTTTTTCCACCGGAGCTGGGTGAGGGTTTATTCTTTGCGGGACAATCTGTAGTTTTCATTGGTACCATTTTGGGGTACTAGAAATTTTTTTGATCACGTTTTATTCAATTTTTTGGCAAGCAAGGTGACCAAAAACCATCAATTCTGAAACTGTTTTTTATGGCGTTCACCCTGGGCTATAAATTACCATTATATTTTATACCTCGGGTCGATACGATTACAGCGATACCATACGTATATAACTTTTTGATGTTTTGCAGCGTTTGTGCAATAAAATCACTTATTTATAAAATAAATTCTTTTTTGTGTCACCGTATTCTGAGAGCGACAACTTTTTTTATTTTTCAGTCAAAAATGCGGTGTAAGGGCTTGTTTTTTGCGGGACGGGTTGTAGTTTGTATTGGTACCATTTTGGCGTACATGCGACTTTTTGATCACTTTTTATTGTCGATTTTGGGAGGGGTGGTAACCAAAAAATTGTGATTCGGGCACTGTTTTTCGTTTATTTTTTTCGCGGTGTTCACCGTGCGGGAAAAATAATATTACAGTTTTATAGTCGGGATCGTTACGAACGCGGTGATACCAAATATGTGTACTTTTTTTATCGTGTTCATTTTTTTCCTATAATAAAAGACTTATTTTAGGAAAAAAAGCATTCTTTGTTTATATCACTTCTAACTTTTATTTTTACACTTTTTCAAAACATTTTTATTATCTTTTTTTTACTTTTTTTACTTGTCCCACTAGGGGACACTTAGACTTGCAGCTCTGATCGCTGCTGGAACACATTACACTACACACGTAGTGTAATGTGTTCTAACTGTCATTGTGACGTAACTGTCACACTGACATGAAGCAGAGGAGGAACGGCCGCAGGCTGATCCTCCGAGGCTTCCGTACATGGCAACCCGGAGGTCATTGTCTGGCCTCTGGTTGCCGTGAGAAGGATCGCCAGCCCCCGCAAATACATGTGGGGGGCTGCCGATCCGCTGTAAACCTCTTCAATGTGGGGATCGCAATCGACCACCGCATCGAAGGGGTTAATTGCCGATTTCAGCGGCGACAGGCCGCTGATCGGCAACAGGGAGAGCAGGGCTGACACCCTGCACAGTTAACCGCCGCTGCGGTGTAGCGCCGCGCGGCGGTTAACTGTCAAAGCACTGACGTTAATGAACGTCAAGGTGCGCGAAGTTACTGCACACATTGACGTTTATTAACGTCAAGGTGCGGGAAGGGGTTAAATACAAAATGTAAACAAGGTATTTGTCCAGTTGATTTGTCACTAACATTGCATAAGGGCAGATTTTTTGCCAGGTAAACTAGCAATACAGCATGTCATTCCGTACACGTTTGCTCCATTTAAACGTAGCGATGATCAGACTTATGGGGATAAACACTCGTTTACACAAGGCAACGACAGGGAAAGAGCAGCACAACTATGACTCATGTGTGATGTCACACAGTGCATGTCATCTAGTACAGGATCACGACATCACAAGCCATCATATAGTACAGGATCACGACATCAGACAGCGCATGTCATCTAGTACACATCATGACATCACACAGCGCATGTCATCTAGTACACATCGTGACATCACACAGCGCATATCATCTAGTACACATGACATCACACAGCGCATATCATCTAGTACACATGACATCACACAGCGCATGCCACCATCTAGTACAGGATCACGACATCACACAGTGCATGTCATCTAGTACAGGATCATCCCATCACACAGCGCATATCATCTAGTACACATGATGACATCACACAGCGCATGTCAACATCATGACATCACACAGCGCATGCCATCATCCAGTATGCATCATGACATCACACTGCGCATGCCACCATCTAGTACAGGATCATGACATCACAGCTCATGTCATCTAGTACAGAATCATGACATCATCTAGTACAAGCATCATGAGAGCACATGCCAGCTATCACCTCTGCCCAGTCGGAGGTGTCCAGCCAGTACAGGGTGACCCTCTTGTTGCTGACGATGTTCTGCAGCCCCCTGGACAGCAGCTTGTCCATCACTTGCTGGAGCCCCACGTCACCACCGGTGGCTGTGAAGTCTCTGAGCTGTGCCCGGGAATGGGGGCAGGGAGAGAGGATGAACACCGCGTTTTTACACCCCGAGCTGGCCGTCATCTCTGAGGGAGAGTCGGCTTTCTGGGGCTCATCTGCAGGGATCAGTCGTCCTCCTCGGCGGCTCCTCAGCACAGCTGGCTTGGCTGGAGAGGTGATGTCCGGCCTGTCCCACTGGAAATCAGACAACGTTTCCATCAAGGCGGTGTGGGTCAGGGTGGCCCGGCAGCTTGGAGTACTTGAACTTCGGCTAATACGTGCCCGCTCCCAACAGGCCTCCAGCTCCTCCTCAAACTCAGCCCAACTGCGGGGGCCCAGTTCCCGGAGGTCGGAGCGTCGCGGCGGCCTACAGCGGCCCCCTAGTGAGTTCAAGAAGCGGTAACTCCAGCGGACCTGGCCGAGGCCTGCACGGCATGTCAAGAAGTTCAGCAGCCGCAGCGACAACAGTTTAATCCTGTCTTTCAGGGCCGAGTCCGCTGCGTCTACCAGTAACACCACATTGTGAGAGGACGCCATTTCTGAACCCGATGTACGCGCTGCGAAGACCGGGTCAGTACGCCTCATCCACCGACTTCGCCATTTTCTTCTTTCTCAGTCACTGCGATCAAACCGGCCGCGCGCTATACTAACGTAAAATCTGATTGGCCGGTAGCATGTTGTGCTCGCACTTAATTGGTCAATCTGTCAATGGAGTTAAAACGCGAGAACAGGAAGAAACACATGACTGAAGTGTTCGCTGATGCGTGCTGATTGGTTAGAGCTTATGACACACTTCACTGATGCTCTTTGATTGGCCGAGGTTCATATTTAAACTTTTAAAGGGTTCTGTGATGTAACTGGAAGAAGGCCGGTGCTGATTTTATGATACGTTGTTGGTGGCGCGTGTACGTGAAGACTAGAGATAAGCATTCGGTTATAGACGCGAATTTTATTATTATTATTATTATGTGTTTTATAGCTAAACTACCTTGAAGAGACATGAGAGTTTATGATGATATGACCTTTAGCCGGCTAATACTGTTATTATTCTGCATCTGTGCCTGACCCCTTAATGACCAGCCTATTTTGGACCTTAAAGAGGCTCTGTCACCAGATTTTGCAACCCCTATCTGCTATTGCAGCAGATCGGCGCTGCAATGTAGATTACAGTAACGTTTTTATTTTTAAAAAACGAGCATTTTTGGCCAAGTTATGACCATTTTTGTATTTATGCAAATGAGGCTTGCAAAAGTACAACTGGGCGTGTTTACAGTAAAAGTCCAACTGGGCGTGTATTATGTGCGTACATCGGGGCGTGTTTACTAGCTGGGCGTTCTGACGAGAAGTATCATCCACTGTATCGGCGATTCCACAGAATAAATTGACATGCGGCTTAAAAAGTCACACGGCAGGTCCATTTTTTTTGCAGCGTGTGAATGAGATTTGTTCTAATCTCATCCACTCTGCTGCGACTGTAATACGCTGTGGATTTTCCACAATAAAATGTGTTGCATAAAATCCGCAGTGTTCATGCCTAGTGTGTTCCTACCCTAAGGCCGGATTTACACGAGCGTGTGCTTTTTGCGCGCGCAAAATACGTGGCATTTTGCACATGCAAAAGGTCATAACCGCTCCGTGTGTCAGCAGCGTATGATGCGTGGCTGCGTGATTTTCGCGCAGCCGCCATCATTATGACACTCTGTTTGTATGTTTGTAGCACGTGGTGCTTTTCTGTTTTCATTCATAGTTCATACGGCTGCGGAAGTGCTGGGCGTGATTTTCACGCACCCATTGACTTCAATGTGTGCGTGATGCGCGAACAATGCACAAATATCGGACATGTCGTCAGTTTTACGCAGCGGACACACGGACACACACTGCGTGAAAATCACTGACAGTCTGCACGGCCCCATAGAGTAACATAGGTCCGTGCGAGGCGCGTGAAAATCACCCGCGTTGCACGGATGTATTACACGTTCGTCTGAATAAGCCCTAACAATAAGGCCCAGTTCACACAGTTTTTGGGCCTTGATATTGACTCGGACACTGCGTCAGAATCAGCACCAAAAAACTTCCAAAACCGCCTCCCATTGATTTAATCTGAAATCAATGGGAGCCAGTCGCGGAAAAAAGAAAAAGCAGCATGTCCTTTCTTGCTGCGGTTCCGCCTCTGACCTCCCATCGAAATCAATGGGAGGCAGAAAATGCATTTTTCCCTGCGTTTTTTGTCTGCTGTCCTCAATCGCCGCGGGCAAAAAAACGCGGCAAGATAGTGTGGGCAGGTCAAAATCTGCCTCAAAATTCGGTGCGCGGTTCCAGGCGGTCGCGGGTGCGCATGCGCGGGAGTTTGCGGGTGCGCATGCGCGGGAGTTTGCGGGTGCGCGCGATCGGTCGCACGGGCGGCGGTGTTTGACGACCCCCATGCTACCCAGGGCCGCCATCAGGGGGGGTATTAGGGGTACTGATGTGAGAGGCCCGGCCAAACCTAATTGAAAGGGGGGCCCGCAGCTCACGACATTCTTTTGGTGAAAAAAACGGGCCCCATTGCAGGGGCCTGTTTTCTTTTTCTACCAAAGGCAAGTCGCGGCAGTTTGCCGGGCCCCCCTTTCAATTAGGTTTGGCCGGGCCTCTCACATCAGTACCCATAATACCCCCCCTGATGGCGGCCCTGGGTACCATGATATAGTGCTGGACGGAGTACCGTTAACAGGCGGTGCCACGGTAGGGGGGCCCAGAAAATTTAGCTGTAGGGGGCCCTGAAATTCCTGAGAGGAGAGAGGAATGATGGGAGCTGTAGTCTTTTACATTGTAATTCCCGCCCAGAGCAAGCTCTAACAAAATGAAGACATCAGTGCTACAGAGAGTGGGTACGTGGACCACTTTATCACCAGCATCTGGACATCTAGAACAACATTCCCTGTACTACTCTGCAACTACTGAGCAGAACAGTTTGAGAGCTGGGAAATGTTCTGTCCGTAAACCACGCATAAGACTGCTGCATGCACCGTTGGGATAAATTTGATGCAGTTTGTGGCATTTTCACACCTAAACGCATGGATCCTACAACAATATTAATACATTTCCCCATGTCTGACTGACTCGTTGGTACCCCCATGCATCTTACTTGTATCCAATTATCTCCTAGTGCTTCAATAGTATCCCCAGATTTCTAATTAATACTCCTTCATGTGTTTGCTTTTAGTACCTTCATGAGTCTCACATTAGGGTGTATTCACATGGTAAATACATGTACAAGTTTTAACTCAATTGCGGTAATTGCAATCATATTAATACACGTCAGAAAACATAACATTTGGGGGGCGTGGCTAGCTGAGGACCGGAGCGGACGCATCCCTGTAGAGCTCCTGACTCCACAGAGTGCAGCCCGGGGCATCCGTCCCGCTGACCTACACTACCGACTCACCGGTAGGAGCATCCCTCCCCCTGCACCGCCACGCGCAGTTTGAGCCCTCTCTGGCCTCATTAGGCCTCCGGAAATCTTGCGGACCAGCGACGCGAGGGAAGCCGCGGCCTAGATTACAATAGGCGCGGCGGTCGCGCATCAGATACCCTCTCCCGACGCACTCACCGGAGCTTCCTTCGCCCTTCCTTCGCGCCCTCCATCCTCATCCCGGGCTTGGTGGCCTTGGGAATCCCTGACTTGGAAGCTCCGGACAGGGCTGCGGTTCAAAATCTGGCCAATCTACCATCGTTGCCTCCTCACACACCCTGGGAAACTGCCGTTCCACACAAGATGGCCAAGAATCGTAAAGGATCTGGGAAATCTGCGCCTGGCAGAGTCTCCATGGACACTACTTGAACCCTTGGACTTCAGGGGATACCAGCAGTTCCATGTATCCTTTTTCATATTAAGGCTCTTGTTTCCTTGTATAAGCAGTTACGCTTCGGCACTTTTTTAGAACCCCGTTATATGCACTCTGCGGGTTCACACCCTCTCCAGATTGCTTTCTAATGTTAGACCACTGCATACTTAGCTTTACTGTAATTTTGAATGTTACCATTGCATAGCACTATCTAAAACCTACTATTTTGGTTTGTCGATCTGAGATGTACTGTTATTATGGTACATACTTTGCCTATCTCCAGGCTTTTGTTCTGTTTTGTCATATCATTTTGTTTTATGATACCAGTTTTAATCCTGTATCTTTCAATTTTCGAGTTGTTTTTTGTACCCGTTGAGATACTGAAGTCTCCACAGGATAGTGTGATGTCTCTGCTTGCTGTCCTCCAGCTGTTTATTTCTCGCCTCTATGCCATTTGGCCACCAGGTGGCCCTATTCCTCTGTCTTCACCACTTATACTTATCTATGACTAGTTCAGATATTTGTGTAATCTCACTAAACCCCAAAGGCCTGAATGATCCCAGGAAAAGGAGTCAAATTTTAGCGCTCCTGAAAAAGGAGAGGGCTGATGTCATTCTTTTGCAGGAAACCCACTTTAAATTCCTAAGGCTACCCACTCTCTCACATTACCATTACACAACATGGTTTCATAGCACTCATCCTTCCTCCTCCTCTAAAGGGGTTAGCATAGCTTTTAAAAAGAACATACCCTACATAGTAGATTCCTTTTCATTAAGGGAACTCTTTCTGGCTCACCCATCTCCTTTGCTAATTTATATGCTCCAAATCAGGGACAGCCTCAGTGGTTAATTAAAACTTTAAACTTATTTAAAGAATTTGCAGAGGGACTTTTGGTGGTGGGGGGAGATTTTAATGTTTCACTAGATCCCCTGCTAGATACGTCCTCCGCTAGACCGCCTATTGCGCATTCCTCCCTCAAAAGAATTAGGAGCTGCATCCAACACCTAAACTTGATAGATGCTCACAAGCGCTTGAGATACAGGGGGATTTGAGTGACTTACGGAAGAAGTTGAAGGATTTGCTTAATATTAAGTCAGATAAAATTTATCAGCGTAGCTCTTTCAAATTTTATGCACACGGGGATAGAGGTTCCAAAGTCATGTCCAAACTTCTTAAAAAAACGTGTCGAACAATCCTTTATCAAGGAGATCAAGACTCCCTCAGGTTCTCTATCTTCTGATATTGGAGATATAACAAGGGAGTTCTTGCAATACTATACATCACTATACAACTTACCCGAACCTTCGGACTCGCACACTCTCACTGATCAATTTCTGCAACATATAAATCTCCCCTCCCTCACGGACATAGATAGAGACGCTCTCACTCAGCCCTTTACATTAGACGAATTGTCCAAAGTTCTCTCCTCAATACCTAATGGTAAAAGTCCTGGACCTGATGGCTTCCCCATTAGCTACTATAAAAAATGTAAACAGATATTATTACCCAAATTCCTCACTGTATGCAATAGTCTTTTGGAGGGCTCTACTCTACCTCCGCAAGCTTTGGAAGCACATATTACCCTGTTACATAAAGAGGGTAAGGATAGTGCAGAATGTGGAAGCTATCGGCCCATCTCCCTTCTTAACACGGATCTTAAATGGTGGGCAAAACTTCTGGCCAACAGACTCAATCCTCTCCTTTCCCACTTGATCAATCCCGAACAAGTGGAGTTTGTACCCGCGAGAGAAGGCAAGCACAACACCACTAGACTTCTTAATATAATTCATTATGCCACACAGAAGGGGATCCCTTTAGTCTTACTGGGGACTGACACCGAGAAGGCTTTTGATAGGTGGTCCTTTATGCTTGCCACTCTACATAAATTTGGTTTTCCTGACAAATTTATATCTGCAGTTTTCTCTCTATACACTACACCCAAGGCTAGCTTACGCTTAAACGGCACAATCTCACCCACTTTTGACATAAATAATGGTACAAGACAAGGTTTCCCCCTCTCCCCAGCCTTATTCATCCTCACCTTAGAAACACTCATTCAGAAACTCATACAGATTACGGATATCTCAGGCATATAACTGGGGAACCACAACCACAAAACAGCTGCTTTTGCAGATGACCTATTGCTGTTGATCACTAACCCTAAGCAAGCATTTCCCTTGATACTACAAGCTTTTAATTCCTTCGGTTATGTGTCAAACTTCAAAATGAATTATTCCAAGTCAGAAGTCCTTAATGTTTCTGCGCCACTGGTGGATATACGTGACGTACAACAGCTGGCCCCGTTCCAATGGCCACAACATAACATCAAATATCTGTGCGTCAAGCTTACTAAAAAATCCTCACAACTTTATGCTGCCAATTTCGTCCCCTTACTAAACCAGATTAAAACCCAATTAAATTCCTTGCGGATTCCCTTCCTATCCTGGGTGGGGAGGAAAAACTACCTGAAGACTTACATTCTCCCTCAAATCTTATACGTGCTTCAAACCATACCCATTCATCTGCCCAATACTTTCTTTAGCTCCATCAAATCTCTATTCTCCAAATTTCTCTGGAACTCTAAAAAGCCACGACTAGCACATGATTCTCAAACCCAACTCTGGCGGTATGGGCCTCCCGGACATTTTAACTTATTATAAAGCTATACACCTTGGCAGATGGGTTTCCTTGAATAGAATCAGGGACGCATCCCCGACCCTGGATGCCCTTCTTTAAAAACTGGTCTTGCAAACTCCATAAGCCCCACGATTAAGGGCACCATTTTAGTATCTCAGAAATTTTTATGCGGTTGCGCCCCAATGACAAAAATACTACCGCTTACACCTCTCCACCTACTCCCGATACTCACAAATTGCACGGCTTACCCCGATGCTTTCTGGTCTTCTTTAAAATACAATACTGTAGTTGACACTTTCGGAGATGGACAAGTTCCCACTTTACAATCCCTTTTGCCTACAGATACACACTCGACCATCCCTTTCTTACACTCCCTGGGTTTCAGAGAAACAACCAACCTCTTTCTAAAGATGCCCCAGAGGAAGCCGGAAGGGCGAAACCCAGGGTCGGGCGAGAGTGTTTGGCGTGCCGCCTAGAAATTTTAAAGATTTTTACTTACCTTGATGCTTTTATTTCTTGTTACTTCTGAGTTCTTTGAATGTGGAGGGAGACGATAAGGAGCTTGGTGGAACTACAAGGATAAGAATTACCATCCACACCCTCATTGGATTGCGGACTGTCCACTGCATTTTTCTGGGAGAGAGTGTCTATACTGAATGATATTGGACTGTTACCAGTGCCGTCTGAGCGGTAAACTTCACTGTACTTTATCTTTCTAAAGATGTTTCCGGATATCTCAGAACTGTCCTGGTTGGAGACATATGTGTTATTACCTGCTCTTCCTAGGTGCCTAGTCTCTAAGATATATTCTGGCTTGATTCTAGATGGCTCTCCTGCCAAGCCTAGTTTTCTCCTAGCCTGGGAGAAGGAACTAGACGTCACCTTCAGTAGGGAAGATACGTCTTTTATTCTAAAACACGTATTCGGCTTCTCTAGATGTGTTCAAATTCAAGAGAACTCCTTTAAGACCACAACCAGGTGGTACAGGACTCCAGATTTCCTGTACAAAATTAATTTGATCCCATCCAACCAGTGTTGGAGATGTAATGCTGACGTGGGTAACATATCCCATATCTGGTGGGACTGCCCCTTGATCAGGCCCTCTTGGGATAAAGTGTCTGACACAATTCAGAGTTACGAAACAAATCCTCCCCCTCGGGGCTCCTCTTGTCCTCCTCTGGGCTCCATCACAACACTTCCGCCCGAAACGTAATGATCTGATAACTCAAATGATTACGGGGGCCAAACTACTGATTCCACTCCATTGGAAATCGACCGCAACCACGACTTTCCGTGAGTGGTTAGATAAGATGGACTCTATTGGCAGGATGGAGGAGCTCTTGAGCTGGGAGCTCAGAAAACATGATGGTTATCTGAAGGTGTGGACTCCGTGGTTGACTTTGCGTGCCTCTCATCCCTCCCCAACCTGAGTTTCCCCTTACCCCTCATGATCTTTGGGGGGAGGCTGGAGTTGTTTATCTTAAGATTACATAGAACCCCTCCGCATGTGGGGACCCTAACGCTACTCCTTTTCTCCCAAACCCTGTATGACATCAGACTTCTCTCTTGTATCTCCCTCTTAACTTAATTTTTCTCATGCTGTGACACGGGTACCCAGTTTATCGTTACTAACGTTCCTACTTTATTGTTTATTGTTTCTCATCCTGCATAGTCATTATTGAATAGAACTTCGGCCTGCGTGCGGTAAGCTTTCTCTGCGGTTCCCCATGATCTATGTACGGATGTTCTTTTGTTGTATATCTTGTTATATATCTTATATAAAATAAAGATTTGATTAAAAAAAAAGAAAACATACCATTCTGCACCATGCAAATAAATACACAGTAGTACTCAGATGAGACACAAGGGGCACTAACGGGGGACATGACGGTACTAATGGGAAGCACAAAGGGGTACTAATGGGAAACACTTGGGAGAATTGATGAGAAGCACATTGGGGTACTAAAGGGAGACACTTAAATAAACTAATGAAGAATGTGGAGGTACAAATGGGAAACACAAAGAGGTACTAAAGGGAGACACATGGGGGTACAAATCATGAATTGAGCCAGCGGCACAGCCCACAGAGAAAAATGAGAACAAGTCGATAAGATGCCGCGGTGTTATTCAAACCTTATCTTGTAATGTGCCCTTTGTTAACCCCTCCCTGCATGTTAGGAATATGGACCTGATCAGGTCAGAGTATTCCCATATGCGCAAAGAAAAAGGTATGATCCAGCACTTTGTTCAGCAGTGAGTAACTTGTCAGAAAGGTTGGGAACATCTAGTGTACTTGGTTTCAGTGTCGATTCCTCAAGCGTCGTGTGGTGGTAGGCAAAGTTCTTTCTGTGCTTCCTGCCCTCCCTCCTTCTTTGTTTGTTTTTTTTGCAAACGGTTACCTTTGGGATTTTTAAAATAGGAGGGATTGATACTGGAGCTATTGTCAGCTCCTTCAATCTCTGATCCATCAGTAAGTACATCTGAGGACTCTGGATCAGAGGAATTAAAGGGAATGTGTCGCTAGAATTTATAATTTTTTTTTTTTTAGTTAAACAGTGTATACATGATTAGACATTGTTCTAATTTTTTACATTTTTTCACGATTCAGGAAATATTATAAATTAGATTTTAATTTATAACATTTCCCTGTGCTGGTCACTAGAGGGAGCAATTCCCAAAATTGCAGCATTGGCATGTGGTAAAGCAACCACATTGCTTTATGCTGCAAAATTTTAGAAGACACACTCGCTCTAGCATCCTCAAACAATCCCCCCTCCTTTATCCTGGCTAGTGCCAGGAGAAAGGAGGGGATTGAATGTTCAAACCTCCTACACTGTGTGTCGCCATTTTTTGAGCGAATACAGTGTAGTAGGCTTACATACAGTGTTAATCACACACAAAAACACGAACATACACAAACATAACTTACCTGCTCCTGCCACCGCTCCCTCCGCTCCGTCCAATCGCTTCTGAACACATGTCCGGAAGCCGCGACCGGAAGTAGTCATCTTACTGTCCGGCCGCGGCTTCCGGTCCACAAGAAAATGGCGCCGGATGTCGCTCGGCCGAAGACCTTCCATTTGGACTGTGTCGGAGCGGCGCATGCGCCGTTCCCACACAGATGGCGTACACCATAGTGAATGCGAACGGCTCCTGTTCGCATTCTCTATGGGGACGTATATGCCGTATTCCATCTCTGTATGTGTCGTTAATCAATCAGTCACATACAGAGATGAAAAAAAAAATGGCAGCCCCCATAGTGAAGAAAAAGTTAGAAAAAAAAAAAAAGTAAAACAAACACACAAAAAATATATATTTTTTTAAAATAAAACACAAAGCAAATTGATATAAAATTATTTTTTTTCGCGACACCCTTCCTTTAACCCCTTCCCGCTATTGGGCGTAACTGTACGTCCGAAAACCAAGTGACTTCCGGCAGACGGGTGTACAGTTACGCCCTGCAGATAAAGCGAGCACAGGAGCTGTGCGCGCTGTATCTTCAGCGGCTGTCAGCTGTTATACACAGCTGACATGCCGCTGCGATGGCTGTTACCGCCGATCGCAGCCATTTAACCCTTTCAATGCGGCTGTCAATGATGTCCGCCGCATTGAAGTGGTTGACAGAGGGAGGGAGCTCCCTCTGCAACCCCCGGCCCCCCCCCCCCCCGCAATGGATCGCGGGTGGCGATTGTTGCTATGGCAACCAGGAAGCCGTTACTAGGCTTCCTGGTAGCCAAGGTACGGTAGCCTATTAGGTCCTGCCCGAGGCAGGACCTAATACGCTAACTGTCAAATGAAGAATGACAGTTGCGATTCACTGCACTACATAAGTAGTGCAGTGCATCGTACCGGGGATCAGAAGACCAGATCTTCAAGTCCCCAGGTCAGTGTAAAAGAAAAAGTAAAAAATGTAAAAAAAAGTTAATAAATAATAAAAACAACACTTGCCCTGTTTCCCTGATCAACTCCTTTATTATTAGAAAAAAAATGAAAATATGAAAAAAAACTATACATAATAGGTATCGCCGCGTTCGGAACGGCCTGATCTATAAAAATAATCACATTATTTTTACCGCACGGTGAACGTAAATTTTTTTAATAAAAAACAATGACAGCATTTTATTTTTTGGTCATCTTGTCTCAAAAATGTTTTAATAAGAAGTGATAAAAAAGTTGCAAGTAACGCAAAATGGTACCAATAGAAACTACAGTTCGTCACGCATAAAACAAGCCGCCCCGCAGCGATATCAACGAAAAAATTAAAAAGTTATGGCTGTCAGAATATGGCGACACTAAAACATGATTTTTTTTTAGATAAGAGTATTTTTATTGTGGGAACGTAGTGAAACGTAAACATTTTTTATACATTTGGTGTCGCTGTATTTTGTATAATACCCAATAAACCCGGCCTGTGTATAAAGGATTGCTTCAAAGCGACCACACCAATCCATGGATTATTCATTCTCCCCATTATTACATCATCCTATTATGTATGACCTGTTGCACTCCGCCCAGCTTACATATACCCTGATGTACTCCTCACAGCTTACATATACCCTGATGTACTCCTCCCAGCTTACATATACCCTGATGTACTCCGCCCAGCTTACATATACCCTGATGTACTCCGCCCAGCTTACATATACCCTGATGAACTCCGCCCAGCTTACATATACCCTGATGTACTCCGCCCAGCTTACATATACCCTGATGTACTCCGCCCAGCTTACATATACCCTGATGTACTCCGCCCAGCTTACATATACCCTGATGTACTCCGCCCAGCTTACATATACCCTGATGGTACTCCGCCCAGCTTACATATACCCTGATGTACTCCGCCCAGTTTACATATACGCTGATGTACTCCGCCCAGTTTACATATACCCTGATGTACTCCGCACAGATTACATATACCCTGTTGCACTCCGCCCAGCTTACATATAGCCTGATGTACCCGCACATATTACATATACCCTGATGTACTCCGCCCAGCTTACATATACCCTGATGTACTCCGCCCAGTTTACATATACCCTTGATGTACTCCGCCCAGCTCACATATGCCCCCACATTATAAGCTGAAATACCACTAATACACCAAGCAAAATCTGCGCTTCAAAAGCCAAATGGTGGTCCAACTGAGCCTGGCAGTGTACCCAAACGGCAATTTATGACCACATATGGGGTATTCTGGAGAACCCGCTTAACAATTTATGGGATGTGTGTCTACGGTGGTACAAGCTGGGCACAACACATTGGGCACAGAAATGGCATATTTGTTGAAAACAGCCATTTTCAATCTGCAACATCTATTGTTTACTCATTTTTGCAAAACACTTGTGCGGTCAAAATGCTCACTACACCCCTAGATCAATTCTTTGAGGGATCTAGTTTCCAAAATGGGCAAATTTTTCGGGGGGTACCACTGTACTGGTACTATAGCTCAATGCAACATGGTGTCAAAAAACGAATCATGTAAAATCTCCACTCCAAATACTAAATGGCGCTCCTTCCCTTTAGAGCCTTGCTGTGTCCAAATAGCAGTTTATGACCACGTGTGGGGTATTTCCGTACTCTGAAGATGTTGCTTTACAAATGTTATGGTGCTTTTTCTCCTTTATTTGTTGAGAAAATCAAATTTTTTTAACTAATGCTACGTCTTAGTGGAAAAAAATGACATTTTTCATGTTTACTGCCCAATTCTAATGAAATCTATGAAACACTTGGGGGGTCAAAATGCTCACTACACCCCTAGTTGAATTCCTCAAGGGGTGTAGTTTCCTAAATGGAGTCACTTTTGGGGGGTTTCCACTGTACTGCTACCTAAGGGGCTTTGCAAAAGCGACATGGCACAGAAAAACCAATCCAGCAAAATCTGCTCTCCAAAAGCCAAATGGCGCTCCTTCCCTTCTGAGCCCTGATGTGTATTCATACAGTACTTTATTACCACATATGGGGTATTTCCGTACTCTGGAGAAGTTGCTTTACAAATGTTACGGTGATTTTTCTCCTTTATTTGATGAGAAAATGAAACATTTTTACCTAAAGCTACGTCTTGGTGGAAAAAAATGACATTTTTCATGTTTACTGCCCAATTCTAATGAAATCTATGAAACACCTGTGGGGTCAAAATGCTCATTACACCCCTAGATGAATTCCTTAAGGGGTGTAGTTTCCTAAATGGAGTCACTTTTGGGGGGTTTCATCTGTACTGGTACCTTAGGAGCTTTACAAATGCGACATGGTGCAGAGAAATGAATCCAGCAAAATCAGCGCTCCAAAAGCTAAATGGCGTGCCTTCCCTTCTGAGTCCTGCCGCTTCCCCAAACAGCCGTTTATGACCACATGTTGGGTATTTCCGTACTCTGGAGAAGTTGCTTTACAAATGTTGTGGTGATTTTCATCATTTATTTGTTGAAAAAAATGAAAAATTTTGAGGTAAAGCTACATGGTATTGGAAAATAATGTAATTTTTCATTTTCACTGCCCAATTCTAATGAAATCTATGAAACACCTGTGGGGTTAAAATGCTCACTACACCCCTAGATGAATTCCTCAAGGCGTGTAGTTTCCAAAATGGGGTATTTTTTGGGGTGTTTCCTTTGTTTCGGCACCACAAGACCTCTTCTAACCTGACATGGTGCCTGAAATATAATCTGAGAAAAGGAAGGCCCTAAAATCCTCTATGTGCTCCTTTGCTTCTGAGGCCGGTATTTCAGTCCAGTAGCGCACTAGGGCCACATGTGGAATATTTCTAAAAACTGCAGAATCGGGGCAATAAATATTCAGTTGTGCTTCTCCGGTAAAAACCTTCAGTATTACAGGAAAAATGGATTAAAATGGAATTTCTTCAAAAAAAAAAGGAAATTTGTAAATTTCCCCGCTACTTTGCTTTAATTCCTGTGAAACGCCTAAAGAGTTAAAAAAAACTTTCTGAATGCTGTTTTGAATACTTTGAGGGGTGCAGTTTTTAAAGTGGGGTGATTTGTGGGGGTTTCTAATATATAAGGCCCTCAAAGCCACTTGACAACTGAACTGTTCCCTAAAAAATGGGTTTTTGAAATTTTCTTGAAAATGTGAGAAATTGCTTCTAAACTTATAAGCCTTGTAACGTCCTAGAAAAATAAAGCATGTTAAAAAAATGATGCCAATCTAAAGTAGATATATTGGTAAAGTTAGCTAGTAACTATTTTGTGTGGTATAACTATCTGTCTTACAAGCAGATACATTTGAATTTAGAAAATGCTAATTTTTTTGCAAATTTTCTCTAAATTTTAGTGTTTTTCACACAAAAATATTTACTATATCGACCAAATTTTTTCACTAACATAAAGTACAATATGTCACGAGAAAACAATCTCAGAATCGCTTGGATAGGTAAAAGCATTCCTGATTTATTACCACATAAAGTAACACACGTCAGATTAAAAAAATGAGGCTCTGTCATTTGGTCCAAAAGTGGCTCAGTCCTGAAGGGGTTAAAGCTCACATGTTGTTTGGCAAGCGATCGTTTGTTTTGTTTTCTTTATAATGGATCTTGGTGTGGTATCCGATCTCTCCTACCTCATTCATATACTTGATTATTGGCATATTCACGCAAATCATGCTGGAATTTGTTTTTTTTTAGTTGTGGTAATGAGTCCTCCAGTTTAGCAATATTATCCTCAAGCTTTTGGTGTAAATCATCATATTTTACATGATCTGTGAACGTCTCAATGGATAATTTGATGGTGGTAATTTCCTTCTGAATCTGCTTCAATTTTTGTTCCCTGTATCTGACAATCAGTCGCATCAGGCTTATTGTAATGTCTATGGCCGCGGTCCATCGTTCTAACTTACCCCTCGACGACCGCGGCCATGGACATCCTGCTGCTTTGCTGCGTCGTCCCCCTGTGAGGCGCCGGCAAACACTTCTGGGCATCGAGACTGTCTCCCGGAGGGTGCGCACGCTCGTGCCTGCTCTTAAAGGGCCAGCGCGCACACATGAAATCATCATCATTAACTCATGATTTCCTGGACTATAAGAAGGCCACCGCCCTTTTGATCCTAGCCTGAGCGTTGTTGTTTCCCAAAGTTTGTCTTGCAAATGGTCTCCTAAGTGTCTTCCAGTTCCCAGTGTTCCCCGTACCTGTATACTGTATCCTGTATACTGTATCCTGTGCTATCCAGTACTATCCTGGTCTACTGCTGTGCTGAGCTGTTGTCGTGTTGTGCTGCATTCCACGACTGTTCTGCTACTCCATGCCGGATGTCTACATGCCGCCTGCTCCCGGCCGAGCCTGCCTTGCTACTGTCTACATTGCCTCAGGTACCCTTTCTGGACTATAGACTCTGTACCATACCAGTTTGGCCAGCTGCCACCCCCTACGCTGTACGGCCCAGTGGGTCCACACCCCGCATCGTGACACTTATGGAACAGTTGGTTAATAATTTGTTCCATTCCCCTACAAATTTCTCACAATATATGTTTTTAGCAGTGGCGTAGCTATAGGAGTCGCACCGGTCGCAATTACGACCGGGCCCCAAAGCCAGGGGGACCCACTGTTCCCCTCACCACATCAATAAAAAGTTACTATAGTAACTCGGGCCGCGGGCCCCTGTTACTATAGTAACTGACAGTACTCACCCTCCTTGTTCCAGAGCGCAGCGGAGGTCCTGACGTCACAGCGCTGTGCATGACATCCCAACGCTATGCGCCGCGCACAACATCATGATCCTGGATAGAGTCAGGACAGAACTTCCGCCACGGCTGAAGAGGCGGGTAAGATTAATATCCCTGTCTGCTGAAGCTGATTGGCGGGGTCCGACTCCCGGGAGCCGGCCAATCAGCTGTTTTCGTACGAGTGCTGCGGCCCCTTCATTCCGGTCACTTGTTCACATTGTGAATCCGTGTCGGCGATTCACAGTGTGAGCGAGTAAGGGATATTAAGGGGAAGCAGCTCTCGTACAGAGTGCTGCGTCCCGTTCAAAACAGCTGATTGGCCGGCTCCCGGGAGTCGGACTGACTCCGACACATCAGCTATTGATGGCCTATCCTGAGGATAGGCCATCAATGTTTAGGGACTGGACAACCAATTTAAAGCAAAGAATGTAGCCGGCTTAGAGGGCCCATGAGACAGGATCACAGACTGAGATGCTGTCTGCTGGGCACTGTATCTAAGCCAATCACGTGGTAGGCTTAGATACATGGCCCATGTGTGATCCTGTCTGATGGGCCCTGTATTTAAGCCTACCACACGGTAGGTTTAGATACAGGGCCCCAGCACACAGTAATCTTATACTGTATAAGAATACTGTCTGCCGGACCCTGTATCTAAGCCTACCTTGTGGTAGGCTTAGATACAGGGTCCTACAGACAGTATCACACATAGGCCCTGTATCTAAGCCTAACACACATGTTACTAATCGTTTTTTGTGTGTTTTCTTACATGTTCGGTCATTGGACTACGTCGGATTCCAGGACTACTTCGATGATGGCTTTTTTTCTTATCAATAAAATGGTTAATAAGGGTTGTGTGTTTTTTTTGTTTTTTTTTTATTTCAATAAAATATTTTTTCTATGTCTTTGTGTTTTTTTTAAACTATATTACTATCGCCTTAGTAATGGCCGCCGGCTGATTGACAGCATCCATTGCTAAGGCGGGGCTTAGTGTTAGCCGGTGCAGAGGCTAACACTAACCCCCTTTATTACCCCGGTACCCACCACCACCAGGGGTGCTGGGAAGAGCCGGGTACGATCCAGTACTTGATCATCTGTAGTGATGGTCGGGCAATGGGGCGACTGCAGGCTGGTATTATCAGGCTGGGAAAGGCTAGAAACAGTGGCCCTTCCCACCCTGGTAATGCTAGGCTGCTGCTGCTGCTTTATTGTATCTGGCTGGTTATGAAAAATGGGGGGACGTCATTTAAAAAAAATAAAATAAAAAATAATTGGAAAGAACGATGTGGGGTCCCCCCCAATTTTCATAACCAACCAGATACAACACAGCAGCAGCCTAGCATTACCAGGGTGGGAAGGGCCACTGTTTTTGGTCTTCCCCAGCCTAATACTACCGGACTGCGGCCGCCCCGGTGCCTGACCGTTACTACAGATGGTTGGGTACTAGTTCGTACCCGGCTCTTCCCAGTACCCCTGGTGGCGGTGGGTACCGGGGTAATAATGGGGGTAAGTGTTAGCCTCTGCACCTGCTAACATTAAGCCCCGCCTTAGTAATGGAGGTTGTGAATCAGCCAACGGCCATTACTAAGGCGGTAATAATAAAGTTTAAAAAAATACAAGCACCTAGAAAAAATATTTTATTGAAATAAAAAAACACAACCCCCATTAACCATTTTATTGAGAATAAAAAAAAATGCTGTCATTGAAGTAGTCCAATAACCGAACACACAAAAATAATTAGTAACACATAAAGAAGCAAAACAATTATTAATCTTACCTTTCCTGGGTCCAGCGCTGGGGCGTGCCCTGACCTTTTGCTCTACAACATGTAAGTGCCGGTCTGCCTTTACTTTTGTTATACCTGACATTGCATTCTCTCTGAGTTTGTACTTCGCCTATTTACGTTGGCCGTTGCTAGGGGAGACTACTCTGGGGGTAGTGATCTGGGGCTCCTCAGCAGTGAATTCTAGATCCTAGTATAGGGGTTAAATGGTGAATACCTGGGGTCCTCTTATACTCCCCTTCCCAATTTAGCCCCACAGCAAATCCTTTGGTGACACCCTCCACTGCAGGCCCCGTGACATGCACAGATATATAAATGGAAATTTTCAAGTACTTGGCTTAAACACCATCTGGGTATCTCAAATATACGTCCCCCGAGTTAACAAACTAGTCCAGAAAGAGTGCGGACATCGGATTCTGAGACCCCAGATGGTTCTCATATTTTTAGTTCAGTGCTATCAAACCGGGAGGATACAGGAGAATATGGTGGGGTGGCAAACAGAGCACTTGGCAGAGAAAGAGGAAAGGAATATTCTTGTCCACCGAGCCACAGGAACCCTCCAAGATACCAAAGGACTCCAGTTGTTAAATATCTCCTATACTCTTTATAAAGTTTCAGGTAAAAGGTTTAGCCGATTTGTGTGTGCAGCTGTTAGCTATAGTATTGACAAGTAATTATTATTATTTATATTTTTACCGGCTATTGCCAGAGGAGGGGGTACCACAATGGGCACCAATATCTACTTATACAAGGTGAAGAGAAAATCTGTACCCAGGATTTATTTTAAGAACAGAAGTAGTGGAGGGAAGACTGGGGGGGGGGGGGGGATAGGGGAGAGGAAGGGGGGAAAAAAAACAGGCGCTGATCTTAGGTAATATTGTATGACTTAATTCAATAGATAGCAACTCATCAGCATGGGTGAGTCTGGCTGGTAAAATTGATTACTCACCATATGGAGTTGTGCAAAGTTCATCGGCCCAACTCAACTTATAAACTTCGTAGCATAGAGTATGCTGGCCCTTGGAGTAAGCATCAGTGGCAGGTAGGCACCAAATCCTCTGGTGAAAGGTAATATCCAATGGATTATGCAAAAAACAATCACTCCTTCTCGAGGCGCTACTATATGTACGTGGTATAATTCGTGTTACCCCTTCCGTTAGGCAAGGAACTTTCCATTCCCTTTCCGTTCCGGTAAAATTTCTAATTTGTTCCATATATATGATGAAACTATAAAAACAAATGAAAGCCGTTTTTTGTAAAAAAAATTTACAGTGTACACATAAATTACGCAAAAAAATTGTTATACAGGTTATTACGGCCGCGCCAATACTGAATGTGTATATTTTATGTATTGAGACTTATTTTAATGTTTATTTATGCAGAATGCTGTTCTAGAACTAGGCTGGCTTCTTTACATGTTGTTTGGCTAAGTCTAATCTGGCCTTTCTATTTTTGAGGCTGATTAATGGTTTGCACCTTGTGGTGTATTTGCTCTCGAAGTCTTCTCTTTATGGAAGATTTAGATACTGATACACCTACTTCCGGGAGAGTGTTCTTCACTTGGGTAGATGTTGTAAAGGGGTTTTCCTTCACCATGGAAAGGATTCTGCGATCATCCACCACTGTTGTTTGCTGTGGACGTCCAGGCCTTTTGGAGTTCACGAGATCACCAGTGCGCTTTTTTTTTAAAGAATGTACCAAACTATTGAATTGGCAACTCCTAACATTTGTGCTATCTCTCTGATGGATTTCTTCATTTTTTTTAAGCCTAATGATGGTCTGTTTCACTTGCATTGAGAGCTCCTTTGACCTCATGTTGTGGGTTTACAGCAACAGCTTCCAAATGCAAAGGTCACACCTGGAATCAACTCCAGACCTTTTACCTGCTTAATTGATGATGGATTAACGAGGGAATAGCCCATGCAGTCCATTAAATAGCTTTTGAGATAATTGTCCAATTACCTTTTGGTCCCTTGAAAAAGAGGCAGATACATATTGAAGAGCTGTAATTCCTGAACCCTTCCTCAAATTAGGATGTGAATACCCTCAAATTAAAGCTGAGAGTCTGCACTTTAAGCCCATATTGGTATATAACTGTATATTCAATATGTTTTGGTAAACAGCTAAAATGCCAAAACTTGTGTAACTATCCAAATAATTCTGGACCTAACTAAGTGCCCTATCTCCTACATAATCTGATTGGCGTTGTAATGTAGATAAGTGGTTTTTATTTTGAAAAGCTATCATTTTTGAGCAAATTTAGATTTATGCTAATTAGTTTCTTAATGCCCAACTGGGCGTTTTTTAACTTTTGACCAAGTGGGCGTTGTAAAGAGAAGTGTATGACGTTGACCAATCAGCGTCATACACTTCTCTCCATGTCCATTTGTACTCAGCACAGCGTGATCTCGCGAGATCATGCTGTGCTGTCACATACACCCACATTTAAAGAAGTGTCTTGAGAGTGAATAGACATCACCTCCAGCCAGGATGTGATGCCTATTCACACTCCCGACACTTTGGTAAACTTTGTTGAAACCTTAATCACATCACAGCATGATCTCGCGAGATCACGCTGTGCTGTGTGACTAAGTCCCACAAGAAATTTACCGAAGTGTCGGTACTGTGAATAGACACTTGGTCAAAAGTTAAAAAACACCCAGTTGGGCATTAAGAAACTAATTAGCATAAATCTAAAATTGCTCATAACTTGCTCAAAAAGGATAATTTTTCAAAGTAAAGACCACTGTTGTTATCTACATTACAGCACTTATAATGTGGTGACAGAGCCTCTTTAACATTACTTTATATTTTTACTTTATTTTTAAACTTTAATGTACTGGCATATATCTATATCCCAGTACATTTGCCTGTGTACGGATAGTACACAAGCAGTTGTTAGAACATACCTAAGTATGCCCTAACAGGAAATATGGTAAGACAGCCCTGGGGTCCTTTAATGGACCCTGGGCTGTCTGCCCATATATGGTATGTCCCTCAATCGCGTCACAGGGATTCCAATAGAGCCATTGTCCTGCTCCTGACAATAAGTGTGCACATAGTCAGCATGAGGTGATGCGGCCGGCACAGGCGCTGAAGACAGAACATGGGGGTGTTTTGCATTGCGCCCGCCATGTTCGGTCTTCAGTGCCGCCGCTCATTAGTGCAGCGCCGGCCGCATCACATCATGATGATGGCGCACACTTGTCAGGACTCGGGAGCAGGGCAATGGCTGTATCACACAGCCGCAGCCCCGCTTTCATATATTCATATGTTACAATGCTAAGTTGTGTAGCCGCACAGCTTAGTATCGAAATACATGAAGTAACGGTACAGAACCGTTTGAGGATGCACGGAATTGAAACAGTATCGAAGTTTCGATGCATCGTGCATCCCTAGCTACGCGTTTCGACCCAGAACTCGGGTCTTCCTCAGGCTTCAGAAGCCTGATGAAGACCCAAGTTCTGTGTCGAAATGGGTAGCACACCAGTATTGTTTTATAGTTTCATCATATATATGGAATAAAATTGACATTTTCTCAGAACGGGAAGGGAGTGAATCGTTCCTTACCTAACGGAAGGGGTACCTCGAATTATACCACGTACATATAGGAGCGCCTCGAAGGAGTGACATTTTTTTTCATGCATAATCCATTGGATTTTAATAACATTGTACTACTTTGCTCAGGCATGTAGATGACATCTTTGCAGTAGGGAAGGGGTATGAAGAATATTTTGCTCCAATTTAGTTCACCTTAACTCCATATACCCCTTGTTGAAATTTAGAATTGTCATAAAAAACTGTTAACTTTTTTTTTTTTTCAGATACTTGTGTGTATGTAGACCATGTCAAATTGCAAACTCCATTCACTCGGTGGATCAAATTTATCTGTCCAATACATTCTAAAGTTTATTGTTGTTTAAAAATGTTGGCTAGACAGATACTTTCCTCAAAACAGACTGATTTTAAAGGGGGTTTTCCAGCCAGTAAAAATTGATGGCCTATCCTCAGGATAAGCCATCAATAGCTTATGGGTCAAGGTCTGATTAACGGGATTCCCGCCGATCAGCGTTTTGAAGGGAGCGCAGCGCTCGTACAAGCGCTGCTCCCCCTTCATTTCTACTCGCTCACGGTCAATTGTCGACACATGTAGTGGTGATTAACAGTTTTGCAGCCGCCTTCTATTGAAGTGAATGGGAGAAGGCTGCAATACCTGTGAATCACCGCTAAATGCGTGTCGACGATTCACAGTAAGAAACTGGAAATGAGAGGGAAGCAGTGCTCGTACGAGCATGTACCCCCCTTCAAAACAGCTGATCGGCGGGGGTCCTGGGAGTCGGACCCGACCCATCAGCTATTGATGGCCTATCCTGAGGATAAGCCATCAAGTTTTACTGGCCGGAAAACCCCTTTAATTAGACGTGTGAAGAAAAGACAGGTGAATATGAGAATCAATATTTGTAATTGTTTTAAAAAATTGTTTTGTAGTTTTTAGAAACGACAATGGCACCAAAACTTTTGTGTTTAAAATGGAGATTGCTAAGTATATGCATTTGTGTGTTGCTGTAATGGCGTAATTGTTGAAAAAAATCTCTGGCCTGCCAATGGCTGTGCTTCAGACACAAGTTTTCCCCCGCTTCGCTACTTTGCTGCATGGGGTAATCTATGACCGCTCTGTGCTGATGGTGCCATCTTTCCAGCATCTAAAGTACCTGGTTCCACTGTATCACACAATATCACACAACAGATAATGATGTGACACTTCAGGTTCAGGAGAGCATTTTAGCATCATATAATCTTCTAAAATAGCAGCATACTCTCCCGTATCCCCAGACAGAGCCTTGACTCTTTTACCGCTGCTCGTACTGTTTCTATGCGCTGTACTGGTAGGGACTGCAAAGCAGCTCATTGTATTTTATGTCCTGTTTTGTTGCAGCTACACAGTACCCATGTGGAGTACACCAGATCTGTAATTGTATCCTAGTAGTAAACGGGACTTCTGTGCTGCTGCACGAACTTGGTAAAGCTGGGCAGATTTAACACATTACTGCCCCGCATCGCCATGCGGAACATCGTGGATAAATTTATATGTATAAAATCTCTGTCATGATGATGGTAAAAACCTGCAGATTGCCACTGATATGTTATCTGTTGAGGGGAATAAAAGTCCTTATTGTTCTTGGTTTCCAGAGAGTCAAAAGCCATGCTGATAATATTACCTCTGACTCCAAAGGTAGATGTAATGTCGGGGTAGGGAGACAGACAGGTGAGCCCTAATCTACCTGCCACGCAGTCCCTGCCTACTTGCACGGCCTTCCTAGGCGACGGCGTGCAACTGGGCGACGGTCCATACGCTCAATAAGTGCACGATAGACAAACAGACAAGGGTACACAGAAGCTAAGGGAAATGGGGCAGTTGCACACGGCAACACCGTAAGCAACAAGAGTAGTGAACGAGCCGAGTCAAACCAGGAGTGTACGAGGTACCAAACACAGAGCAGGAGCGTAGTCAGTAAAGCCATGGTCAATTTGAAGCAGAGGTCAATAGTACTAGCAGGAACAGCAGAGCCAGGAAACAAGACAGAATCACAGGCAAAGGAAGAGCAAGAAATGAAGGTATAAATAGACCGAGGGCGGGAGCTAGCTCCGTCTGGCCAGACTGTGATAGGTTCTCCAACTCCTCAGCCTACCAGGCTGAGTGGTAGCAGATCAAGTCACTCTATCAGACCTAGGAGCAGATGCAGACTGATTAACCACGGGCGTCGACACAGAAGCTTTGTCTGGCAGATCTTTCACAGTAGCTGCTTGTTAAAGGGGTTTTCCCATAATCATTATTTATCACCTATCCACAGGATCTGATTGGTGGGGGTCCGACAGCTGGGGCCCACACCGATCAGAAGAACGGGCTTACCTTGCCGTTCCTGGGAGCTCCATAGAATTGGAGCAGTAATGCGTATGCTCTACCACCGTTCCATTAATTCCTATGGAGCTGCTTAGGGCTTTCTTTGGCAGCTCCATAGAAATGACTGGCAGGATGGCCAAGCATGAGAACTACCGCTCCAGTACTGTGGGGCTCCCAGGAATGGCAAGGTAAGCCCATTCTTGTGATCGATGGGGTTCCCAGTGGTTGGACCCAACCGATCAGATATTTATCACCTATCCTGTGAATAGGTGATAAATATTGATGATGGGAAAACCCCTTTAAGGACACAGCGGTGCCGTGAAAGTTATGGTTTTCAATGCTTTCTGAAAGCCGTAACGTTTATTTTTTTTATTTTATTATAAAGCATGTTGTAAGGGGAATTTTTTTTTCTGTAAGCTGTTTTTTATCAAACCCTTTTTTTTTTTTTTTTTCTTTATTTATTCAGAATATGGGACTTGACCATCTGATCCTCTGATCGTTTACCAAATACATTGCAAAGCATCTGTTCGGGAAGGAGTTAAATTATTCAAATTGAAACAATTTAATGTTTTGCGTAATCTACACTACCGTTCAAAAGTTTGGGGTCACCCAGACAATTTTGTGTTTTCCATGAAAACTCACACTTATATTTATCAAATGAGTTGCAAAATGACTAGAAAATATAGTCAAGACATTGACAAGGTTAGAAATAATGATTTTTATTTGAAATAATAATTTTCTCCTTCAAACTTTGCTTTCGTCAAAGAATGCTCCATTTGCAGCAATTACAGCATTGCAGACCTTTGGCATTCTAGCTGTTAATTTGCTGAGGTAATCGGAGGAAATTTCACCCCATGCTTCCAGAAGCCCCTCCCACAAGTTGGATTGGCTTGATGGGCACTTCTTGCGTACCATACGGTCAAGCTCCTCCTACAACAGCTCTATGGGGTTGAGATCTTGTGACTGCGCTGGCCACTCCATTACAGATAGAATACCAGCTGCCTGCTTCTTCCCTAAAAAGTTCTTGCATAATTTGGAGGTGTGCTTTGGGTCATTGTCCTGTTGTAGGATACAATTGGCTCCAATCAAGCACTGTCCACAGGGTATGGCATGGCATTGCAAAATGGAGTGATAGCCTTCCTTATTCAAAATCCCTTTTACCTTGTACAAATCTCCCACTTTACCAGCACCAAAGCAACCCCAGACCATCACATTACCTCCACCATGCTTGACAGATGACGTCAGGCACTCTTCCAGCATCTTTTCAGTTGTTCTGCGTCTCACAAATGTTCTTCTGTGTGATCCAAACACCTCAAACTTCGATTCGTCTGTCCATAACACTTTTTTCCAATCTTCCTCTGTCCAATGCCTGTGTGCTTTTGCCCATATTAATCTTTTCCTTTTATTAGCCAGTCTCAGATATGGCTTTTTCTTTGCCACTCTGCCCTGAAGGCCAGCATCCCGGAGTAGCCTCTTCACTGTAGACGTTGACACTGGTGTTTTGTGGGTACTATTTAATGAAGCTGCCAGTTGAGGACCTGTGAGGCGTCTATTTCTCAAACTAGAGACTCTAATGTACTTGTCTTGTTGCTCAGTTGTGCAGCGGGGCTTCCCACTTCTCTTTCTACTCTCTGGTTAGAGCCTGTGTGTGTTGTCCTCTGAAGGGAGTAGTACACACCGTTGTAGGAAATCTTCAGTTTCTTGGCAATTTCTCGCATGGAATAGCCTTCATTTCTAAGAACAAGAATAGACTGTCGAGTTTCACATAAAAGCTCTCTTTTTCTAGCCATTTTGAGAGTTTAATCGAACCCACAAATGTAATGCTCCAGATTATCAACTAGCTCAAAGGAAGGTCAGTTTTATAGCTCCTCTAAACAGCAAAACTGTTTACAGCGGTGCTAACATAATTGCACAAGGGTTTTCAAGTGTTTTCTAATCATTCATTAGCCTTCTAACACAGTTAGCAAACACAATGTACCATTAGAACACTGGAGTGATGGTTGCTGGAAATGGGCCTCTATACACCTATGTAGATATTGCATTAAAAACCAGACGTTTGCAGCTAGAATAGTCATTTAGCACATTAACAATGTATAGAGTGTATTTCTGATTAATTTAATGTTATCTTCATTGAAAAAACTGCTTTTCTTGCAAAAATAAGGAAATTTCTAAGTGACCCTAAACTTTTGAACGGTAGTGTAAATGAGAATTGTAATATTTAATTGTGGAGAAACCCCCTTTTACATTTGCTAAAATTTTAAAAACCCCTTAAAATTAATCCAAATTATGCTGGGAAAAAAGTTGTTTCAGGTCTGATGATTGTAATTACTCCTGAACGGTGATGGTAACTAATCAATGTGGCCCTGTTACACTAGCCAGAGTTGTTACCAGTTTTCCTCTTTAAGATGGGATTTCCACTAAAACCTTCTAGTAGTTAACAACTTTTTAATGTTAAAAGCTGGTATGCATACAAGTACTTACCAATTAACGTTACATTACTTTTTATATGTTGCTTTACATGGTAATTAGTCTTAGGAGTGAAGGAAGTGTAGAAATGGAGAAGATGACCATATGGGGGCTGATCCTGCATGGAGTAATGAAGAGCTCAGCTAAACGTTTGACCTCTGTAGAGGACATTCCTAAGCCTTACACCTAAGTGGGCAGGTGTCTCTAAGGCATATGTCCTCAAGGAACTAGCAGGGAACTAAGGATTACTGAACAATGCGTTGAGAGGTCCTAGTCGGGAAGAAGGCGGCCACCTAAGTATATCCCAATTGAAACATTTGTAGTCCGAGGCAACAAACAAGTAAATTGAATAAATCTAAGCACAATCTTTATTCTTTACTCAGTTGTGTAAATATGCATCCTTGAACAGGATCTAGTGTAACAGTTGCTGGTGTCAAGGAGAATACAAAACGTATTTTTACATAAATACATTGATGAAAAGTTCTGATCTCAGACCACTGCCGATATCCAGAATAAAAGGGCTGTAGTACACGATAAAGAATGTGAACCCATATGGTATTGCTCCAACTTTTCAGTTACTGGAAAGTAGCAATAGAAATCTCTGACCAACGGAGAAGAGGTTAGGATACTCTTGAGCTGGAAATTTGTCAGTAGTCTGCACTGAGCTAATGTGATATTCTGACATCGCTATACAATATATTAGAAAATCAACTTACTAACTATTTTTCAGCCTCTTAGAGGGTCAGCTGTGCACTAGGAATCTATGTGGCACATTATTGGCAATACCTAGCTTGACATCCTCAGCACAGTATTTGAAAACCCAAGCAAAGCCATTTCCTAAACTGTTAGGCCTCATATACACGAGCGTAATATACGCGCGTGCGACGCACGTGCTTTTCACGCGTGTCGTACGCACCTATATTACTCTATGGGGCAGTGCAGACAATGCGTGAATTTTGCGCAGCGCGAGTGCGTTGCGTAAAACTCACGACGTTCTATAATCGTGAGTTTTTCGCGCATCACGCACCCATTGAAGTCAATGGGTGCGTGAAAACCACGAAGGTCGCACGGAAGCATTTCCGTGCGAACTGCGTGATTCGCGCAAGAGCTGTCAAACTGAATGTAAACAGAAAAGCACCACGTGGGGACCTGTTGTCGCCTCTTTCTAATGGCTTAGATGCTGCGGTCGCTATTGACCGTGGCATCCAACTGGTTGAATAGTTAATGGTTGTAGGGAGGTGTTGACTGTAACATACAACCGATAGCCACTGAGTATGGAGCAGGCTCATCTCATGAGTCTGCCTCATTCTTCCCCTTCTGGCAAAACCTAAATAGAAATACATCAGCAGTCACAAGTATAAGGTGTATGGTTCTCATTATGGTTTAAAGGTAACCTGACACTATGTTTGAAGCCACTAAACCACCCGCATGCTGTTTATGTAGCTGGAGTTTAGTGTTCCAAACCTGCCCATGTCAAAAACAGACGTTTTGGGAATAGTTAGTAAAGTAAATTACAACTTACCAAGAGGAGTCCGATGGCATTGGGCGCGTACGCATTGCACACATGAAGTTGAGGATAGTGCACCTTTCTTTACTGCACATGGGCAGTGTACTGTTTCATATGTGCTTGCACCCAATGCCACTCTTCAGTTAATCTCAGTAAGTTGTACGTTTTTTTTAAAAATTTTACTAAACATTCCCGAAACTTCCGTGTTTGACGTGGGCAGTTTTGGAACACTAAACTCCAGCTGCATAATGACATGCTGGTGGGTTAGTGGCTCCAAATCTACGGACAGGTTCCCTTTAAAGGACATTTTAAAATATTGTGAAAAAGTTGTAATAAATTCCTATCAAAGGAACTGGGGTAATGTAGCTTCTCGGTGGCATTGCCTTTTAAATTATGCTGAGACAATTTGGCATGTACCTAGTGCATCTATGGTACAATTGCTATTAATCATATTAATTGCATCTAGATATGTTGTTGCAGAAGCCAAATATCTTCCTGTATCCATAATACCTCCTATGCCCCATGGTGGAAGCATCCAGTGAAGTATACTGTGCAGTAACTTCTTTCTTGCCATGATTAAGAACGCAGATCGCGTTCGAAACGCGTAGGCTCAGGTATATACCCTGACTACTTGCTTCTTGGGACTGCGTCTCCCTTTCGATTTTAAAGAGGCTCTGTCACCAGATTTTGCAAGCCCTATCTGCTATTGCAGCAGATAGGCGCTGCAATGTAGATTACAGTAACGTTTTTATTTTTAAAAAACGAGCATTTTTGGCCAAGTTATGACCATTTTCGTATTTATGCAAATGAGGCTTGCAAAAGTACAACTGGGCGTGTTGAAAAGTAAAAGTACAACTGGGCGTGTATTATGTGCGTACATCGGGGCGTGTTTACTTCTTTTACTAGCTGGGCGTTCTGATGAGAAGTATCATCCACTTCTCTTCAGAACGCCCAGCTTCTGGCAGTGCAGATCTGTGACGTCACTCACAGGTCCTGCATCGTGTCGGCACCAGAGGCTACAGTTGATTCTGCAGCAGCATCAGCATTTGTAGGTAAGTAGCTACATCGACTTACCTGCAAACGCCGATGCTGCTGCAGAATCATCTGTAGCCTCTGGTGCCGATGTGTCCTCGCTCGTCTGACACGATGCAGGACCTGTGAGTGACGACACAGCGTGATCTCTCGAGAACACGCTGTGTGTCTGTGCACTGCCAGAAGCTGGGCGTTCTGAAGAGAAGTGGATGATACTTCTCATCAGAATGCCCAGCTAGTAAAAGTAGTAAACACGCCCCGATGTACGCACATAATACACGCCCAGTTGTACTTTTACTTTTCAACACGCCCAGTTGTTCTTTTGCAAGCCTCATTTGCATAAATACGAAAATGGTCATAACTTGGCCAAAAATGCTCGTTTTTTAAAAATAAAAACGTTACTGTAATCTACATTGCAGCGCCTATCTGCGGCAATAGCAGATAGGGCTTGCAAAATCTGGTGACAGAGCCTCTTTAAAATCGAAAGGGAGACGCAGTCCCAAGAAGCAAGTAGTCAGGGTATATACCTGAGCCTACGCGTTTCGAACGCGATCTGCGTTCTTAATCATGGCAAGAAAGAAGTTACTGCACAGTATACTTCACTGGATGCTTCCACCATGGGGCATAGGAGGTATTATGGATACAGGAAGATATTTGGCTTCTGCAACAACATATCTAGATGCAATTAATATGATTAATAGCAATTGTACCATAGATGCACTAGGTACATGCCAAATTGTCTCAGCATAATTTAAAAGGCAATGCCACCGAGAAGCTACATTACCCCAGTTCCTTTGATAGGAATTTATTACAACTTTTTCACAATATTTTAAAATGTCCTTTAAAGGGAACCTGTCCGTAGATTTGGAGCCACTAACCCATCAGCATGTCATTATGCAGCTGGAGTTTAGTGTTCCAAAAATCTGGTGACAGAGCCTCTTTAATTATTTTTCCAAATAAACATGGGACTCTCATTTCCCTTTTAAAACCATCATCAGCGCTGGATCATTCTTTTTCTACATTGCTGTGCAGTACTGTTATCAGATCCACTTAATTCAACCATGGTGGAAGCAATCCTCTCCATATCTCGTCACATTATGTTATACAAACCTAATTCCATACTGTATGTAGGGTAGGATTACAATGTTGAATTAAAAAAATTCTGGATGCCAAATTCAATCATTCTTTGTATTGCAAGACAGACATGATCTTCAACTGTGCCTTTGTTGCCCATCTATATCCTTCTAATTCTAATATTGGCATCGGTCCAGCCAGCAATCTGCTGCTGGGCACATATGGCAAAAAAAAGTCTCTTTATTGTCTAATTAAAAGAGCCCCAATAATGGAATCCTACGGGTGACCGCTTCACTAATACAGTTCGGTTTGTAATGTACCCTAAGGCTTTTCCCGCCTCTGATCTCCAATTGAAATCCTTTTCGGAGGCATTTTGCGTGGCGTTTTTGCGCATAGTCCTTGAATTAGCTTTAATGGCCGCGGAAAAAAAGTGCAGGCAGTTTAAAATCGGCTTCAACACATATATATTTTTTCTGCCTGCAAAAATCTGTGTGAACAGGGCCAAAGGATGTATTCACATTGCAGTTTTACCGCGTCTTTCACACGCAGCCGAAAACCACATCGAATAGCGCATGCGTTTTTACCGCAATTTTTTCAATGCAGTTTTCGGTTGCGTGGCAAAATCGTGCTGTTTGAATACACCCTATTTTTTTCATTCAAACAAAAACTCCCCCGCACAACGTTCGTTAACCATTTTATTTTTTTAAAAAAAACTTAGATCATCGAAGTAGTCCAGCATATCTACGTTCTAGCAGAACCTGCAAAATTTAAAAAATAAAGTTAGTAATACAAAAAATTTAAATCTTCTCACCTACAGCGACTTCTGGCTTCTCCCTGCACCGCAATAGAAACTACAGGCCAATGAAAAATAATTCCCTTAGGGTATGTTCACACGCTGCTCAAAAAAACAAACGACATGAAAAATGCATTAGTGTTTTTTGTGAAGCGTCTTTTACGTGTTTTTCACGTGTTTTTTTACGCATTTTCGTAATTAGGAGCCCCATTGACTGAGAACATTTGGCGTGATTTACGTGCCAAAGAATTGACGACACTTCTTTTTTTCCTGCAACGCATTCTTCAAAACACTCGCGGAAAAAATCGTGTTGTATGTACTAACGGCGCGCTTTCCCATTGATGTAAACGGGAAGCTTAATCAAGCATTTGACACGTTTTTCGGCGTGTAGAATGCGTCAAAAGCCGAGTCAAATACACGCTGTGTGAACCTGTCAACTGAAAAGTCATTCACCACAGGGGCTTCCTTCTTGACTTTCATCATTCTTAGCCTTTTGGTGTGTCCTGCAACTTCTGCCAAAAACACTCCCAAAATGAAGCTAGACAGTGCTTAGCAATTTGAAGACACCTTTTCCTGGCTTCTACCCAAAAATAGGGAGTGGGGGGGGGGGTGGTGAGTCTCCCTCCCACATTTACATCAGCTGTAAGTCAGGTTGCTTCTGCCTGATTCACCTTGCTCTAAGTCTGGGAAGTGCTCCCTCCAGTGGCCAACATAGGAAAACATGTAAAATTATTATTTCATTTTTAATACACTCCACCTTGTGGAAGAAAAAAAAAATACAGAAAAATGTTTTAAAAAATATAATAAAAATAAGTAACTTACTTAAAAAAATAAATAAATGTTTTAATTCTCGACACATTCCCTTTAAGTGAATTTCCACATGTATTTTAACCCATAAGAGAATTATCATCATGTACATGGGGGGAAGAAGTAAATAACTGCATCCTAATGTACGTGATAGTGTGCTCGCGGACACAGGAGCTGTGCCCACGTGCCCAGGAGAGCGACTGGGACTGACAGTCATTCTACTATGGCAACAATCAGGATCGGAGAAATCAAATCCCAGCAGTTTATTTTCTTCAACAGACCTGTGTAAGGGAGAAAGCTTTCTTTAAATAACGATCATTGCTCCAGCTCTCCGTTTGCTGGTACCAGCAATTGTACACTGGCAGAAAGGGACCTAATAAAGCCACTATGTCTGTCCAGTGCTGCTGCCTGCTAGAGTATACCTATGTATCCTCTTGCAGGCTACCTGCCCATTGTATGCACAGGTAGGAGTGTCATGTCATGCAGCAGTATGATATTAGAATACTTTATTATATACATTTTTAATGTTATTTTTAAATATATCAATTTCATTTAATAAAAGTCCATATACATTTAAAAACCCTTTGCAATAAAGTTATCGGTCAACAGTGTAAAAAAAATAAATTGCGTCAGTTGCTTTTGTTATGCATAATGTCAGTTTAAAAAATGGGGTGAGGCTACTGCATAAATTCTCAAGTATACTTCAGCTATCGGAATCACTCCCTTTATGAATAGGAGCAATTCAGATAAGAGGACCGCTGTAGGGACATCAAATTCCTAGCGGTTTCACTGTTCAATGCTGTCAGCAGTATTTACTAAATGCAAGCATTGAAGAAGCTGTCATGATGACTGCCAAATAAAAAGCCAGAGAATTTCTCGTCAATACCCACTCTCACTTTAGGACTAAGACACACTATCCGTAAACACCTAATTCCCAAGGCCGAATCTATGCATAACGTCCCAGAAAAATCCCTATTTTACAGAATCAGAAGCTTTCACGGCATTAAGCGATAAGAAGCCGCCAGTATCCGATTTTCTAAAGTGTATCGTTGATCCTCAAAAAATATGCGAAAAACGCCTAAATAAATACAAACCGATTGGTCTGAATGATTGAAATGGACACTAACTTATTCTGATCTAATAGTATACCTGATATATAGCAACTTTGTATTTTACTTACTGTAGAAATTGTTATTTTATCCATGCAAATTCTATGTGAAGTTACTGCCACTAGGTGTTTCCTTTCCTGTAATCTGCTGTCCACCCCCTGTTGTCACTCATTATCCGTCCCCGGTTATAGACGGGCTGCAGAAGGTGGGGGTGTCTCTTCTCTTCCTGGCTATAACTTTCTATGGAGCGGGAGGAAGCAAAGAGAGTGTGACTCAGCAACACATGCTACATGTAAGGCGGAATTCACACGACAGGGTTTCCCGGCCGTTCATAAATCGGCCGTCACCCGGCTGCATTAGGAACAATAGACCCCTAATGGGGCTATTCACACGACCGATTTTTTGATGGGCTGGGAAAACCGGCCGTCAAAAAATGGGACATGCCCTATTTTCGACCGGGTACCCGGCCGCCCGGCTCCCATAGAGGTCTAGGGGGCCGGGTAATACACGGCCATCACCGGAATGTGTCCCGAGTGATGGCCGGGTCTACCGTCGCTCGCGCACTCTCTCTCCTCCTCCTCCTCACAGTGCAGAGTGCATGTGAGGAGGAGGAGGGTCTTTTTTTGCTCCCTGTAGTTTGTAGTTTTTTTGCTTGTACTCTATGGCCGGGGATTCCGCTACAGGAGAAGTGCGTGACTACACTGTCCATATATGGACACAGCGATGTCACTCACTTCTGCAGCGGAATCCCCGACTCTATGGCCGGGGATTCCGCTACAGGAGAAGTGAGTGACTACACTGTCCATATATGGACACAGCGATGTCACTCACTTCTGCAGCGGAATCCCCGACTCTATGGCTGGGGATTCCGCTACAGGAGAAGTGAGTGACTACACTATCCATATATAGACACAGCGATGTCACTCACTTCTGCAGCGGAATCCCCGACTCTATGGCCGGGGATTCCGCTACAGGAGAAGTGAGTGACTACACTGTCCATATATAGACACAGCGATGTCACTCACTTCTGCAGCGGAATCCCCGACTCTATGGCCGGGGATTCTGCTACAGGAGAAGTGAGTGACTACACTGTCCATATATGGACACAGCGACGTACGTCACTCACTTCTGAAGCGGAATCCCCGACTCTATGGCCGGGGATTCCGCTACAGAAGAAGTGAGTGACTACATTGTCCATATATGCAAACCGGCCGGGAAAAGCGGCCAAAAACGTCCGATTTTCCCGGGCGACACTCGGACCCTGTCGTGTGAATGAGGCCTTAGTCTATGGAAGGGGATGGGAGGAGCAGGGGGAGGAAGTAGGAGCAGAGAAAAACACAGAAATCTTCCCATCACGTCTGTTACCCCAGTGCTGGATTCTCAGCTACACTGCTCATTACTGCTCAATAATCTCCTCCATGCTGCTGCTGCCTCTATATATGTTATAGAGATATAGAAGAGGGGAATCCTGCAATCCTATGTGCATGTATAGAAGACTAGATAGCAGTAAGGCTCCACCCACTAGCTCAGAGACAACTGAGAATTAGAGAGAGTGCCTGCAGAGAGGAAAACTGTTAAATAATGCCACATACAAGTCAGAAATAGTGTTATTCCTCATGTACACACATGTGACAACTTATTCTGAAAATCTCCTGAGAAGTTAGGTTCGCTTTTAGGGATAGCATTCAGCAGAGTGGATCTTTGCGGTATAACCAGTGCCTCTTCCATTGATTTTGGAAGTATTCCTGTTTGATATTCATAATAGGTTGTATTCAGTGATTTCCTCAATAATATATTCTGATACAATTGATACAAAAAAGGTATTTCTTCCAGAACAAGGTTCTTATTAGTCATGATGGCTGTCAGTTAAAAATGACATCCATTCTCCTCAAAGAATACAGGTACCTTAAAAGAAAAACGCACTTGTGCACGGCATTTGCAACATTCCGTAGTTAGTCTATGTAACATTTTTGCAACTGTTTTGTTTTATTTAACTCACACGGCTTTTCAATTATATAATGTTTTGTTTTTTTCCTTCATGCTGAAAATTCTTTTGGATTTGTATTACCAAAGAGCAGTACGTTGTGGGAGAAGAGATGAAGGCTGTTGGGTCACATGAATGCATTTTTTTTGTTTTTTTTCCGCCCATAAGTCCATTTAGTTTCTCTGATATCTGATTATTTGGTACTCAGACTAATAATTATTATGCTTTCAAATAATTTACAGGCAGTAAATGTTCGATATATCGTGTTCTAGTTTTATCCCTACGGAATAATGGTAGAAAGTGAGCAATAGGTCAATCCTGCTGAAGTAAAGGGAAATCTAAGAAAATAAGATACAATGGTCTTTCATTTACTGAGCTTAAAGAGGCTCTGTCACCACATAAGTGCCCTATCTCCTACATAAGGAGATCGGTGCTATAATGTAGGTGACAGCAATGCTTTTTATTTAACCCCTTCCCGCACCTTGGCGTAACTGTACGTCCAGATAAGCAGTAACTTCGCGCACCTGGGCGTACAGTCACGTCCGCGCTTTAAAAGTTAACCGCCGCGCGGCGCTACACCGCAGCGGCGGTTAACTGTGCAGGGTGTCAGCCCTGCTCTCCCCGTTGCCGATCAGCGGCCTGTCGCCGCTGAAATCGGCAATTAACCCCTTCGATGCGGTGGTCGATTGCGATCACCACATCGAAGAGGTTTACAGCGGATCGGCAGCCCCCCACATGTATTTGCGGGGGCTGGCGATCCTTATCATGGCAACCAGAGGCCAGACAATGACCTCCGGGTTGCCATGTATGGAAGCCTCGGAGGATCAGCCTCCGGCCGTTCCTCCTCTGCTTCCTGTCAGTGTGACAGTTACGTCACAATGACAGTTAGAACACATTACACTACGTGTGTAGTGTAATGTGTTCCAGCAGCGATCAGAGCTGCAAGTCTAAGTGTCCCCTAGTGGGACAAGTGAAAAAAGTAAAAAAAAGATAATAAAAATGTTTTGAAAAAGTGTAAAAATCAAAGTTAGAAGTGACATAAACAAAGAATGCTTTTTTTCCTATAATAAGACTTTTATTATAGGAAAAAAATTAACACGTTAAAAAAAGTACACATATTTGGTATCGCCGCGTTCGTAACGACCCCAACTATAAAACTGTAATATTATTTTTCCCGCGCGGTGAACACCGCGAAAAAAATAAACGAAAAACAGTGCCCGAATCACAATTTTTTGGTTACCAACCCTCCCAAAATATACAATAAAAAGTGATCAAAAAGTCGCATGTACGCCAAAATGGTACCAATACAAACTACATCCCGTCCCGCAAAAAACAAGCCCTTACACCGCTTTTTTGACTGAAAAATTAAAACGTTATGGCTCTAAGAATATGGTGACACAAAAATTAATTTATTTTATAAATAAGTGATTTTATTGCACAAACGCTGCAAAACATAAAAAAATTATATACATCTGGTATCGCCGTAATCGTATCGACCCGCAGAATAAAGTATAATGGTCATTTATAGCCCAGGGTGAAGGCCATAAAAAAAACAAATAAAAAACATTGTCAGAATTGATGGTTTTTGGTCACCTTGCTTGCCAAAAAATGGAATAAAACGTGATCAAAAAAATTTCTGGTACCCCAAAATGGTACCAATGAAAACTACAGATTGTCCCGCAAAGAATAAACCCTCACACGGCTCCGGCGGAGAAAAAAGAAAACAGTTCTGGCTCTCAGAATATGGCGATGCAAAATGTGCAGAGTGTTCCAAAAGCAGATAAGATCGGGTGCCATTTATCAGTGCGACACCGGCCACATATCTGCGGATTATTATTTATTTACACCATTATTATACCCTCTTATTATACCCTGATGTACCCCGCACAGATAACATGTACCCTGATGTACTCCGCATAGATAACATGTACCCTGATGTACCCCGCACAGATTACATATGCCCCCACATTATAAACTGAAACACCAGTAAAACCCCAAACAGAACAACTACCAAGCAAACTCTGTGCCCCAAAAGCCAAATGGCGTCCCTCCCTTCTGAGCCCTGCAGCGTGCCTAAACACCAATTTACGTCCACAGATATGGCATCGCCATACCCGGGAGAACCCGGTTAATATTTTGAGTTATTTGTCTTCAGTGGCACAAACTGGGCATAACATATAGTGCACTAAAATGGCATATGAGTGGAAAATTGTAATTTTCACTCCGCACCATGCGCTGCGCATTAACCCCTGCGCGCACCATGACATAGCATGTCGTAGTGTGGGGGGTGATGTATGGAGCGTCTCACGTAAAAAATAAAGAATTTAGAACGGCAAAATCGCTGTTTTTTTGGTCACCTTGGCTCTACCTAAAAATGTAATAAAAAGTGCTCAAAAAGTTGTATGTACCGAAAAGTTGCACCAATAAAAACGACCGCTCGTCCCTCAATAAATAAGCCCTCATACCGCTCTATTGACTGAAAAATAAAAAAGTTGTGGCTCTTGGAACGCGTGGAGGAAAAAACTAAGAAGGAAAAGAAAAAAATGGATCACTCCAGAAAGGGTTAATTACTTTCTAATGAAAAACCATTTATGACCACACGTGGGGTATTGCCGTACTCGGGAGAAATTGCTTTACAAATGTTGGGCAGCTTTTACCCCCTTTATCCTTTGTGAAATTGAAAAAAATGCAACATTTTAGTGGAAGAAATGTTGATATTCATTTTCACTGCCTAATTCTAATAAATCCTGCAAAAGACTTGTGGGGTCTAAATGCCCACTATATCCCTAGATAGATTCTTTAAGTGGTGTAACTTCCACTTTTGGGGGGTTTCCCCTGTTTTGGCCTCAAAGGGGCTTTGCAAATGCGACATGGCACCCAAAAACCATTTCAGCTAAATTTGAGCTCCAAAAGCCAAATAGCGCTCCTTCCCTTCTAAGCCTTGCTGTGGGTCCAAACAGAAGTTTATTACTACATATGGCATATTTCCGTAATCGGGAGAAATTGTTTTACAAATGTTGGGGTGCTTTTTCTCCTTTATTCCTTGTAAAAATTAAAAATGGCTACCTTTTTTCAGAAAAAAAGTCGATTTTTACCTTTACAGAATAATTTCAATGAATTCAGCAAAACAACCGTGGGGTCAAAATGCTAACTTTACCCCTAGAAAAATTCCTTGAGGGGTGTAGTTTCCAAAATGGGGTCACTTTCTGGGGGTTTCCACTATTTTGTTCCCTCCAGTGCATTTCAAACGCGACATGGCACTGAAAACCATTCCAGCAAAATCAGAATTTCAAAATCCAAATGGTGCTCCTTTCCTTCTGAGTCCTGCTGTGGGTCCAAACAGCAGTTTATTACCACATATGGGGTATTGCTATAATCAGGAGAAATTGCTTTACATATGTTGGGGTGTTTTTTCTCTTTTATACCTTGAAAAAATTAAAAATTTCTACGTTTTTTCAGAAAAAAGTAGATTTTCATCTTCACAAACTAATTCAAATAAATTTAGCAAAAAAACTGTGGGTTCAAAATGCTAACTATACCCCTAGATAAATTCCCTGAGGGGTGTAGTTTCCAAAATGAGGTCACTTTTGGGGGTCTTTATTGTTTTGGCCCCACAAGACCTCTTCAAACCTGACATGGTACCTAAAATATATGCTAAAAAAAGAAGGCCCCAAAATCCACTAGGTGCTCCTTTGCTTCTGAGGCCTGTGTTTCAGTCCATGACCGAACTAGGGCCACATGTGGGGTATTTCTAAAAACTGCAGAATCTGGGCAATAAATAATAAGTTACATTTTTTGGGAAAAACCTTCTGTGGTATAGAAAAAAATGTATTGCAAATGAATTTTGTATAAAAAAAATGAAATTTGTAACTTTCACCTCTACTTTGCTTTAATTCCTGTGAAACGCCTAAAGGGTTAATACACTTTCTGAATGCTGTTTTGAATACTTTGAGGGGTGCCGTTTTCAAAATGGAGTGATTTATGGGGACTTTCTAATATATAAGACTCTCAAAGCCACTTCAGAACTGAACTTGTCCTTGTAAAAATCGACTTGAAATTTTCTTGAAAATATGAGAAATCGCTGCTAAAGTTCTAAGCCTTGTAACGTCCTAGAAAAATAAAATAATGTTCAAAAAACGATGCCAAACTAAAGTAGACATGTGGGGGATGGTAACTAGTAACTATTTTGTGTGGTATTACTATCGGTTTTACAAGCAGATACATTTAAATTTAGAAAAATGCTAATTTTTGCAATTTTTCGCTAAATTTTGGTGTTTTTCACAATTAAATACTGAATCTATCGGGCAAATTTTGGCAGTAACATAAAGTCCAATGTGTCACGAGAAAACAATCTCAGAATCGCTTGGATAGGTAAAAGCATTCCGGAGTTATTACCACATAAAGTGACACATGTCAGATTTTAAAAATCGGCTTCGTCCTGAAGGCCAAAACAGGCTCAGTCCTGAAGGGGTTAATAAAACGATCTGTTTTCACCACTTTATTAGCGATTTTAGATTTATGCTAATGAGTTGCTTAATGCCCAAGTGGGCGTATTTTTACTTTAGACCAAGTGGGCGTTGTACAGAGGAGTGTATGACGCTGACCAATCAGCATCATGCACTCCTCTCCATTCATTTAGGCAGCACATAGGGATCCTGCTAGATCCTCCTATGCTGTCTTATACTAACACATTAACAATACTGAAGTGTTTAGACAGTGAATAGACATTCCATGGGATGTCTATTCACAATCTCTGCACTTCGTTACTCTGTCTGTGGTAGTTACAGCAGAGGAAGCGTAATCTCGCGAGATTACGCTTCCTCTGCTGTAACTACCACAGACAGAGTAACGAAGTGCAGAGATTGTGAATAGACATCCCGTGAAATGTCCATTCACTGTCTAAACACTTCACTATCGTTAATGTGTTAGTATAAGAAAGCACATAGGGATCTAAAAGGATCCACACAGCTCCCATGCTGTAATTTAGGCTTGGGAGTTGGTGACTATAGGGTATGTCCCCTTAAGGGATTTACCCAGCAGGCTTATCCTCTAGGTAGGGTGGGGTTTTTGGGAGTATCCTGGGTGCCCTCCCACCCATATAAATTAGGCTACACGGGGGAATTGCTTCCTCTTGGACCCGCCTTTGGATCGTGGAAGGAACCCTAGAGATTGTCCTACTAACCTTGTTAGAGTAGTAACATGGCGGACGCAGCGTTGATGGCACTCCTGAAGGAGCAGATTGAGAGGGAGGGAGCTGGATGGCTCTCCTCTCTGCTTGTCTCCCGCTGATCAGCCATCTGATGTCGCTGGGCGTCCAACAGGTAGGCAGGCGCGGCCTGCGCTGCGCTGCCGTCCCCCCTCTTGTCTGAGTCTCTCTCCTGCTCTGCCTCGTCAGAGAGGCAGAGCTCCATCTAGAAACCCCCAGGCGCTGCCTAGTACAGCTCTGGCAGCTGGGGGAGCCCTGTCACGTGACTGCTTTGCATTAGCAGCAGAGCGGCGTTCAGGGCAGCAGGGGATTTCTAGGGCAAGTTCCCCTGCTGCTAGTCCACAGATTACTGGTAGTGCGGTAGCTTTGGAGGCTGCTGCAGAGCAGCCAGTCGCCAGGCCACCAGGTTGTTTAGCTCAATGATTCGGGCGTAAAACAGATCCCCCTCCCCCTACAGTACAGCTTCCCACAGTAAATGCAGCAACACTGCCACCTAGTGTAGTTTCTGCGGAACTGCAGGCTCAACAGGGAAGAATCTATAGTGATGTAGCTCCCCAAGAAGAGCTTGGCTCTCAGGCCTTTAACAGCTCAGATGAGCTTTTTGATTGCGTGCCAGGCATGCCTACATATGGCGCTTAGGTCCCCATTGCTGGACAGCATCACAGGGCCCGTGTATCATGCCAGATAGATGGGCCCCGCGGTGGGCGTAGCGTTTCCCCATCTGTGGCTGGGTCAAGTCGCTGCTTGGATAATAGGCGTAGGAGGCGCAGTCGATCACCTGGGCGTTCTCGTAGCGGGGAACGCCGGAGCGGTTATAGACGCCATTCCAGGAGCAAGCATAGTAGGAGTCGTTCCCGCAGGGGCTGGTCTGGTCACCATTCATCGTCATCATCTGTGAGCAGTAGGGACAGTCATTTTACGAGATGTTCACATAGGAGCCTGAGACATGGGCGGAGCAGGCGGTCACACGACCGAGGGCAGGAGAGACATCCATCTGCTGCTGCGGTTACCGTAGTTCCTCCGCTGCCTACTGTGTAGACTCCTGATGCACTTCCCTAGACGCATATGACTTGTGAGTTGTCCTGCGTTCCAGCTTGGGGTAAGGCAGCCTTGAGTGGCGGGGGTGAAATGTTGGATATTTTAAAATGTATATTGGCTAAAATGGAGGGTCCTAGCCCCTCAGTGCATTCTCCAGGGGTGCCAATTGCACCGTCTGAGCTGGCCCCGGCTTATCCGTATTTATTATTTCGGGATTCTTATTTTTGTGGCGTCGCCCCCTTGGGGAAGCATTTGTCCTCGGAAAAAGTGGAGAAATGTGAATTTGTGGATATATGGGCATTGTTGTCCCCGTAACAGTTAACAGTGGATAAGGAGAGACGGTTTGAAAGAACGGAGGATAAAAAGCCTAAAGTGGCTAAAACATTTGGGAATTGGGTTCAAGCTTTTGCTGTTTTAGCGAGTGTGTTTAGCAAAAAGCACCCGGAGAAAAGTTTTGAGTTGTTTACATATTTGGATACGATATATTCTGCTTATAAATTACATGGTGGTACGGCTTGGTGGAGATACGATGAGGAATTCAGACGACGTCTGGCGCTGAGGCCGGAGGTCGGCTGGTCTTCAAAGGCTACGGATGTTTGGATTCAACTTATGTTGTCTCAAAAACCGTCTAACTCCTTTCAGTCATCCGCCGCTGCGGGACATTCCGGACAGTCCGCAGCGGTGGGGAGACGTCCCAGAGCGTGCTGGCTCTTTAACGAGGGTCATTGCAGGTTCTTTAACTCATGTAAATTTAAGCACAAATGTTCATTCTGCGGTGGTTCGCATACAGCCTTGCGCTGTTTCAAAAAGGGGAAGATGCCTGACAGACTTCTGCCTTCATGTAAGCCAGAGGACACCAGTGAGCGTCAAAAAGATGCGCCCATGGCTGGACAGGTATCACAGGACCGAGGAAGCCGTAATGCTAATTGAAGGTTTTTCAGATGCTTTTTATATTCCGCACGTTAAGCAAGCGGCGATTGTTTTTGCCGCAAATTTAAAATTTGTTGCGGAATTCCCCTCAGTGGTGCAGGAAAAGTTGGATAAAGAGGTTAGCCTGGGCAGCGTCGCTGGCCCTTTCACCGCTCCACCTTTGGAGAATCTTCGGATTTCTCCTTTGGGTGTGGTCCCCAAGAAAGAACTCAGCAAATACAGACTCGTCCATCATTTCTCTTTCCCTGAGGGTGATTCAGTCAATGATGGTATACCTAAAGAGGAGGCGGCTGTGTCTTACATGTCTTTTGACTGGGCCATCCAAGTAGTATCAAAGGCGGGCCAGGGTGCCCTGTTGGCTAAGTCCGACATTGAGTCTGCTTTCCGTCTCCTTCCAGTACATCCTGACTGTTTTCACCTGCTTGGTTGTCAATTGGATCGGCTATATTATGTCGATTTTTGTTTACCAATGGGGTGTTCCATATCTTGCCGCTATTTTGAGATGTTTTACACTTTTCTCGAATGGGTGGTGAGGTCGGAATCGGGTAATGCTGCGGTATTGCATTATCTCAATGATTTCTTGTTCGTCGACCCAGTTGATTCGCCGGTTTGTCGTTCTACGTTAGACTGTTTTCGTTATTTCATGTCCCTGTTCGGGGTCCCATTGGCAGAGGACAAAATGGAAGTTCCCTCTACTTCCTTGTCTTTTCTAGGTATCATGATTGACACCGAACGAATGATTCTTAGTTTACCACAGGACAAATTAGCCCGGCTTCAGAACTGTATAGTTTCGTGTATTAAGGTAAAGAAAGTTTCTTTGAAGGACTTACAATCCCTTTTGGGTCAATTGGCTTTTGCTTGTAGGATATTCCCCATGGGTAGAGTTTTTTCGCGTCGTCTATCACTGGCTACGGCGGGAGTTAAACAACCTCATCACTTCATCCAGCTGCCGGCAGCCTTGAAGGACGACCTGCGTTTGTGGTTAAAATTCTTGTCGGATTACGACGGTCTCTCCTGTTTTCCTGAACGGGAGTGTTGCAATGCAGATTTCAAATTGTTCACCGATGCTGCAGGGTCTTTGGGTTATGGCGCGATTTTTGGCAATAAATGGTCGACCCATCAGTGGCCCCAGGATTGGTTTGCAGCGGGTCTCACTGGGAATTTGACACTGTTGGAGTTATTCCCTTAGAAATATGGGGAGGCGACATGCGCAATAAGAGGATATTGTTTTGGTCAGATAATGAGAGCACTGTCATAGCCATTAACAAACTTACCTCGAGTTCTCCGCCAGTTCTGGCTTTGTTACGTCATCTTGTTTTCTTGTGTTTGTCGTTTAATATGGTTGTCAAGGCACGTCATGTTCTTGGTGTATGTAATGAGATTGCTGACTCTATCTCATTTCCAGTGGCATCATTTCAGGGACCTGCACCCGCTGGCAGAACAGGAGGGTTACCCATGCCCCTCTTTCCTTTGGGATCTGCCGGGGAACATCTAATACCATTGGTGCAGTCCTCGGTTGCTCCTGCTACATGGAGCGGGCATGGTAAGGCGTGGCGAGAGTGGTTAGCCTGTGCGGAGGAGGATGTGCTCCTCTCCTCAGAATTGCCATGGTATTACTGTTACTTACCTGTCTTGGTTGCGGGATAAAGGGGTGTCTGCCGGGGTGGCTCAAAAGCGTTTGTCTGGGGTAGGCTTTGCTTTCAAGTTGTTGGGTTTGCTGGACGCCACTAATGGTCCGGTTTTCTCGTTGATCTTGCGGGGTTGGAAGAAAGAAAAACCAACTGTTGACATGCGCCGGCCTGTTTCTTTCTCATTATTGCAGCGAATTGTAGGTAGCACGGCGGAGATCTGCGCATCTGAGTACTAGGGTTTATTGTTTCAAATGTGCTTTTATGTCAGCATTCTTTGGCGCGTTGCGCATAAATGAGTTAGTTAGTCTCCCCTTCGCGCATGCTTGTAGCGGGCCTCCTCAGAGAGGATGTAGTTTTGCTGCCCGATTCAATCAAGGTGAGGGTTAGTCGTTCCAAAACAGACTTATATGGGCAGGGCGCGTGGTTGTCCATTTTTAGTCTTCCTTCATCATTGTGCCCGGTGGACGTTATCGCGAGATATGTTGCAGTTCGTCCCTCCGGTCCTTGTTTCTTGGTACACACTGATAGCACCCCCTTACCAAAATTCCAGTTTACGTGGGTATTCAAGCGTTGTTTGAGTGTCGCTGGGGTAAATCTGTTGGAGTATGGTACTCACTCATTCCGCATTGGCGCTGCGACAGTAGCGGAGGCTGGGGGCATGTCTGATGCGGAGGTTAAAAGGTTGGGGCGTTGGAAGTCAGATGCTTTCCGCCGTTATATTCACCCTCATTTGTTGATTTGATAATTATTTCTGCTTTCTTTCGAGGTTTCAGGAGGCCTGTGGTGTGGCTGCTGGGCCACTCATACATTTATTGGGCTGCACAACGAGCTTCTTATCGGCCCGGGGGTACCATTCTCGGCTTCCGTCAAGCGGATGTGCATTGGAAGGGTTTTAGGGGCCTTAAATGGCTCCAGGTTCTCCCTGAGGCGGTTAACTTAAGCAAGGTCACGAATGGACCAGCAGTCGTGGTCGTGCATGCTGGGGGAAACGACCTATGTTCTGTTAGGGTGATGTAACTCATTTCTATCATTACGGCTGATTTTAATAGTTTTGCCACCTTTTTTCCCGAATTGGCTATAGTGTGGTCCGAGATAGTCCCAAGGGTGTTGTGGAATGGTGCTCGCAACCATTCGGCCATTGAAAGGGCAAGGCGTATGGTCAACATGTGGGTGTCCCGGCATGTTAGGTCTATAGGAGGAGTGGTTATACGCCATCAACAATTGGAGGAGGATAACAAGGGGTTGATGTTACAGGATGGTGTCCATTTAAATGACATAGGACTGGACATCTTCCTGTCAGGCCTTCAGGATGCCATTGATAGGGCGCTTTTCCATTTGGCTGGTGGGGGTAGGAGCTAGGTATAGGGCTACACCTCACTCCTGTGGCGGTGTGGAGGGGCCTTGTCCGTTCAAGCTAGGGACGACGGGAGAACAGTCACCTGCCGTATCAACTAGGACGTGCCCACCGCGGCAATGGTGGCGTGGCATGCGAGGTGACGGTTATTGTCAACAAGATCAAGATCTTCCGGTTTTAGCTGCAGACAAGGTTTTTTCCCTCCATGCTATAATAATAAAGCTGTGGCCTACCCCCACTTTATACTCACGCTCAGTCTATTGTGTCAGTTATTTGGAGAAGACAGACTGTTCATTTATATCCCTTTAGTCCTATGCGCTGCCTAAATGAATGGAGAGGAGTGCATGACGCTGATTGGTCAGCGTCATACACTCCTCTGTACAACACCCACTTGGTCTAAAGTAAAAACACGCCCACTTGGGCATTAAGCAACTCATTAGCATAAATCTAAAATCTCTAATAAAGTGGTGAAAACAGATCGTCTTTTTAAATAAAAAGCATTACTGTCACCTACATTACAGCGCCCATCTCCTTATGTAGGAGATAGGGCACTTATAATGTGGTGACAGAGCCTCTTTAATACCTTTAGTACACATAGATGGAAACCACCTGGAGCTAGTTCTTTATTAAAACATAACAATTTCTTTCATAGCTTATAAAGTAATATTGAATGGAGAACCCTGAGTACAGTAATGACTGGCATAAAATCTGGCACAAAATTATATATTTTGCATATCGGCCTTTCCGTTGACCTCAGCAGTTCTATTTCCTGATTTACTATTATAGAGGTCCTGAATTGTCCGATTATTTTTTATTTACATATGTATAGTTTCTCTGGGATTTAGTTTAATGTCCTATCTTCAAGTTTTTAATTGAAATGATGAACCAATTTTATATGCACCTTCAGTACCCTCATAAAAAAAACCATTTATGGTTTATCCTATATTCAACCATATAACCATATAAGACTCCAGTAAACAGTAATAGTAGACAGTTGAGTTTGCTTGGGGGTGCCAATCTGTGCTATTTTGTAGGTGATGTGACGGTTGAGACTTTCAAGGGACACAAGGCCTGTATCTTACCCCTAATGATTCCTTACACATCTAGTCCCTAGGGGTTATAAAGGTGCACCTGCTGAATGCTAAGGTTGATTAGGCAGAAATAATTTACCATGAAGGAAGAAGCCAATAACACATGTGCTTTTCCACTTGGCTGGTTCTTTGCCTATCTAAGTCCATTATTGCTTGAACCTTACTAAAGTCAAGAGGCTGTAAAGTAAAAGCCATGATGGGGGTTGCAAATTGTTCTGCCTTCGTTAATTACCACAGCAGGGAATGCTTTCCCTGCTCTTCTCTAATTATGTAGATTCAATGAAATCTAAAGACTGAGGAAAATAATTCAGGTGGTGAGATGCTCAGTCGCTGGGCATTAAATATAAACAATGCTTGGCCTGAACTGTCCACCGAGTTTCTTAGCTATGTTAGTACAATTTTATTGAATTGTTATTTTACAAATTTTTATAGCGCCAACATATTCTGCAGCGCTGTACAGAGATTGTCATCACACACATCGGTCCCGGTCCCCATTGGACCTCATAATTTAAATGATTAGCATTGGAACCTCTATTAACCAGGCTTTAAATGTAAGTAAATTTAAAAAAAAATCCTCAAGAGTTAGGACAAAATGTTGTATGTAGTTTTAAGCAGACCCAAAACCTACTGTTGTTTTAAGAATGTTTCACCTCTTCCCACCCAATCATGTAAAGGTACATCATCACCACTAATGTGTTAGCGCCTTCTCACGTAACTGTACATGATGGTGATGGAGCGGGCTCAGAGACTGAGCCAGCTTCATCGCCAGCGGGTGTGAGCTGTATATTACAGCTGATATCCCACTGTAATGGCCATGACCGGAGCTAGGCTCTGATCCTGCCGATTAACCCCTTAGATGCAGCGATCAAGCAATCGTGGAATCTAGGTGGTTTTTAGCCTGTCGGCATCCCTGCGTCGCAGTTGCCAGAATGCCGGTGGTTGCTATGGCAACCGAAGGTCTAACAATGGCCTCCTGGTCTGCCAAGCACGGAAGCCTTTTAGACCCCGCCCGGAGGCGAGGCCTAAAAGGCTTACAATCAGGGCCAAGAAGATGGTGCAGGCTGAGCAGCTGAGCCTGCCCCATCTTCCCCTTGTGTCAGCTGTATATTACTGCATATTACTTGTAACAGCCAGGACCAGAGCTAGCCTCCGATCTGGCCGATTAAGCCATTAGATGCAGCGATCAAAAGCGATCGCTGCATCTAGGTGGTTAGATCGCACCCGATGTTTGCTATGGCAATGATCGGCACCTGCGGCGGTGCCAATGGTTGCTATGGCAACCAGAGCCCTAACAATGGCCTTCTGGTCTGCCTAGTACAGAAGCCTATTCAGCCCCGCCCACAGGCGAAGCCTAATAGGCTTGCAGTCAGTGAATAACTGACAGCTCTAATACATTGCACTATGTAGGTAGTGCAGTGTATTAGAATAGCGATCAGGGCTTCATGCCTTAAAGTCCCCTAGTGAGCAAAAAAAAAAGTTCAAAGAAAGTTAATAAAAATGTAAAAAGTTAAAAAAACAAAAACTGCCTTTTTTCCCATAATAAGTCTTTTATTATAGGAAAAAACTGAAAACATTAAAAAAAGTACACATATTTGGTATCGCCATGTCCGTAACGACCCAAAATATAAAGATATCACATTATTTTCCCCGCATGGTAAACAGCGTAAAAAAAAAAATAGAAAACAATTCCAGAATCGCTGTTTTTTGTTCACCGCCCCTTCCAAAACATGGAATAAAAAGTGATCAAAATGTTCCATGGTACCAAAATTGTACCAAGAAAATCTACAGCCCATCCCACAAAAAAAAAACAAGCCCTCCCACAGCTTTTTTGATGGAAAAATAAAAAACATATCGCTCTCAGAATATGGTGATACAAAAAATAAGTAATTTTTAAAAAAAAAAAAGATTTTATTTTACAAACGATGTAAAATATAAAAAAAACTATATACATATCGCCATAATCATATAGACTCGTAGAATAAAGTAAATATGTCATTTATAACGAATGGTGACCGTTGTAAAAAAAATAAAAATAAAAACATTGTCAGAAGTGCTTGTTTTTGGTCAACTTGCTTGCCAAAAAATGTAATAGAAAGTGATAAAAAAAATTGCAGTGTACCCTAAAATGATACCAATGAAAACTACAGATTGTCCCGCAACAAATAAGCCCTCACACAGCTCCGGTGGAGAAAAAAAAATAACGTTCTGGCTCTCAAAATATGGCGACACAAAATGTGCAGAACGTTCCAAAAGGGGGATAAGATTGGGCACCGTTTATCAGTGCGACACTGGCCACACAACTGTGGATTATTATTTATTTACTGCATTATTATACCCTCTTATTACACCCTGATGTACTCCGCACAGATACATATACCCCCGCATTATAAACTGAAATACCAGCAATACCCCAAACAGAACTACCAAGCTAAATCTGCGCCCCAAAAGCCAAATAGCGCTCCCTCCGTTCTGAACCTTATAGCGTGCCCAAACAGCAGTTTACGTCCACATATATGTCATCACCATACCGCGAGAATCCGCTTAACAGTTTATTAGATATTTGTCTGCAGCGGTACAAACTGAGCACCACATATTGGGCACTAAAATGGCATATCCGTGGAAAATTGCAATTTGCACCATCCGCTGAGTGTTCATTTCTAATAAATAAAAAAATCCCTGTGGGGTCAAAATGCTCACTACACCCATTAACAAAATGCCATAAGGGGTGCAGTTTCCAAAATAGAGGTCACTACTTGAGTATTTGTTGTACTATTTGACCTCAGAGCCCTGCAATTGTGGGTCAATGGTGTGAAAATCACCAAAATAAACCTCAAATGCGCATGGTGCACTTCAATTCTGAGCCCTGTCCAGGCAAATTATAAATGCCTTGAGGAGTGTAGTTTCCAAAATGGGGTCACTTCTCAGGGGTTTCTACTGTACTCTGGGGCCTCAGGTGCTCTGCAAACGCGACATGGTGCCCGTACACCAATCCAGCAAAATCTGCGCTCTAGAAGCCAAATGGCGCTCCTACCATTTTGAGTTCTGCCATGTGCCCAAACAGCAGTTTAGGGCCACACGTGGGGTATTGCTATACTCGGGAGAAATTGAGTAACAAATTGTGTAGTGTTTTTTCTATTATTACTATTTGTGAAAATAAAAAATTGGAAAAAAAATATATTTTTCATTTTTACTGCCTAATTCTAATAAAATCTATGAAACATCTGTGGAGTCAAAATGCTCACTACACCCCTAGATTAATGCCCTGAGATGTGTAGTTTCCAAAATGGAGTCACTTCTCTGGGGTTTCTACTGTACTGGTGTCACGGTGCGGGGTGTGGACCCACTGGGCCGTACCGCGTAGCGGATAGGCAGCTCGCCAACCAGGTACAATACAATGTCTATAGTCCAGAAAGGGTACCTGTGGCAATGTAGACAGTAGCGGTGATTCAGGCTTAAGATAAGTCTCCGGCAGCAGGCAGACACCTGGTGGGTGTAACACAGTAGATGCCGCGGAAGACACAGCTCGACTTCAACTCTAGGCGGCACAGAGGCACGGTAGCACTGGATACAGGGTACAGGCAGCAGGAACAGGTAACACTGGGAACTGGAAAACACTAGGAGACCATTTGCAAGACAAACTTTAGGTATACAACAACGCTCAGGCAATAATCAAGAGGACAGAGCCCTTTTTATAGTCCAGCAGCATTCTGGACTGATTCCAGATCTCCTGCAATTGTACGCGCATTGGCCTTTTAAGACTGTGCACACGCCGGTGCGCACTCGCCCCCTTGCGGTTGACAGTCTCTGAAGCAGGATGTTCCCCTCTGGCTCCCAAGACCTCTCTTCTGGACCAAATCCCTTCCAATCCACCAGATAAAACGTCCTTTCTCCCACTTTCTTGGTGGCCAGGATCTCCCTTACTTCGAAAGTCCAAGACAAGCCGCCAGGGCCGCTGCGGAACGAGGAGTCCTGGAGTAGCGGTTCAGAACCACGGGCTTCAGTAGGGAGACATGGAAGGAGTTAGGCATCTTGAGTGTAGGAGGTAGCCAAAGTTTGTAAGACACACGGTTAGCAGAATCTCGAAGGGTCAGAGGAACCTGGGAGCAAATTTGCAAGACGGCACCCTCAGCCGGATATTCCTGGAAGACAGCCAGGCCTTCGTACCTGGAAGAGACTGGGGATTCTCTCGTCTTCTAGTGTCTGCCTTTCTCTTCATGCAGTCCACCGCCAGCAGAATAGAAGATCGGGTCTGTTGCCATATCTGCAGAAAATACCTGAAGGTAGAGTTGGCTGCAGGCACCTGGGACATAGTAGAGACAGGAAAAGGTATTCGATGATGTTGGTCGTAGATGATGAAGATGGGACTGGAGGTGGTGGACTCACTAGTATGGTTATTATAGGAGAACTCGGCCCACGGGAGCAGCTGCACCCAGTCATCATGCCGCCTGGAGGAAAGTGCCGCAGATAGTTCTCCATAATCTGGTTAACCCTCTCGACTTGACCATTGGACTGGGGATGGTAAGCAGAGGGAAAGTCCAACTTTACACCGAGGAGACTGCAGAGTGCTCTCCAGAACTTCGAGGTGAACTGGACCCCTCGATCCGAGACAATATGCAGAGGCAAGCCGTGCAGATGGAAGATGTGTTGAACGTAGAGATCGGCCAGTCGAGCAGCAGAAAGCAGGCCAGTCAGGGGAACAAAATGAGCCGTTTTGGAAAATCGATCCACCACCATCCAGATTACACTGCATCCAGCAGAGAGAGGCAGATCTGTGACGAAGTCCATTGCAATATGTTGCCAGGGGGCATCGGGCACAGGCAGTGGTTGGAGCAGACAAGCTGGTCTGGAGTAGGCAACTTTATTTGCTGTACATACCTTACAGGAGGAGACTAAGTCCATGACGTCTTTGGGCAGCGTGGGCCACCAGAACTGACGGGTAATTAGGTCTCGGGTCTTATGGGCACCCGCGTGACCTGCCAGCTTGGAACTTTGTCCCCAGCGAAGGATTCTTCCTCTGTCTGCCAGACGTACAAAAGTTCTTCCCGGGGCAATGTCTCTAACTTGCAGAGGATTGACAGAGAAGATGCAGTAAGGATCAATAATATTCTGTGGGGACTCCACTGTGTCCTCTGTCTCAAACGACCTAGACAAGGCATCGGCCCTCACATTCTTGTCGGTAGTGGAGTTTGAACCGGAACCGAGCAAAGAACAGCGACCACCTAGCTTGACGAGGATTCAGCCACTGAGCCGTCTGAAGATAGGTCAGGTTCTTGTGGTCCGTGAAGACCAGGATAGGATGAGCTGCGCCTTTTAGTAGGTGTCTCCACTCCTGCAGGGCCAGTTTGATGGCCAGTAACTCCCGATCCCCAATTGAGTAGTTGCGCTCTGCGGGAGAAAACAGTTTAGAATAGTAGCCACATACCACAGTCTTGCCTTTCGAACCTCTCTGGAACAAAAGTGCACCAGCACCAACAGAGGAAGCGTCTACCTCTAACGAAAACTGTAGGGATACATCAGGGTGATGAAGAATAGAGGCTGATGTGAAGGCCTTTTTTAAGGTTTTAAATGCTGCTTTTGCCTCTGGAGTCCACTCCTTGGCATTCATGCCCTGTTTGGTAAGGGTAGAGATGGGAGCCGCCAATGAAGAGAAGTTGGGAATGAACAGCCGGTAGAAGTTAGCGAATCCCCGGAAGTGTTGTACAGCCCTTAAGCCTTGGGGGCGTGACCATTCTGGGACAGCCTTTACCTTCTCAGGGTCCATTTTGAGGCCCTGATCAGAGATGATATAGCCCGGGAAGGGTAGAGACTTTTTTTCAAACATGCACTTCTCCAGCTTGGCATCAAGATGATTCTCCCTTAATCTAAGCAAAACCTGGCGGACATGACTCTGATGAGTTACAGGGTCTGGGGAAAAATTCAAATTGTCATCGAGATACACCACAACACAGACATAGAGGAGATCACGAAAAATGTCATTGACAAATTCTTGAAACACCGCGGGGCATTACACAGGCCGAAGGGCATGACCAGGTATTCGTAGTGCCCATCACATGTATTAAATGCAGTCTTCCACTCGTCACCCTGATGAATCCGGATAAGATTGTAGGCCCCATGTAGGTCTAGTCAAGAAAAAAAAATGTCCCCCCGTATGCGATCAAACAGTTCCGAAATCAAAGGCAATGGGTACCTGTTCTTCACCGTGATCTGGTTGAGGCCCTGGTAGTCAATGCAGGGTCGGAGGGATCCATCTTTTTTCTTGACCAAGAAAAACTCTGCTCCGGCTGGGGATGAGGATTTACCTATGAAGCCCCTCTCCAGATTCTCCTTAATGTAGGCCGACATAGACTGGGTTTCAGGTAAGGAGGGGGCGAATCAGGAACCAAGTCGATAGGACAATCATATGCTCGATGTGGTGACAACGTCTCTGCTTCCTTCTTGTCGAAGACGTCTGAGAACAGAGAGTAACAAGGAAGCAACCCTGCCAATGACTGAGGTGGATGGATATGCCCCAGACAGCGGTTGAGACACTTGGGACCCCACTGGAGAACTTCACCAGAGTTCCAATCCAGGACAGGGGCGTGTAGACAGAGCCAAGGCAAACCCAGCAGCATGGGGTTGACGGCCTTGGGCAGGACAAACAAGGAGATAAGCTCATAGTGAAGGGCTCACACTTGAGGCCTCAATGGCTTGGTCACAGACAAAATTGGGTCAGGCAGCGGCAGTCCATCTACCGAGGCAACGATCAATGGCCTTTCCAGCAGAACAGTGGGCAACTGAAGAAGATCCACAAGGTCTTGGCAGATTAAATTGGCTGCAGAGCTAGAGTCCAGGTAGGCAGAGACTGGATGGGGACTCTCGCCAGTGACAATGGTCACAGGAATGAACAGTTTGGAGGAGAGTTATCTATTAAATGCTGTATCGCCCCGGGTTGTCTCTCCAACCAATCCTAGGCGTAGCGATTTTTTTGGCTTCTGGGGACACAGACGCATGACATGGCCAGTGAGGCCGCAATATAGGCAGAGTCCAGAGGTACGCCTGCGTTGCTTCTCCTGGACTGACAGTTTAATCCGGTCCACCTGCATTGGGACCTTGGGTGGAGCAGTAGAAGCAGGCAAGAGGGGTTGCTGGAAGTTGGGCGCCAGTCTAGGAAGCCGTCGCTCTTGAATCTCCGGAATTGGATGGTGTACTCGCCCACAGAGGCGTATCCCTGGCGAAGGTTCAGCATAGCAGTGGTTGCCGACGAGACTCGTCCAGGCTCCTCGAACACCATACGAAATAACTGCACGAACCCCTGGAAGTCTTGGGTCTCGGGTCCCTGTCATTCCCAGATTGGGTTCGCCCCTGCCAAGGCCTTGCTGGCAAGTAAGGAGATAATGAAGGCAATCCCGGCTCCGTCTGAAGGAAAAGCTCTGGCGTTCAGGGTGAAGTGGATATGACACTGGTTAAGAAATCCCCTGCACGCGCTTGCGTCTCCATGAAAACGAGGTGGCAGCGAGAACCGAGGATCAGAACCGGAGCTGCCAGGAGGTTCAATCGCAGGAACTTGAACAGGAACAGAGAAGGAAGCGGCTAGCGCCCTAAGCTGCTGTGCCATGGAATCTACTGCCACAAGAAGTTGATCCTGTCGTGCTCGCAGATCCTGCCGGTCCGCCTGCATGGCTTGGGAGTGTGAAGGATGGTTTATTTGCTTATAGTCTCTGTATGAAATTACATTATGAATTATCAAGCAGGATGCTGAATTACTAAGTTATGCATTCTCCATTTTGTAATGAACTTTCCTCTATATAATTCAAAGAAATGTCTTATCATAATATGGCCTTCATAGCCCCATTGTAGCGGGTTGGCTGAACGCCCAGACATAAAGTGCAACTATCTCTCATTATTGCAACAAACTCCCCCCATGAGAACAAATCACTAACAACTGCCCATTATATGTTTGTCTCCAGGTGTTACCTGATGTCAGCATTTGAATGAAGAATTAGAATTATGTATTTGAAAAATTATTATGGTCTGCTATTGGCTGAATATGAGTTATTGTCACATTGCCTCTGATTGGTTAACCTCAAGTCTACACCCCATTTGAATGATATTATTATAGATGAGTTTGGAAATAAACCTCCAGAGGAGTATTTTGAGCATATCAGCAGCATCTGTGTGTCATTTCTCCTCTCTCTAAAGACAAGGAGAGAAAAAAACACCCGGCGCACCTCGTGCATCATCTCTTGTTTAAAGTGACAAAAGGTCTGGGGTAAGCGGTTGTGCTTACCTTGTGGTGTTGTGCTAGGAGCACAACACCCAGAAGTGCCTGTAAGGTCTCAAAGGACTGCAGCTGGTAAATCCGTGCAGGGGCTGTCAGGGCTCCCTCAGTAGATCAAAATAAATGGAGAAAAAAAGTAGGATAAAATTCTCCAGCACTGTCCAAATGTTGTGGAATTGAAGGATTCAATCCAAGGCAAGAAGTTTAAATGAGATGTATGTTCAATGGATAAGTATGCTACCCGTTACGAGATCGGACCGATCTCTTCATCAGGCAAAGAAACATCATGTATGTTTCTTTGCCTGCTTAAGAGATCGGTCCGATCTCGTAACGCGTAGCATTCTTATCCATTAAACATACATCTCATTTAAACTTCTTGCCTTGGATTGAATCCTTCAATTCCACAACATTCGGACAGCGCTGGAGAATTCTATCCTCCTTTTTTTTCTCCATTTCTCCTCTCTCGATATATATTGGTATGAAATATCCTGATTAGGATGCTGGATAATGTGCCTGGCGGGAGTGTCTGTTGGAACACTCGTCTAAATTTCAGTCTAATATATTTTGAGCCATTGACTTCCACGACAGTAATGGTGCCGAAAAAACCCGGGAGATTGCACGTCTGATAGCTGTCGCTTGAGAGGTATGGCGCCTTACATCTGTGAATTACAAAAAACCGCGATAGGTAAGGAGATTATTCTTACACCATTCACACATGTATTGCATAAGCCTCGGAATTTAGCTGTCATGACGTCACATCTTCTGGACGTGGCACTTTCAAGTTTTCCGGCTGCTTATTCTTACGCCTAGGACAGGTGTTCACTTGATGCTTGTCATCCCCACAATAGAAGCAGAGACCATTCTTCCTGCGGAACTCTCTACGTTGTTGGGGGGACACGGAAGCCCCGAGTTGCATAGGTACCTCCGAGTCTTCCGTGGAAGAATGAAGCAACGGAACCTCGGGAGGCATCATGGGGGAGTCAGATGAGAAAACACAAAAACGTTCACGTTGTCGTTCCCTGAGACGTCGGTCAAGTCGTACCGCTAAAGCCATAACCTGGTCTAGGGAGTCAGAAGAGGGATAGCTAACTAGCAGGTCTTTCAGGGCATTCGACAGACCCAACCTAAACTGGCACCTTAAGGCAGGGTCATTCCACTGAGAAACTACGCACCACTTCCTAAAGTCAGAGCAATACTCCTCAACAGGTTTCTTACACTGACGTAAGGTCACCAGCTGACTCTCGGCAAAGGCAGTCCTGTCAGTCTCGTCATAAAAAGGATTCCGAGAGCAGAAAAGATCAACGGAGGAAAGTTCAGGGGCGTCAGGAGCCAAGGAGAAGGCTCATTCTTGGGGCCCTTCCTGGAGCCGGGACATAACTATACCCACCCGCTGGCTCTCAGAACCTGAGGAGTGGGGCTTTAAGCGAAAATAGAGCCTACAACTCTCCCGAAAGGAGAGCAAAGTCTTCCAGTCCCCTGAGAACCGGTCAGGCAACTTGAGGTGGGGTTCAAGAGGTGAGGTGAGGGGCACTACCATGGTAGCATCAGGCTGGTTGACCCTCTGAGCCAGGGCCTGGACCTGTAAGGAGAGACCCTGCATTTGCTGAGCCAGGGTCTCAAGGGGGTCCATAGTAGTGTGAGGGACCAGGGTAGACTAGGTATATGGGCTTGTGATTATGTAATGATGGGGGTAAGGAAACAGACAAGTGAGCCCTAATCTACCCGCCACTCAGTCCCTGCCTACTTGCAACGACCCGCCCTAGGCGACGGGGTACAACTGGGCGACAGTCCCTACGCTCAATAAGTGCACGACAGACAAACAGACAAGGGTACACAGAAGCAAGGGAAAAGGGGCAGTTGCCCACGGCAACACCGTGAGCAACAAGAGTGGTGAACGAGCAGAGTCAAACCAGAAGTGTACGAGGTACCAAACGCAGAGCAGGAGAGTAGTCAGTAAGCCAGGGTCAATATGAAGCAGGGTCAAATAGTACAAGAAGCTGCAGCAGGGCCAGGAAACCAAATGAGAAGAATCACAAGCAAGGAGGAACAGGAAAGGCAGGTATAAATAGACAGAGGGCGGGAGCTAGCTCCGTCTGGCCAGGCTGTGATAGGCTCTCCCACTCCTAAGCCTGCCATCCTGAGTGGTGGAAGATGGAGTCAGTCTCACAGACATAGAAGCAGGTGCAGACTGATTACCTATGGGCGTAGATACAGAAGCTGTGCCTGGCAGATCCTTAACATCTATATTGTATGTTCTTATTTTTAATAGCAGTAATGTCTAAAAAAAAAATAGAAATGTTAGTGTCTTGTGTATAGGGTTAAAATCAGTTCCTCTCCTCTGTGTAAAAGAATGTTTCTTATCTCTGCGCATGTGCTGTTGTCCGTAACTACACCAAGCGGGAAAAATATTACAGCCGGCTGGATTTGTCTGCAAAAAGATGCAATGTTAAATACCTTTGTGTCAAAAAAGACAAAAGTATAGAAGGTATGATACCTTTATTGGCTAACCATAAAAGTTTTATATGCAAGCTTTCAGAGCACAGAGGCTCCTTCTTTAGGCAGTTTACAAATGCAAAAAGATAAAAGTTACGCTGCATATTTATGTGTTATGATGTGATTAGATTTAATATTGTAATGTTTTGATGTTAATTCAAATGAATTAAAATACAGATATTGTGAGACACGGGGTCTTGAAAATGTATGTACCCCTACTGTTCCCTATTTTTATATATAGTTTATTGGTTTGCAGTAAGCAGATATATTATTTTCTGTTTTATTGAATAAATAATTACAATTTTTTTGTTTTTACACACGAGGCACGTGTTCTAGTGCTGCCTCAATGTTATTTTTGAAAATGTGAGATGTTTTACAGGTAAATGATTGCAAGTCATTTTAAAGATAAAATGTATTTTTGTCAGGAGAAATGCATTTTTTGTTCCAGGCTATTGTGTATTACAGGGGGCCAAACTAGTGCCCCCCAGATAGAGTGCCCGCCCTTATTATGTTGAGATATGTAATTTTGAACCCTGCTACATTACTTTCGCAGAGTAGGGAGTAGTTGGGGGACTGATCAGGTACAATTTTGTTTTGTGTTTTATTTTGTTTTGAATTAATGAATTTGGTTCTAGGAGGTCTACAAAATGTGTATGAGACCCCAATGAGTAATCCAGATTAAATGTGTATGACAGTAACCTACATTTTGAGTTTTTTCTGTATAGATGGTTCCAGATTTTTCTAGAACGGTAAATATGGCACTGGGTATGCTGTGCTGTAGTTTCCACCCAATATGAGGTATTGTGTAAGAGACCATCCCCCTCCAGCAAATTTACACAGGTGATGTCACTCACAGATGAGTCTTTACAGATTTAGATGGGGGAGAAGGCAAAACAAAAAAATTTGTCTGAACATTGTTCGTTTTATGCCAGATTTCAGTAACATAATTTGTTTTTGTACTAATCAGGTATTTACAGGACCTGGTGGGTGGGATTTACAAGTGTCCTGGATCATCAGATGAATGTGGAAAAATAAAACTCCATCCTTTTGAAATGTTCTATCTATATGTGACATGGGTTTCCAATGTAAATTTGGAATGTAGAAATACTTCATCATATACAGTATGTACAAGACAGGATACGAGGCACAAGGTAAATCATCCAGAAACCACTCTCACCTTCTTGTTAATCTCAAGAAGCGGAGCTGGAGGTGCTCGCTGAGGCTTGTAACCTGGCAAAAGTTAAGAAGGCCGACATTTACACTGACTCTAGGTACGCTTTTGGCATCGCCCACAATTATGGGCCCATTGGTAGTAGGAACGTTGTTGGATCATCGGGTAAGCCAATGAGATGACATACCTGACAACAAGAGTATGTGCAGCCAGGTATCAGTAAATTGGCTTGTCCCTGCATACAATAATGCCACCACTAGGTTTGTAGCAGCCTGCATGATGTGTGCACGGCATGACATAGGTAAAAGAGCAAAGGTAACTGTGAAAAGTGCACCTCGGCCAGATTACCCATCCCAGCGACTGCAGAACATACTACTACCTGAGGTAGGTGTGTATGAATATGTGCTTGTATGTGTAGACCTGTTCTCAGTGTGGCCTGAAGCCTGGCCTGTATCTTCAGGGGAATAGTTTTTATCCCAAGTATTGAACTGTTGTTTGTACAATAAGATATAAGCAGTTCTCCAGATGTTATCCCAAAGTTAGTTTGTTTAATAACTGTATTCAAGAAGTGTTGTGGGAATATTAAATACTGAGGTTAAGTTTTATGTAAAGTTCTAGACCAGCCTTAGCATTGGACTATTGGAGGCATGCGTCAGATAAAAGGTACAGAAGCGGAATATTCCCATTTGAAAACATTTTTATTTATTATTTTTTTTGTTGTTGTTGTGAAAGGAAAACTTTAGAGCAGAAAATTCTGTTCAGTGTGTGTGTGTGTGTATGTATATATATATATATATATATATATATATATATATATAAAAAGAAAAATGAGTTTGCATGTATCACTTCTAGTTACTGCTCAATGTGAACGTTTAATGTAAAGATGTTATTTGTTAATGTTTTTCTTCAATTGAATTATCTGATTAAGATCAATTAATGATTTTACGATGAAAAAGATTGTTCTCCACAGGAAGAGTCCAACTGGGAGCGGAAGGCGTGAGAACCAGATTCTAACAGAATGTGGAAGGATAAAGGAAGGTAAATCGGTAGCAGCCAAGCCACTCTTGATAGCACTTGCATTGATGGTGTATGACCTCAAATATGCCTCAAGACTGCAAGGATCGTTTTGGTAAGATCTAATTGGTATGTCCCAGGTTTTTACAGCTGATGCTGCTAAATTCTGTTAGAGCTGTTTGATTTGCCTGCAGAACAGTCCTGGCAGACCGGTGCCAACCTTGTCATCACTCCCGCCTCCCACGAAGAGAACAGACCTTGAGAGGCCTTCCCAGGCAATACAAATCAGAGTAAGAAAAATTGGTTTGCGACATTTGTCAGATACACATGTGGAATCTGTGTATATTTTTGTGAGTTGGAGCTGTTCCAGGCAATCCGCTCAGATCAAGGTACAAATCCTGCTGAAAAGTGTAACACCAAGTGCAAATACAATGTACCCAGTAACTACACATATTCTAGGTGCCCTGTCCATTGGGACGGAGGAGTTTTTCTTCTATAAAGGTGAGTGTTTGATTTAGTTTAAGTGCCTGACATTGTTATTGTATGTACTTAGAACAACTTTTATATTACGTAGATGATATCACCAGATTAGTATTTATTTTAACAATTGACCAGGGTTGGGGGTCCCCAGCAAGTGCCAGTAAACATGAACTAAAAGATTTTAACTTGATGAACTCCATCACTGAGATGCGGCAGGCGCAGCCAGGGCCAATACAACGCGCTTGTCCTGAACTGACGGCAGTGTCACAATTCTAAGCAGCCGCGCAGACAAGTAAATTACCGGAGGAAGAGGACAGATGCGGAGGGTTTGTGGTAGTCACAATAAAACTCCACTAATACGTCTACGTGGGAACTCACCCCAGGCTCACAGTACAGCCCGGTGACGTACACCAACAAGCTACAGTGACTGACAGATGAGAAGGATCAAACCAAGTCCTGATGACATCAGAAAGCAAAGATCAAAAACCTGAGTGAACCTCTCAGTAACATCCAAGTTTTCTACAACCAAAGATAAGTGACCAGGAGGAGGGTAATAATAAATCGCCCACTGGACACCACCGTACAGTCTGACACCATAATTGTGTGGGTTACCCTGAGGGTGACAGTCAGTGAAGAGCAGAAGAGAGAAAAGGATGATGATGATGATGTACAGGACTTGTCAATGCACTGGTGGGACCCTATACCCAAACCGGACATTGGTGATCGCATCATATTAGTTGTGGCCCTATTGATATATTGTTTGAGTTTTATAATCATAATATATAATTTCTGTAATTTAATATGAGGGGGGGGGGGGCTTGTGAAGGATGGTTTATTTGCTTATATTCTCTGTATGAAATTACATTATGAATTATCAAGCAGGATGCCGAATTACTAAGATATGCATTGTCCATTTTGTAATAAACTTGCCTCTATATAATTCAAAGAAATGTCTTATCATATCTGAACGCCCAGACATAAAGTGCAACTATTTCTCATTATTGCAACAAACTCCCCCATGAGAAAAAAATCACTAACAACTGCCCATTATATGCTTGTCTCCAGGTGTTACCTGATGTCAGCATTTTAATGAAGAATTAGAATTATGTATTTGAAATATTCTTATGGTCTGCTATTGGCTGAATAAGAGTTATTGTTACATTGCCTCTGATTGGTTAACCTCAAGTCTACACCCCATTTGAATGATATTATTATAGTTGAGTTTGGAAATAAACCTCCAGAGGAGTATTTTGAGCATATCAGCATCTGTGTGTCATTTCTCCTCTCTCGATATATATCGGTATGAAATATCCTGATTAGGATGCTGGATAAAGTGCCTGGTGTGAGTGTCTGTTGGAACACTCGTCTAAATTTCATTCTAATATATTTTGAGCCATTGACTTCCACGACAGGAGGGGGACAGACCTTTGAATTGACCAGCAGGATCCATGGCCTGAGCGTACTGTCACGGTGTGGGGTGTGGACCCACTGGGCCGTACCGCGTTGCGCATAGTCAGCTGGCCAACCAGGTACAATACAATGTCTATAGTCCAGAAAGGGTACCTGTGGCAATGTAGACAGTAGCGGTGATTCAGGCTTAAGATAAGGCTCCAGCAGCAGGCAGACACCCGGTGAGTGTAACACAGTAGATGCAGCAGAAGACACAGCTCGACTTCAAATCTAGACGGCACAGAGGCACGGTAGCACAGGGTACAGGCAGCAGTAACAGGTAACACTGGGAACTGGAAAACACAAGGAGACCATTTGCAAGACAAACTTTAGGTATACAACAACGCTCAGGCAATGCTCAAGAGGGCGGAGCCCTTTTTATAGTCCAGCAGCATTCTGGACTGATTCCAGATCTCCTTCATTTGTGCACGCACTGGCCCTTTAAGGCCGGGGCGCGCGCGCCCTGCGGGAGACAGTCTCTGAAGCAGGAAGTGAGTGCCGGCTTCTCCTAGGAGGGAGATGCCGCCGAGAACTCACATGTTCATGGACATTACAACTGGTACTTCAGGTGCTCTGCAAAATGCAACATGGCACCTAAAAACCAATCAAGCAAAGCCTGCATGCCAAGTAGCGCTCCTGCCATTCTGAGCCCTGCCGTGTGTCCAAACAAAAGTTTATCACCACATGTGGGGTATTGACGTACTTGGGAGAAATTTCTTTACAAATGTTGGGGTGCTTTTTCTCCTTTTAGTCCTTGTAAAATTTGAAAATTCTATGTTTTTTCAGAAAAAAAAGTAGATTTTCATCTTCACAGACTAATACCAAAAAAATCAGCAAAAACCCTGTGTGGTCAAAATGCTAACTATACCCCTAAAAAAAATCCCTTGAGGGGTGTAGTTTCCAAAATGTGGTCACTTTTGGGGGGTTTTCACTGTTTCTGGTCCCTCCAGTGAGTTGCAAACGCGACATGGCACCGAAAACGATTCGAGCAAAATCTGCGCTCCCAAATCCAAATGTCGCTCCTTCCCTTCTGAGCTCTGCTGCGGGTCTAAACAGCAGTTTATGACAACATATTGAGTATTGCCGTAATCAGGGGAAATTGCTTTCTTACAAATTAGAAAATTCTTTTTTTTTTCAGAAAAAAATTAAGTTTCATTTTTACAGACTAATTCAAATAAATTTAGCAAAAAAACTGTGGGGTCAAAATGCTAACTATAGCCCTAGATACATTCTTTGAGGGGTGTTGTTTCCAAAATGGGGTCACTTTTGGGGGGTTTCCACTGTTTTGGCACCACAAGACCTCTTCAAACCTGACATTGTGTCTAAAATATATTCTAAAAAAAAAGGAGGCCCCAAAATCCACTAGGTTCTCCTTTGCTTCTGAGGCCTGTGTTTCAGTCCATTAGCGCACTAGGGACACATGTGGGATATTTCTAAAAACTTCAGAATCTGGGCAATAAATATTGAGTTGCGTTTCTCTGATAAAACTTTCTGTGTTACAGATGAAAATGTATTACAAATTAATTTCGTCAAAAAACAAAATTAAATTTGTAAATTTCACCTATACTTTGCTTTAATTCCTGTGAAACGCCTGAAGGGTTAAAACACTTTCTGACTCTCTGACAGAACGGGACCCTAATGCAGATGTTAACGAAGCCTTACTCCATCTTGATCTTTATTAGGACTGGCGCAGTCTTAATACATTTCCCTTATTGTGTTCAGCCTTAAAGGGAAACTGTCACCAGCATTTCACATGTTGAAATGCGTTTCACAGGTTCCCTTTAAAGCCCATTTACACGGGACAATGATCGGGTGACCGGTCGTTGACTATCATTTCCCTGTAAACAGGGCAGTAATCAGTTGATGAATGAGCAAGCGCTCGATTGTCGGCAGATTTAATCTTTTATGCTGCCCTGAAATTCATCGTTGCCGTCCGCTCATCTTCCTGTGTAAAAAGTTGATGTGTTGCTGACATTATGTAAACTGTATAGGGAGTGAACAATCATATTAACGATCATTCGTCCCCATACAGTTTACATTGGCCTGTGTAATGGGCCTTTAAACTGAGTGCCGAAAGACCTGTAACTTTCGGCGCTTGTTATGGGCACATATATACCTGTGTAAACCTACCGTAGGTTTAGTTATGGGATTTGTGCTTTCCAGCACATCCCCTTCCGACCAGTAACACGCCGTCCAGCACCCTGCTGAGAAGCTATTGTTTCTAGATGTCCGTGTATGTGGGCTATGTGTAGTCCAGAAACTAAAAAGGGCTGCTCGTCTTATGGCTGTTTCTCCACAATGCATTGCCACTTAGTACATTCAGTAAGCATAACATAATAATAGTGACCAATGTACAATATGTAGAATAGTAGGATAATGTGTAGAATATATACAGTATTTGTAGAATTTATCTTTTGGGAAGTCTTCAGAATTGGCCCTTGGTTAATCAGATGATGGAGACCACATATTGAATCATGCAGCGCCCAAGATAAAGTATTTTGGACCTTATCAATACGCACCAGAGCAGTTTGGGGGCTTCTTCAGTATATCTTGGATGTAAGTGGAATGTGTTTCAAGAACGTCTTTAGTTGGAATAAACCATAGAAACCTCAGAACGTTATATTTTTAGAGACTGAGTTTATTGCTCGGGTCATCTGACATGAAACAAGTGCAAGTCTTTTAGCATGAAGCCTTGGCGGAAACTCGGGGTGTAGATACAAATGGCCTACCTCCACCCAACCCACTTTCCTTATGGTCAGGTTGAGATTAGACTGCTGTGCCAGTGAGTTTATCCTGGCTGATATAATCAGGATGGCCTGGAGTAGTGTGGTGCTATAGTATTTAACTTAGGGCTCATTTACACGAGCGTGTTATACGTCCGTGCGACGCGCGTGATTTTCACGCGTGTTGTAGGGACCTATGTTAGTCTATGGGGCCGTGCAGACAGTCCGTGATTTTAGCGCAACGTGAGTCCGTTGCGTAAAACTCCTGACATGTCCTATATTTGTGCGTTGTTCGCGCATCACGCAGCCATTGAAGTCAATGGGTGCGTGAAAATCATGCATGCCACACGGAAGCACTTCCGTGGGATGAGCGTGATTCGCGCAACAGTTGTCAAACTATGAATGTAAACAGAAAAGCACCACGTGCTTTTCTGTTTACAAACATCCAAACGGAGTGTCATAATGATGGCGGCTGAGCGAAAATCACGCAGCCGCGCATCATACGGGGCTGACACACGGAGCTGTTAAGTACCTTTTGCACACACAAAACGCCGCGTTTTTTGCGTGCGCAAAACGCTCACGCTCGTGTAAACCCGGCCTTATTTGTAGTAACATTGTATGGCTGGGTGTGACAGGGTTAAAAGATCACTGGTATAAGGGAGAGTGACAAGTAATCTTGTTTCTCAGCTATGTAAACCATTTTCACAAGTTTAGATGTATTTTCCCAGCACATTCTGAAGGGTTATTGAGTAATGGCTGACGCCAGCCCTTTTTTTTTTTTTTTTTAATAAAGTATCCTTTATCAGAGATGGGTCATTCGTTTTCCAGTTTGCTTCAGGACAACATAGTAGTTCCAGAGATCCTGATTCCTGCGCCGGATCACTTACTTTGCAATATATCGCGGTTCTCCCATAATTGTTGTTTATCTTCTGCAGCGTGAGCTGAGCCAGGAGTCCTCTAATGAATGTGCACGTGCTCAGGAGCTCTCAATATTCATGAGCTGCAGTTCCCCCTGCTGATTGACAGTTTTTTCCCTATGCACAGTAGGTCAACCAGTGGGGGTAGCCGCAGCTCATGAATGCGCTCGCCTTGCGCTGCAGGAGACAAACTGTGATTCTATAAAAACCATTGAGTTTATCAAAGTAAGGCTGCGTTCACATCTGCGTCAGGTCTCCGTTCCGAAGTTCCATCTGAGCTTTCTGTCAGAACGGAGCCCTGACTGACACAAATGAAGACCATAGGTTTCCGTTTCCAACACCATTGATTTAAATGGTAACTGTAATGAAGGGGGTAGGGAAACAGACAAGTGAGCCCTAATCTACCCGCCACTCAGTCCCTGCCTACTTGCAACGACCCGCCCTAGGCGACGGGGTACAACTGGGCGACGGTCCCTACACTCAATAAGTGAACGACAGACAAACAGACAAGGGAACACAGAACCTAAGAGAAACGGGGCAGTTGCCCACGGCAACACCGTGAGCAACAAGAGTAGTAAACGAGCCGAGTCAAACCAGGAGAGTACGAGGTGCCAAACGCAGAGCAGGAGAGTAGTCAACAAGCCAGGGTCAATACGAAGAAGGGACAAATAGTACAAGAAGCTGCAGCAGGGCCAGGAAACCAACAGAGAAGATTCACAAGCAAGGAGGAACAGGAAAGGCAGGTATAAATAGACAGAGGGCGGGAGCTAGCTCCGTCTGGCCAGGCTGTGATAGGCTCTGCCACTCCTAAGCCTGCCACCCTGAGTGGTGGAAGATGGAGTCAGTCTCACAGACCTAGAAGCAGGTGCAGACTGATTACCTATGGGCGTTGATAAAGAAGCTGTGCCTGGCAGATCCTTTACAGTAACGGATCTAGTGCCAATGGTTTGTCTCCGTTGTGCAAAGGTTCCGTCGTTTTGACTAAATGAATACCGTAGTAAACTACGCTATTGTTTCCGCGGCTTGGCCACTGCACGGCTGGTCCTCTGCGTGGCTGGACCTCTGCACGGCTGGGCGGATAGTGCTGCTGGCTGCTGGGGCGGCTGGTACTGCTGGTGGCTGGGTGGCTAGTGCTTCTGGCTGCTGGGCAGATAGTGCTGCTGGCTGCTGGGGCAGCAGGTACTGCTGGGGGCTGGGTGGCTAGTGCTTCTGGCTGCTGGGGTGGCTAGTACTTCTGGGGGCTGGGTGGTTAGTGTTGCTGGGGGGTGGCTTTGGCACTCACTGCTCCCCACTTCTTCACACTAGTCCGGCCTGCCTCTTCTTTCTGTCACACTCCAAGGCTGCCTGCCTTGTCTCTCTGCTCCCCCAGTCTCACTGCCATTTCTCTCTCTCTACCGCTCCCTCTTTGCCACACTCCGCCGCTCTTTCCTCCCCTCTTCTCTCTTCCTTACCGCCCTTCTTCCCCTTCTCTTCGCGCCCGTTCTCCAGCTTCCGGTCTCTCCTCTCTCTCCTCCTCCTCCGACCTGCTCGCGCCCTTGTCCCCACTTCCGTCCGCGCGTCCTCCTCCTTCCGGCGCATGCGCGCGCCCCACTTCCGGCGCATCCGCGCGTCTCACAGCCGCCGACGCCGACCCGCTCCGGACAGGTAAGTCTTCGGTGGTATTGACCACACTTACAAGCCCATCACCTGTACACCTCAATAATAAAGAAATAGATCATGACAGATCCTGTAAAACAGTCCAAATAAAAAACCTGCAGATTGGGTGGAACAAGTTAAATTTTATTTTTCTTATCATAACTCATCTATTGTTTTTTTTTTTGTTATCATTGAGACCATTGGGTGTCCGAGAAACAAAAATGGAAACCACATGGATGCAAACCAATGTCGAGTAAGAACCCAGTCTTACCCTTGTCCTCTGGATAGGCCATCAATATGTGATCAGTCGGGGTCCGACTCTGGCACCCCACTGTTCAGCTGTTTTGAAGGGGCTTCAGCACTCGTTCATGGCTGTAATACTGTGTAAGTGTGTTGGCGATTCACAGTGTGAGCACTTGAAGTGAAGGCCTCCTTCAAAACAACTGATCGGCAGGGTGCCGGGAGTCGGACACCGACCGACCACATATTGATGGCCTAACATGAGGATAGGCAATCAATTTTTTTGGGACTGGATAATCCCTTTAAGGGGGGATTCACACGAGCGTGATTTGGCAGCGTGTAGGGCGCGTGGTTTTCGCGCGGCACGCAATGCCCTATAGAAGTCTATGGGGCAGTACACACAGTCTGTGTATTTTGCGCAGCGTTTGTTCGCTGCGCAAAATACGCGACAGGTTCAATAACTCTGCGTATTTCACGCATCACGCACCCATTGAAGTCAATGGGTGCGTGAAAACCAGGCAGGTCGCACGGAAGCAGTGCATGAGCTGTCAAAAGGATGAATGGAAACAGAAAAGCACCACGTGCTTTTCTGTTTCCAAGCATCCAAACGGAGTGTCTTTGCGAGGAGCGAACCCCGACAACCGAAGCTAACTTCACCGGGTTCGGCCAAACTCGTTTTGGCCGAACCCGGCCAAAAAATTTCCGGTCCGCGACGTCGGGAGACATTCACTGTGCATGGTGCTGAAAGAGTTAAACTGTTTCAGCACCATGGACAGTGACTTGCGATCCCAAAATACATGAACCTGTAAAAAAAAACGAAGTTCTAACTTACCGATTACTCCTGTCTCCTTCCTGCAGTCCGACCTCCCGGGATGACACTTCAGTTCAAGTGACAGCTCCAGCCAAGCACAGGCTGCAGCCAATCACAGGCTGCAGCGGTCACTTGGACTGCCGTGTCATCCAGGGAGGTGAGGCCCGATGTCAAGAGAGGCGCGTCACCAAGGACGCGTCACCAAGGCAACGGCCGGGAAGTTCTCGGTAAGTAGGAACTTTATCTTTTTTTTTACAGGTTTTTTGCTGTTGTGTTCGGCATTCACTGTCGAGGGTGCTGAAAGATTTAGCTCTTTCAGCACCTTGGACAGTGACGGGCGTCGACAAGCCTCATCTCTATGATGCCGGCTGAGCGAAAATCACGCAGCCGCGCATCAGACACGCATGACACACGCAGCTGTCAAATGGTTTTTGCGCTCACAAAACGCTGCGTTGTTTGCGCGCGCAAAAACGCAACGTTCGTGTGAATCTGCCCTTAATCAAACTATTGTCTAATGGTATGTTCCCATGTGGCAGATTTGTTGCAGAAATGTCTGGCCCATACATTTGAATTTTTTTGAATTGGGTTTCTGCAGCATGTGCATGGATTTTTACAAACCCAATTCAGGTGACTGGGACAGTCATAGAAATTTCTACAACACTTCTGCCACGTGAGCGGCCGTAGTATATCTGCATAACATGGCTCATATAAAATATGCAAACTTATATTCTCCAAGTGAAAAAATAAGGTGCTCCAATGTTAGGCCGGATTCACACGAGCGTATTCAGTCCGTGATATACAGTCCGCAGGTCGGCCACATTTCCCGGACTGAGTACACTGCAGGGAGCTGGGCTCCTAGCATCATAGTTAACTATGGCGCTAGGAGTCCCTGACTCTCTGCGGAACTACTGTCCCGTACTGAAAACATGTTTTCAGTACGGGACAGTTTTCCCACAGCGAAGCAGCGACTTCTAGCGTCATAGTTAACGATGACGATAAGAGCCCAGCTCCCTGCAGTGTACTCAGTCTGGGAAATGCGGCCGACCTGCGTACTGTATATCACGGACTGAACATGCTCGTGTGAATCCGGCCTTACTGTCAATTCTATAGGGGCACCTGGAAACTTTCCCTATAGTAAAAATGTAATCACATTAAAAACATGGAAGAATTAGAAAATCAGACATCCAAATATATGATGAGAAATGACAGATGGGTCCAGATAAAACCATCAGGTTTATTTTGTCCCTTAAAGTTTACATCAGAAGGAATGGCTAATGTATTTGTCTGCTTATTACCTACACCTACTGGATGACTACACCAGCACTACTCCACACCTACTGGATCACTACTCCACACCTACTGGATGACTACTCCAGCACTACTCCACACCTACTGGATCACTACTCCACACCTACTGGATGACTACTCCAGCGCTACTCCACACCTACTGGATGACTACTCCAGCACTACTCCACACCTACTGGATGACTACGCCAGCACTACTCCACACCTACTGGATGACTACGCCAGCACTACTGCACACCTACTGGATCACTACTCCACACCTACTGGATGACTACTCCAGCACTACTCCACACCTACTGGATCACTACTCCACACCTAATGGATGACTACTCCAGCACTACTCCACACCTACTGGATCACTACTCCACACCTATTGGATGACTACTCCAGCACTACTCCATACCTACTGGATCACTACTCCACACCTACTGGATGACTACTCCAGCACTACTTCACACCTACTGGATGACTACTCCTACTGGATAAAACCACAGCAAAAATACAGGTAGATTTGACAGCACTTTTACCACAATTGTAGCTTTTTTGTTTTAAAGGAATGGTTCTAGCAAATTGTTAATTGTTGTTTTTTTTTTAAACTCTGTTTATTGAAAGATACAAATGACATAGTACTTCTATGATTACCCTATCAAACCGTATAAGGCCTTATTCTGACGAACGTTGGGAAACTCGGATGTGAAAAACGTCCCCCGTGCGGGTCCCGTTTTGACAGATCCCCATAGACTTGAGTCTATGGAGGGATCCAAGAAAACGTAAGAAAATAGGGCATGTTCTATTTTTCAACTGACCCTTCACACGGTCCATTGAAACAACGGCCATGTGAACGGCCCCATTGAAATACATGCGTCCGTGTGATGGCCGTTGTTTTAACGGCTGTCACAGACGTAGTCTACGTTCGTCTGAATAAGCCCTAACAAATGTGAAATAACACAAACACAAAGCAATAAATGACTGTGTGATAGCATTCAATTTCTTCTTTACAAACTCTCAATAAGAGATAAATAAAAAATAAATCATATGAAAATATTTGCACGCAAAAGTTACCGCTGACAGGCGGAACAGTAATCACAGAAATAAAATGGTATATAAAACCTTTATCACTAAAGAGTAATCCACAATAGGTGTCCTAGGAAAAGAATTAACGGGTTGCCATCAAATCCTATGGTAACAAAACCCGAAGGTTACTCAGATTGAGAGAGGTATGTGGAGATGAACACCACCCACCCCAGATAAACTTATGCTGGCAATCACGATGCTTCTAAACTATATTGAACCGAATTCTCAAGTTTCTTCCACTGTAAAATCGAGGGGGCTCGCTCAGCCCTCCAACAAATGGCTATAGTTCCTGGCCTGCTTTTATGGAAAATTTCACCATAGTAAGTTCCCATCTCGTCAGAGCATTCTATCGGAGGTATAACCTCTACGAAAGACTCTGGCATATGCTGCTGTATAGCGATGGAGTAGGATACGTCGCCAATTGGCTCCACAGTAAAGTCTGCTACACATTCATATATAGTTAAAAAAAAAAAAGGGCACCCTGAAGCATACCAGCCCGACAGGCCAAAAGCACGCTCTTGGCCTCCATCGGGTGAATAAGGTCCTATGGATAGGTTCAGCCTATGTAATGGGAGTTTTTTTTTCTGGTGCAACTGCTGATCGTGTTTATATAACAAGATGTGAACAGAGTCTAAGCGCACCGCATCTAGTAGGCAAGTATGAATACTATCTGAGCCTGCATCTGCCATTATTACATGATGTCCTCAGATAGTGCAGCATGTGTATGTGACAGATCTGACGTTCATTCTTATGTTTTATAGCACTTGCATTTGAACAGTGTAATAGAAATGTATGTTGATGTCCTGCCCATTGGCCTTCTTCTGAATCCTTGGGTTTATTTGCTGCTTTTTACAATGTGATGGAAACTGTACAATAAAAACAAATAAAAAAGCAGTTTCTCTGCATGACTTTATTTTTCCAGAAGGTGGCAGAAACATTTTGCATTTGCAGATGCTCTCTCATTTCTCCGGCAGGTGGTTCTTTTTACATATAACATGGTGGCTTCTTCTTGGCACTTTCTACACTTAGCTTCTTGTATAAACTCCTACTTGAAATTTCTCGGCTCCTTAACAAACCGTATTTTACAGGTGGGACGTGTGGAATGACAGAACTAAATGCTTCAGCAGTCCCCTAGCCAGCTAAATGGGATTCAGCCTCAGCATTGATTCACACCCTTCATAACCTCCTTGTGTCTTGTTTTATTCTTCCGGGGTCTGGTATCCAACAAAGGCACACATCTATTAGGGAAATGTAACAATGCTTCTGTACCAGTTTTCTGGCATAGAAATATTGCAAACGTCCCAAAAGGCGTAAAAAATTGCAACTTCTCGGCCATCCCCCCGTGCTCGCCATTTAAAAAAAATGTCATTCTGTTTTCAATGGTGATACGGTGCCAATGGTTTCTGTCTGTCTTAGTTGTGCAAGGGTTCCGTCGTTTTGACAAGAGGAATAGCGTAGTCGACTATGGTATTGATTCCGTCAAAATGACGTAACCCATGCATAACTGAGACAAACGGGAACCATTGGCATCGGATCCGTCACCATTGAAATCAATGGAGATGCAAACGGAAACCTATGGTTTCCGTTTGTTTCAGTCAGGGTCCCGTTCTGACGCTAAGCTCAGACAGAACGTCAGAACGGGAGCCTAACGCAGATGTGAACGCAGCCTTACTACATCTTTATTTTTATTAGGACTGGCGCAGTCTTAATGCCTTTTCTCTTATTGTGTTCAGCCTTAGGGTATGTTCACACGCAGTGTTTTCAGGCATATTTCGTGACGTTTACGCCTCAAACGCCTGAAAAAACGGAAGCTGAATGCCTACAAACATCTGCCCATCAAAATCATTGAGAAAAACAGCATTTAGTTCATACGGGGCGTTTTTTTACTTTTTTTTTTAGCTGATTTTCCATTGAACACTATGAAAAACGCCTCAAAAAACACCTCAAAAGAAGCTCAAAATTAAAAGAAGCTTCATTTTCATCTGCAAAAATGCCTGAAAAACAGTGGCTGTTTTCTCTGAAAACAGCTCCGTATTTTCAGACGTTTTTTAGTAAGCGTGTGAACATACCCTTAAAGGGAACCTGTTACCAGCATTTCACCTATTGAACTCTTCTCACCCCTCGCTGGCCGCTGCTGTTAAAAGTTCATTGCCGTTATCCCCCCTACTAAATTTCTAAATTTCTCCTCTGACCGAAAATAACGGCCTTCAAGCATTTTAGGCCTTTTATGGTAATAATCCGGCAGTCTCGTTCGTTCCTCTTATGCCCGTCCAGCACCGAAAACTGCCCCGCCCTGAATGCCAAAATCTTGTCTATGCTCCCGTCATATATGGTTTGATACCCTTCCCTGCTTCTTCCGGGCTTCAAATCTAGTTACTGCGTATGCGCCGCTATGGTGCCCCGTTGTGCGCACGGACCAGAACAGGACATCGATGCGCAAGCGCAGGATTTTGTGTGTGCTGGGGGGAGGAGCTGTCAATCAAAAGTAAGGAGGCGGGGTTAACTTGGAATGTCTATTCACAATCCCGACACTTCATTAACGTTTCTGTGGTAGTTACAGCAGAGCAAGCGTAATCTCGTGAGATTACGATGTAGATGACAGGTTACAACGAGATTGCGCTTCCTCTGCTGTAACTACCACAGAAACAGTAATGAAGTGCAGGGATTGTGAATAGACATGCCGTGGAATGTCTATTCACTGTCTAAACACTTCAGTATTGTTAATGTGTTAGTATAAGACAGCACATAAGGATCTAGCAGGATCCCTATGCGCTGAGTAAATGAATGGAGAGGAGTGCATGAGGCTGATTGATCAGCGTCACACATTCCCCTGTACAACGCCCACTTGGGCTAAAGTAAAAATACGCCCACTTGGGCATTAAGCAACTCATTAGCATAAATCTAAAATCGCTCCTAACGTTGTGAAAACAGATCGTTTTTTTAAATAAAAAGCATTACTGTCACCTACATTATAGCGCCAATCTCCTTATGTAGGAGATAGGGCACTTATAATGTGGTGACAGAGCCTCTTTAACTTATTTGTAGTAACATTGTATAGCTGGGTGTGACAGGGTTAAAAGATCACTGGTATAAGGGAGTGTGACAAGTAATCTTGTTTCTCAGCTATGTAACCATGTTCACAAGTTTAGATGTAATTTCACAGCACATTCTGAAGGGTTATTGAGTAATGGCTGACGCAACCCTTTTTTTTTTTTTTTAATATAGTATCCTTTATCAGAGATGGGTCATTGGTTTTCCAGTTTGCTTCAGGTATGTTCGTATATGGCATATGAAGAAGCCAAATCAGGGTGGTTTGATCCACAATAATGCAGCAAGATTTAAGATTTTGAAGGTTAATGTTTCTCTCATGTTTTGGTTCTTGTCATGTAATTAATATATATTTTGGCCAAAATACTCAAACTCGCGACCCATGTCAAGGGTCCACGTTGTCTTGTGAGTTCCTGCATTGCAAACAAATTACAGAAAATGGGACCAACGTTATTTAATATCACAGAAAAGGTTTTTACAGTACCAGTTCCCAGCAGAATGCAGACGAGCTACAGTGTTATATGAGGGTGATCACACAGGTGCACAATACTGATAAACAGCCACTCTCACAACTACCATTTATTGGGGGAGAGGGCTGCTTAGTTATATCAGTGCACACAGATAAGGTTTCTATAAGGGGCCATTCACACAATTACGTGTAGTGCACCATGCTGACCCATACTATTAGATCAGTTGGGCTTCCAAGTACATAATACAAAGTATCCAATTTTTTTGTATACAAGGTCCTTAGGGTAAAAGGGGTTGTCCGGTTTTAGCCAATTAATGTTATTTTTTGTATAATAAGGTATAACATTTTCCAATATACTTTCTGTACTAATTTCTCATGGTATTCAAGATCTCTGCTTGTTGTTATTTCGTAGGAACATTCATTGTTTACTTCGAGTGGATACAAATCTGTCCATAATCACGTAATGGACACCCAGGTGCGGGGATCGTTAGAAGACCCAGCTCTGATATACATACTGTAACGAGCCGTGCACCTGTGTGTCCATCACATGACCATGGACAGAATTGGATCTATTGGAAGTAAACAATCAATGTTCCTACTGAATAACAGCAAGTGGAGATCTTGAAAATAAATAATTAATACAGAAAGTATATTGGAAAATTGTATCACTTTTATTTATACAAACAGATAACATTAATTTTCTGAGACCGGAAAACCCCTTTAACTCTGCTACGTGTAAATATACCCATACTCTTTCTAAATGAAGATGCAGAATATTGCCTTAGGCTAAATTCACACACAGCGTTTTGCTGTGTTTTTCATGGTGTTTTCAGTTTTTATAAGTAAATAATGCTGCGCCCAGATGTTATATACAAAGCGTTTTGGGTTGTGATGTTTTTGGGATCCGTTTTAAAAAATGCAGCATGTTCTGGCTAGGGCGTTCATTGGGTTTTCTGGCATTTTTCCCATAGGTTTCGCTGCAGGACTTGAAAACTCCAGGAAAAAATAATATACACAACAACACTAAATAAACCCCCACCAAAACACATGTAATGTTTAAAAAACGCTGGTATTTTTACTTGTTGTTTTTTTGTATGCAGTTTAAAGCTCCCGGCAAAAACCCCTGTGTGAAGGAAGCCTTAGGCTGCGTTCACATCTGCGTCAGGGCTCCATGCTGACGTTCCGTCTAAATTTTCCGTCGGAACGGAGCCCTGACTGACACAAACGGAAATTGGAGGTTTCCGTTTCCATCACCATTAATTTCAATGGTAATAGATATGGTGCAAATGGTTTCCGTTTGATTGCGTCAAAACAATGGAACCCCTGCACAACGGAGACGACCGGTACAATTTGCACCGGACCGTCACCATTGAAATCAATGGAAACGGAAACCTCTTGTTTCTGTTTGTGTCAGTCAGGGCTTCGTTCCGACAGAAAGCTCAGACGGAACTTCGGAATGGAGCCCTGACGCAGATGTGAACGCAGCCTTAATTTGTTTTTCTTCTCTACTTCTGAAAAGGATTGGGAGTGACTGAAAAGCTTCAAAGAGTTTGGTAAAAATCGACAAGGCGAGATTATACCAGATTTGTTATATAGTAATATTTGCAGATCCCAATTGAGTAGGACTTCCCAGGTGTACAGTTCTCTGAGTCCATTGAGGGGCTATTGCCTCTGGTCTAGAGTTTTAAAATCAATCGGTTATAATACTATAATGCCCTGTATAGGAGACAAAGGAAGCGCTCCCCACATGAATACAGTCCACCAGACTTTGACATCTTGCAGATGTAAGAGAAATAAGAACACGTGAGGCATATCTTCTGTAACTCCAGTAGAGTAGAACAGATACGTAGGCACCATGGAAAGATTGTATCCCTCAATGGAGACACCAAAGGATGACTTTATGTCTTATGTGTACAGAGTTCTCAGAGTGAGTTGGACAAGCAGTATCTAAGGGCTTGTTCACATCACCGTTCGCTTTCCGTTCCAAGGTTCCGTCGGAGGTTTCCGTCGGGTGAACACCGACGGAACCCCGGAACGGAAAGCGAACGGTTATGTGAACAGGCCCTTAGTTGTAAGTCCTAGGTTGTTTGAAAAGATCAAGGTGGCAGCCGTATGATGGACCTAGTGTGTTTTTGTCTGTTTTAAAGTCTGTACTTTTTTGCTATCCTGCAATGCCTGGCCTCATTGGTTGGTCAGGCTCTTAAATGAACATCCAGCTGGTCTTATCCATTAGCAACTCTGTTTTGTTCATAAACTGTGTACGAGTAGTTTAAAAGAAGAGCCTAAGATATTTGTCAACTCCGAGTTTTGTCGTGTTGGTGTTGAGATCCAGAGGGCCTGAAGTTGGCCAGGCTGCATGGGAAGCGCACATACCGTGGCAGAAGCAGTTCACTGGTATCAAGCAGATGGTTTGTCTGGAATATTGACCACTTACCGCAAGGTGCTACAATGACCACTAAACTTTTAAAGAGTAAGTGATGCCTTTATAAAATGTGTCCTCTTTGTAAGTTCTGTCCAAGTGTCTCCACCTCTCCAGCTAAGTTAAAGGTTGGGATCCAAACAATAAGACCACCTTTACAGTTCCCGGAGGGGATGCCATTCACATTCTGAGGCTCTTTATTGGCAATTCTGCTAGTTATGCAATAATAATTACCATGTTTTTTTGTTATTATTTTGGGGTAGAAATGCCCTTTAGTAAATATTTCAGGATTATGTTCTAAAATGATTACATAAATTCTAGATGTTTAGAATACCGTGTAAACAATGTAAGTAACCTTTTATATGTTAATTGTACCATGTATTACGGCAACCTATTTGGAATTCCTATGCTCTTTCTAGAATAAGTTGCTGATTTTCAGAGATCCGGTTTGTTGTTCTTCTGCACTGGATGGTTCCTAGAAGACACCAGGGGTCAAATTTTTGGAAACACATAAATAGGAGTGAACGCCCACTGTACTCATTAAACGGAATGCATCGCTAGAATTATTTTTTTCCCCCAGTTAAACAGTTAGTATTTAAGTGATTAAACATTGTTTTAATATTTTTAATTTTTTCACAAGTCAGGAAATATTATAAATTAGATTCTAATTTATAACATTTCCATGTGCTGGTCACTAGAGGGAGCAATTCCCAAAATTGCAGCATTGCAATGTGGTAAAGCAACCTCATTGCTTTATGCTGCAAATTTGGTGTAGACACACTTGCTCTAGTGTCCTCACACAATCCCCCCTCCCTTATCCTGGCTAGTGCCAGGAGAAGGAGGTGGTTGAATCTTCTAATCGTCCTACACTGTGCGTTCGCTTCGAAAATGGCAGCACACAGTGTAGGAGGATTACATACAGTGGTAACCAGACAGTATAACACGAATATAATACACACACCACATACACAAACATAACTTACCTGCTCTTGCCACCGCTGCTGCCTACGATCCTATTCCTCGCGTCTTCGCGGCCTGGAACATATGGACGGAAACCGCGAACGGAAGTAGTCATTTTACTGTCCGGCCGCGGCTTCCGGTCCACAAGAAAATGGCGCCGGATGTCGCTCGGCCGAAGACCTTCCTTTTGGACTGTGTGGGAGTGGCGCATGCGCCGTTCCCACACAGACGGCGTACACCATAGTGAATGAAACGGCTAGTTAATCGACACATACAGAGATGAAAAAAAAAATGGCAGCCCCCATAGTGAAGTAAAAGTAATAAAAAAAAAAGTACAACACAAAAACACAAATAAATAAAATTTAATTTTATAATATACTAAAAGCTAATTTATATTAAAAAAACAATTTTCGCGACACCTTTCCTTTAAATAGACTTGATAATTTGCCAGGAGGCTCAAAATGTGGAAATCTCTGAACGTAGATAGGCGAATTCTCTGAAGATGTTCAAGTAGAATGCATAAGATTGACAATGCACCCCAGGCAAAGATGCCAGAGTTTGCCCATCCTTCATTTTGGCATGACATGCACATTGTGTAATTTTAAGCTCTAGTATTATTCTGTGCGTATATATGTGTGTGTGTGTGTGTGTGTGTGTGTGTGTGTGTGTGTGTATGTATGTATATAAATATACATATATAATTTATTTATTATTACACAGTATTTAACCCTATTTTGTAGATTACGGTAAAGACCCTTGGGTGCATTGGTTCAGCGATAAGTGGGGGGGGGGGCAGCAGTCACAATATAGCCTGGCTTCATATTATTTATATTCTCCCATTCTTTCTTGCATTGGGCTATAACATTATTAGGCATTTTGGTTTATATTTTATATCATTATAATTGTATGGATTAGTTGGTTTAGCACATAGCATGTTTTCTGACTATTGGTTTGTATAATTTAAAGATTTTGTATGTGTGTGTATATACACTATTTAGACAAAAGTACTATGACACCCCTCTTCTGGGCCATTCACATATGTCCGTTGTCCCTGTCTGTTCCCTGAAAAAACTTGAATTGAAGTGGATTTATGAGCTTGGCACCCTTGAACCTAAAGGATTAAACAGGGAGTTTAAGACTACATGCATTGGTTAGTCAGGTGTTCTCGACGTAATTCTAGAAACATCATCGCAGATGTCGTATTGATGATTAAGTGCCCAACCAGAGGTTGTGTTTTTGTCAAATAATGATCAGATGTTTTGGAGTGATTATATACTTGATTTTATGTATCTTTCTTAGGCGTTGAATACAGTGTGCATGAAGTTTTGAGAATTGAGACCGGTCTAGAATTTTTTTTATCCTCTTGTCTCCTTGGGTTGTCTGCCTGTTCTGCTTTGGAGGCATTTATAGAATATGAAGCAGTTTTATTTTTTCTATGGGTTTTTGCCAGGGCAATTGGGGTTGGATGCTGTTAATATATTTAAAAACAGTGGTTGGATGTGACCATATATTGGACAACTATTCCCATCATATATGGGGATAGTATGTCCGATGGTCAAACAAATAGTTTTGAAGGTTGCTGCCTGGTGTGGTTCTTTGTCCATTGCTGGAGATTGAAATGTGTCCGGGCATTTAAGACAACCTATATCGAGCATAGAGTCTGGACTTCTTGTTAGACCATGTTCTCATGGCGAAAACATTCTAGACTTAAAAGCTTTAGAGGTACTAAAAACGACTCATGATGACTCTGTAAATTTTTCCCCTCAGTCCGTTATAGGCATAACCCCATTATTATATTATATATAATGTTTAATATTGAGACTGTAACGTTCGTGGCTGCGGACCGTCATTCAGACTTACCATCTGACCGCTCTGGCCATGGACGTCTATGTTACCGGCGGCATCTCCCTCCAGGGAGACGCCGGCACTCACTTCCGGGTTCTGTGACTGGTTTCCGCAAGGCGCTCGCGCGTGCACGAACTTAAAGGGCCAGTACGCATCCAGCTGTCTATTATCAGTAATTAGCCCACAATGCTGTTGGACTATAAAAAGGGATCTGCCCACTTGTTCCTTGCCTGAGCGTTGTTGTATACCTAAAGTTTGTCTTGTAAATGGTCTTCCAGTGTTTTCCAGTTCCCAGTGTTACCCGTTCCTGCTGCCTGTACCCTGTATCCAGTGCTATCGTCTCTACTGTGCCTTCTACAGTGAGAGTCAAGTTGTGTCTTCCGCTGCATCTACTGTGCCATCTACGGTGAAAGTCAAGTTGTGTCTCTGCTACTATCTAACTGCCTCAGGTACCCTTTCTGGACTATAGACTTTTGTACCTATTTGGCCAGCTGCTATCCCGCTAAGCGGTACGGCCCAGTGGGTCCACACCCCACGCCGTGACAGACGGGGTAGGTAGAATCCTTAAGGGGTCCGAGTTTAGTAGCTAGTTAGTCTAGCCCAATATTGTTATTCCCTATTGATGATCAATTCATTGAAGGGATATATATTTATGCCCCACCGACGAAACATTAGCGTCTGTTGTCCCCTAGTAACTAGATGATGTAGTGGGTTACGTAGAGGTCTTTCATTGGACGTATGCGCAATTAATTTGTATATATGCAGTTCCCTTTACGCTGCGATCTGCTGCCCGTGGAAATGAGGGATGCTAGACATGTAGAATGAGGATCGGAGAGGGCTGGGCATGCGCAATAGGGAGCTGTGGAAGCTGTATACAAAACAGGTTAGACTGTCTCTCTGTGCAACTGTATTTCATGGCGATCGTCACATATTTGAACATTTTATACTACACATGCACTGTGGGGGATATGTATAGGTCTTATAATGTATTTCTTATTGTACTATATTCTTTGTTTATACTAAATTATACACAGGAAATGATGTCACAAGCGATGTACTATATAAAGTGTGCACTTAATCATTGTATGCTTGATAAAAACCCAATATGGGTTGAAATGTTGCAAGTTTTTTATGCTTGGTGAATAAAGACCAACACCCTTTTGGAACTTCAGAGTGCTGCAGTTATTTTCATCTACATGGATTACAATGTGTGTGTCAAACTTCAGTGTAGCGCTGAGGTCGGAGGAGAGAAGGAGAGCCCTGACATGCCAGGATCACGTCAGAAGTTTTGTGAAATGATAAGTATACAACATATAACTAATCTATCATGTATCCAATCTATCACAAACTATGCACCACTCTGATAAAATTGGCACATTTTCAGACCCTAGACGACCTTTTTGGTGAACCATTGTGTTAACAGATGCTAAATATTGATTATAATGAACGACAACCAATGACCACTGATGGTTTTGTAGTAAAAATTGTGAAAAAGCCTGAAGGAAACTGATACATTTTTGCATCAGTTTTTGCATCAGTTGTAATCACTTGAGAGACAAAAAAGTGATGCTGATGTAACTGATATATGTGAACGCACCCTTAATCATTGAATTCAGGTCTTTCCTACAGTCCTATTGCTACAGATGTATAAAATCCAGCACCTAGCCATGCAGTCTGCCATTACAAACATTAGTGAAAGAATGGGTCGTTCCAAAGAGCTCACTGAATTCCAGCGTGGTACCGTAATAGGATGCCACCGTTGCATCCTATCTCTCCTAGATATTCCACAAGTTCACAGTTTACAGTGATCTGATATTGATGAACTATCCTAAGGATAGGCCAGTAATATAAAATACCAGGAGAACCCATTTTTTATTTTTACAACAATTCACTGGAATCCATATGCCAGTACATTTAGCCTGTATGCTAATAGAACACAGGTGGTTGTTATAGCATAACTGAGTTTGCCCTAACAGGCAATATGGCCAGACAGCACTAGGGTCCTTCAATAGACCTGGGCAGTCTGCCCATATATGGTAGGGCAGCTGATCACATCACAGGCATTCTACATTGATCGCATCATACAACGGGTTAAATAGTAGAGATCTGAGGTTTTTCTGATTTCTGCAAATAGAGATGCATGTTACAACCGTTGTCCCGTTCATGATCATGTGAGCACAACCGTAGTGCTCACACCATCGTCATGACAGATGTGCTTGTCATGACGCAGCTGCTGCCTGACGCTCATGAATATTCGTCATATATCTTCAACTGATTAAATGTTAGGCCCTATTCACACGGTGGAATTTTTGCAGTTGGACCCGCTGCAACATTCTGCCTCCTATTTATTTCAATGAGAGTCGGGCACATCTTTTTCCCGCTAGTCGTTTTTTTTCAGCTACTGGGGAAAAAGAGGCGTCTTGACAAATCTTCGGGAAATTCCACCCGAACCTCCCCGTGAAGTTAGTGGGAGGAGGAATAATTCCGCGGTGGATTTTGTGGCTGGACCCACCACATAAAATCTTCCGTGTGAACTTACCCTAAATGATGTCCTGTCATGCTTAGTCTCATTTTAATATTGCTCACGGGGTAGCCTGTTATTTGTAGTATGGTCGGCAATTTTGGTGTGATTGTATAGTTCAGACAGGTTAATTAATATTTTTAAAAAAAACACGGTCTAGGTTCAAACAATATTCGTATAGGGGTTATTCAGTTTCAGCATATTTATGTTATTTTATGTATAATTAAGTTATACAATTTTCCCATATATTTTCTGTATTAAATCCTCAGTTTTCAAGATCTCTGCTTGTTGTTGTTCAGTAGGAACATTCATTGTTTACTTCCAGTGGGTAAAATTCTGTCCATGGTCATGTGATGGACACACAGGTGTTGTGAGCATTAGAAGACAGGTCTCTGATATACATAATGTAACTGTAACGAGCCGTGCACCTGTGCGTCCATCACATGACCATGAACAGAATATTATCCACTGGAAGTAAACAATAAATGTTCCCACTGAATAACAACAAGCAGAGATCTTGAAAACTGTGAGTAATTCATACAGAAAGTATTTTAGGAAAATTGTATAAATTTTGATTATACAAAGAAAATAACATAAATTTTCGGAAACTGAACAATCTCTTTGAGTTCACAGAGGGCAGATACACTGAGTAATAGCACGCCGAGTTTGTGCCCTGTGCGCCGCAGGGAATTCCGGGCAAAAAACTGCACCAAACTGTGATGCAGTTTTTCGTCCGGAAGGTCACATGGGATGAAACGTCATCCCAGGAGGCTAGCCTGGAAGAAGAAAAGATGTGTTTTTGGCGGGGGAATCGCTACAAACCCGCTGCAAAATCGCAACAAATAAGCAGCGTTTACTCAAATACAATTGACATACTGTGGAATAAAATTCCGCACCACAGGTCAGTATTTACGCAGCGTGTGGATGAGATTTGTTTTATCTCATCCACTTTGCTGCTACTGTATTTGCTGCTGATTTTCCGCAACAAATTCCGTTGCGGAAAATCTGCAGTATTTACGCTACGTGTAAATTGACCCTAATTGTAAAGTTCAACACCATCTCCGGAGGTAACAGTTGACATATCCCATACATTTTGTATTAGCTGACTAATTATATGTGGGTTTCAATATAAGATACATAAAGTTAGTACAGTATGTAAATTCATAGTTTTCAAAAGTAATCAATTTTGTCATCAGGGATCAATGGAAAGAAGAGGCTGGACACAGCCCGCAGGGCTTAGGAGGGAAGCCTCCATGACGGACATAGTAGGGAAAGGGGTTAATGAAGGGTTAATTATGAGGGAGAGTTAGGAGGGGGTGTATTGGGGACAGGGAGGAGTTAGGCGCCGTTACCAAGCTTCCCGCTGTTTTCGGCATTGAGCCGGAAGCAGCGGGAGGAGTAACACGCACTGCATAAGCTCCTCCGCTGTCCCGTTTGGTTTTATGTCAGAGGCCGACATACTTGCGCGGCTGCGAGCCGCAGCTGTGCACCACGGTCCCGGATGGTTGGAGGAGACCGTGGCGGCACTCACCGCGATCCCGGATGCCGAATCGTCGCCACGTCAGGCACGGCACCCGAGGTCTGTGGCTGAAGGAGATAGGCTCCCCTCCCCCGGCCCACTTCCTAGCTGTAATATGGCGGCGGGGGGGGAGTCGGCAACCCCCGCTCCTACTCAGGCCGGGTCTACCCGTTGCTCCCGGCGGTCTCGCCCTCCAGAACGCCTCAGCCCTGAGGTGGTCCCGCGGACACGGCGTCGCAGAGGGAGCCCTACAAAGGACGCTGCAGGCCAGGCAGCTGGGGGGGCCGCCTCTTCCCAGGCCCTGCGTCCTGGCAAGAATCCCCGGCCGCGACGGGGTCCGGCGGCAACCAGGGAGTCGCAGGCCGGGCTCCCTGTCACCCCTCCCCCATCGGATGGAAGATTTGGAGGACAATCTACGGCCGCCCCGCCTGGTGATGCTCCGGCCAGGGGGCAGGCTTCATCGGGATCGTCTAGACGGACGCCTAGAGCTGCAGCGACGACGAGGCAACAGGTCCGGTCAGAAGTCTGGGTCCCAGCGGTCGGGCGGCAGGTTGCCGGCCCATCTGTCAGCGCGTCGTCGTCACCGTGTAGGAGATGTCGGTGGGGTGGCCAGTCGTCTGCGAGAGAGGAGCTGGAGGAAGGTGAACTGGACGTTTATCGGCGAGGTCAGGATGGTCCGGCTGACGGGAACACAGCGCCTGTGCAGCCCGGTGAGTGCATAACTCCGTCTTTGCCATATCCTGCGATTTTTATGTCGGGTGTCGGCGGGGGGGGGGCTGCTAGCGTAGTGTCGGCGGCCGGTAGCGACGCGGTCGGGCGCAACGGCGCGAGTCTAGCGGACTTAGTGGGTTGCTTGCGGGAGCTGGTCGGGCGTTTAGATAAGGCGGCGGTTCCGGTAGTTACGGAGGTGTCCCCGGCGGTAGTTTGGGAAGGCCCCCGTGAAGGGGGATCGTTACAGGCGCGGCCAGGGATGGCGGCGAAAGAGGCGGTCACGGTGTCAGTACAGACCGAGGCGCAAAAGGAAGGCGATAGGGTGCGTATTGATGATCGTGCTCGTGGGGAGGTGTATGTTTGCTTCGAGGGTCCGTTGGGGGCGCATTTAAAGCATGAGGTGCGCGAGCGAATATGGAAGGACGAATACGTCGAGATTTTTTCTCTCCTGCCGCTTGCTAAATTCAATTTGGATAAGAGCAAGCGGGACGAGAGTAAGAAGGATGAGGAGGAACGTCGGCGGTATAGGCTTATCCCGCAGACGTTTGTCAATTGGTCGCAGGCGTTTGCAATATTGGCCAGTGTGATAGGGGAAAAGGCGCCGGAAAATTGTTCGGCGTTGTTTTGCTATTTTGATGCCATTGGGGAGGCTCATAGGGTGTACGGGGGGCAGGCGTGGCTAAGATACGACAAGCAATTCCGTCAGCGGAAAGCGGTTCGGCCAGCGATTCGGTGGGAACAGAAGGATATTGCTCTCTGGTTAAGGGTTACGGCTCCGGTTAGGCAGTCCTTTCCCGGGAGCGTCGGCCAGGGAGGCCAGTCCAGTCAGGTCGGGCAAGGCGCCGGGGCAAAGTTGTGATTCTGCTGGCAATTCAACGATGGCCAGTGTAAGTTCGGGGCCACGTGCAAGTTCAAGCACGTGTGTTCAGAGTGTAATGGTGCATCCCACGGCGCTGCAAAATGTATGCGAAAGAAGAGGTCAGGGAACCAGTCCTCCTCGGTTAGTCAAGGGGTCGTCACCGGTGTGGGTGGAAAGGATGGTCCCTTATCTAAATGAGTATCCGGATAGGGCGGCGGCCAAGTTACTTTACGAAGGGTTTTCTGCTGGTTTTATTATTCCTCCGCCTCCTTATGAGGTCCCGGAGGAACCTTAAGTCGGCCTATTTGCATGCTCAGGATGTGTCGGAAAAATTGTTTAAAGAAGTTTCGTTGGGCCGTATGGCGGGGCCTTTTGTTGATCGGCCAACAAAAGATTTAGTGGTGTCCCCGTTGGGTATTGTTCCAAAGCGCGAGCCTCGGAAATTTCGTTTGATTCAGCACTTATCGTTTCCCAGGGGTTCGTCGGTGAATGACAGGATTGATCACGAGTTGTGCTCCGTAGTGTATACCTCATTCGATAAGGCGGTGGGGTTAGTTCGGGCTTCGGGTCCCGGTGCGCTGTTAGCAAAAATCGACATCGAGGCGGCTTTCAGGTTGTTGCCAGTTCATCCAAAGAGCCAACGGCTGTTGGGTTGTTTTTGGAAGGGGGCCTTTTACATGGATAGGTGCCTTCCGATGGGATGTTCCCTTTCTTGCGCATACTTCGAGGCGTTTAGTAGTTTCGTTGAGTGGGTGATGAAGGGAGTAGCTGGGGTCGATTCGCTGATACATTACTTGGACCATTTCTTGTGCGTCGGCCCGGGGGGTTCGTCGGTTTGCGGTAATTTGCTTCATGCATTGCAGAAGGTGGCGGGGGATTTCGGGATCCCTTTGGCGCCAGAAAAGACTGAGGGCCCGGTATCGACTATTTGCTTTTTGGGTATCGAAATTGACTCGGTGGCAATGGAGTGTCGTCTTCCTGCGGAGAAGTTGGGGGCTTTGATTCAGGAGGTACGTCGGGCTTGTAGGTTAAAGAAAATTACGCTGCGTGAGCTTCAGTCGTTGCTGGGGAAGTTGAATTTCGCTTGCCGGATTATGCCAATGGGGAGGGTATTTGGTAGACGTTTGGCGGCGGCAACAGCGGGGGTGCGCGCGGCACATCATTTCGTGCGGCTCAAGGAGGAGCATCGAGCTGACCTGCAGGTATGAGATGACTTCTTGGGCCAGTATAACGGTCGCTCGCTATGGATGGCTCCGGCACAGGATACGAGTGATTTAAATATTTTTACGGATGCGGCTGGGGCGGGCGGTTTTGGAGCGTACGGGGGAGGTCCGTGGTGCGCAGGTCAATGGCCGGCTAGCTGGGTGTCCAGTGGACTCACGCGGAATCTGGCCCTGCTCAAGCTGTTCCCCATCGTGGTCGCGGCGACCATTTGGGGGGACAGGCTCAGGGATAAGAAGGTTTGTTTCTACTGCGACAACATGGGGGTGGTGCTGGCCATTAATAATATCACGGCATCATCTCCGCCGGTAGTTCAGTTGTTGCGACATTTAGTGTTGGTGTGCTTGTCATTGAACGCGTGGGTGGTGGCGGTTCATGTGCCGGGGGTACGGAATTGTATCTCTGATGCTCTTTCTCGCTCGCAGTGGGACCGGTTTCGGCAATTGGCACCGGGAGCGGACCGTCTCGGTTTGGCTTGTCCGGAACATCTCTGGGATCTGGTCTCGGTCCCGTAGAACGACTGGTGGAGAGGTTCTTGGCGTGCACAACGTGGAGAGCTTATTCTGCTTGTTGGAGGCAGTGGGAGGAGTGGGTAAGAGAGTTGGGTGACGTCAACACGAATAGAGACAGGTTGGTGGCACTTTTGTACTGGTTAGGGGACGCCTGGGGGGCGGGGTTTTCATTGGCAAAGGTTAATCGTTTCATGTCTGCGGTGGCGTTTGGTTTTAAGTTGCGAGGCTTTCGGGATGTATCTAAGGAATTTGTAGTGGGACAGGCTTTGAAGGGTTTGCGCCGAGGTAGGGTCGAGGCGGATCGTAGAAGGCCTGTGTCGTTTTCTCTGCTTGGCTCTTTGGGCGGATCATTGGCATCGGTCTGTCGTTCTTCAGCTGAGATGGAGTTGTTTCGGTTAGCTTTTTCTTTAGCGTTCTTTGGGGCATTTAGAATTGGCGAGCTGGTGTCGCCTAGTACCAAGCGGGCAGGGGGGTTGAGACTGGGGGAGGTGAGCCTATATGCGGATCGGCTTGAGGTATGGTTGCGCCGGTCTAAAACTGACCAAGTAGGAAAGGGAAAGCTGATAGTTTTATTTGCCCTCCCGGGTTCGGCTATGTGCCCGGTCGCGTGCATGCGGGGTTTTAAGCCACGAGAGGGGTCTCAGGAATTGCCATTGCTATGTCACGAGGACGGATCATTTTTGTCCAGATTTCAATTTGGAGCTGTATTTAAAAAATGTTTGGCGGCGGTCGGTGTTTCGGCGGGCTCGTATTCATCTCATTCCTTCAGGATTGGCGCAGCAACAGAAGCAGGGCGCTGGGGGTTGGATGATGAAGGGTGCGGCGCATCGGTCGTTGGGAGTCCAACAGATTTAGGTCTTATGTCCTACCCCATCTGTTATGAGTCTTGTTGTTAGCGGTTAAAAAACATGTTTGTGTGCTGGTATCTAACTTTCTTTTCCGTTTCAGATCCGCCTCCGTGTTTGGTGTGGTTGCTGGGCCACTCTTACGTGCATTGGGGGGCTTTGAGGGCGGACGTCCGCCCGGACAGTCGCCAGTTGCGCATTCCGCGGCGGGATGCGGTTTTGCATTGGCTGGGATTTAGAGGTATGTCATGGAGCAGGGTGTTAGCTGAATTCCAGACATATGCCCGGCTTGATAGGGTCCCAGAGGTCTTGGTATTGCACGTGGGTGGGAATGATTTGCGAGTCCGCCCCTTTCGTGAGTTGGTGCGGGATATTAAACACGATATGTTGTGTTTGTGGGTTTCTTATCCCAGGTTGGTGATAGTGTGGTCGGACATTGTCCCAAGGAAACATTGGCGACTGGCTAGGTCAGTGGAAAGAGTCAATAAGGCTCGGATTAAAGTTAACCGGGCGGTGTCCCGTTTTGTAGCCAAAAATGGGGGCATTTGCGTGCGGCATAGGGATTTGTAGTCAGGAATGGGGAACTATTGGAGGAGTGATGGGGTTCATTTGACCGAGGTTGGGATTGATCTGTGGAGCCTGGCAATAGCTGAGGGAATTGAAAGGGCGGTGGTGGTGTGGCGGAACTCACAGGCTTAAGGTGGTCAAGGCCTGTTTCGCTGTGGCGGGGGGAGTCCTTGAGGTCAGTCAGTACAAAATGGTGGGGGGGTCGCATCGGGGGTATGCATCCCCCAAAAAAGGTACATGGTTGAAGACTTCATCGGGTGTTATCCCTTTGAAGTGGTCTTCTGGTGGTTGGAGCCATCTGCAGAGGTGAGCGGTGCCTCCGAGCTGGTTTACAGCTGGAGGTAATTAGTTGGTGGTGGTTGCAGATGGCTAACTCGGGGTGTTTAAAAAGGAATATCTAAAATGGCTTCAAGGACTTCCCCTGCTCGGATTAAGGTTAACGTTAAATTGTTATTTATGATTCTGACCCATGTTGGGTCATGTGAATTATTAGGAGGAATTATCTGGTTGGATTCCTAATTAGTTATCCGAATGTTTCGGATGTAAATTGTATTTTATAAAACTGTGAAATTAATAAACGGCTGCTGTGGCCATTTCACATCCAACCTCGGTGTCACGTGTCTTTCTAAATGGTGGGGGTGGGGGGATAGGAAGGGATAAGCGAAGGTTCACTAACACACGACTCTACTTAGGCAGGTCATGATATACAAGCATGAAAAAAATTTAGGCGTAAAACACAACAGCTATTCTAGCATGCACCAAACATAAGACAACTGTCATAGATGGAATGTGAGTCTAATGCGAAATGTGAGATTCCTTCTGCCATTATGTTGTTTTTTTGTGTTCATTTAGTCACCATGCACTATAAATGAGGTGTTGACATTTTTGTCAAAGTTGTTTCGATTATTGGGATAACAAATGTTGTTGTTTTTTTTGTTTTATGACTTTTATTTAATAAAGTATTTTGTGAAATAATTGTCATTACTTTACTGTGGTAACTTTTTGTGAACCTTACCAAACATTTTATTTTTTTTGCCTCACTGGGGGAATTTTACTCTGCTTTGATGTTTTTAAACTATTATTTATTGGAATACTTTTGTATTCCAATGCATTATTGGCTATGCAGAAAAAACTGACAGACAACTGTTTAGGCTTCGTTCACATCTGCGTCAAAGGCTCCGTTAGGGGCCTCCGTCACAGACCCGGCAGGGATTACCGGAAATTACTGCGCAGCATGCTGTGCTATTGTGTCCAGTAAAATCATGGACACCACAACGAAAATCCGATGGAACCTATTAACCCCTTCGCGCACCACGACGTGCCATTACCTCTCGGTGCAGAGGGGGATGTATGGAGGGCGCTCCATACGCTGCGGGTGTCAGCTGTGTTTTATCGGGGGGACTAACAGACAGGAATCGCGACCGCAGCATCTGAGACGTTAAAAAGACAGCTGATCGGCACCTTTATTTCGTGATCGTGGGGTGCCGATGGTTGTCATGGCAGCCCAAGGGCCTAAAGAAGACTCCCAGGACTGCCTTTACTCTGCCTCTTTTAAGCCCTGCCTGTGGCAGGGCTTAAAGAGGCTCTGTCACCACATTATAAGTGCCCTATCTCCTACATAAGGAGATCAGCGCTATAATGTAGGTGACAGCAGTGCTTTTTATTTAGAAAACGATCTATTTTCACTACTTTATGCTAATGAGTTTCTCAATGCCCAAGTGGGCGTGTTTTTACTTTAGACCAAGTGGGCATTGTACAGGGGAGTGTATGACGCTGACCAATCAGAGTCATGCACTTCTCTCCATTCATTTAGTCAGTGCATAGGGATCCTTTTAGATCACTATGTGCTGTCTTATACTAACACATTAACGATACTGAAGTGTTTAGACAGTGAATAGACATTCCACGGGATGTCAATTCACAATCCCTGCACTTCGTTACTGTTTCTGTGGTAGTTACAGCAGAGCAAGCATAATCTCGCGAGATTACGCTGTAGATGACAGGTTACACTGAGATTACTCTTGCTCTGCTGTAACTACCACAGAAACATTAACGAAGTGCAGAGATTGTGAATAGACATCCCGTAGAATGTCTATTCACTGTCTAAACACTTCAGTATCGTTAATGTGTTAGTATAAGACAGCACATAGTGATCTAAAAGGATCCCTATGCGCTGCCTAAATGAATGGAGAGGAGTGCATGACGCTGATTGGTCAGCGTCATACACTCCCCTGTACAACGTCCACCAAGTTTAAAGTAAAAACACGCCCACTTGGGCATTAAGCAACTCATTAGCATAAATCTAAAATCGCTAATAAAGTGGTGACAACAGATAGTTTTTTTTAAAAATAAAAACCACTGCTGTCACCTACATTATAGTGCCGATCTCCTTATGTAGGAGATATGGCACTTATAATGTGGTGACAGAGTCTCTTTAAAGAGGCTCTGTCACCATTTTATAACTTCCCTTTCCCCTACCTAATCTAATAGGTGCTTTGATGCTGATAACTCCTGTGTTTTTTTCTTCTTTAAAAAAAACGTTTATTATTTACAAAGTTATGATCATTTTTAGATTTATGCAAATTTTTTCTTAATGACCAACTGGGCGTTTTTTTTTACATTTTACCATGTGGGCGTTGCATAGAAAAGTGTATTACGCTAACCAATCATCGTCATACACATCACTTCAGTCCAGCCCCTCTTCATTCACAGCCCAGCGTGATCTCAGCTAGAATCACAAGATCACACTGTAACTTCACTTACTCCGGCAGGTCCTTCACCGGAGCGACGGAAGACGAACCAGACTGCCTCCAGCCGTGCCAGGACGATTATCCTCCTCAGCAGCAACGATCTCTGGTTCAAGTCCCCTGGGGGACTAATAGAATATGTAAAAAAAAAAAGTAAAATAAAGTTTCCAGTAGTGAAAAAATATTTAAAGTTAAAAAAAATAATCTTTTCCTATTTATCCGCTAAAGTAATGTAAAAAGTAAACAAAATTGGTATCACTGCGTCCGTAAAAGTCTGTATCGATGTTTATTGGTCAACTTAGCCCTCAAAAATAATGTAATAAAAAGTGATCAAAAATTTGTATGTACAAAAAAATGGTACCAATAAAAACTACAGTTCGTCCCGCAGAAAATAGGCTCTCACATAGTTCAATCCACGTATTAAAGTAGTAAAATATAAAAATTTAGTATCACCATAATCGTATTGACCCACAGAATAAAGTTAAGGTGTCGTTTTTACCGCACGGTAAAAGCCGTAAAAACGAAACCGAAAATACAATGGAGGAATCTGTTTTCTCCAAATTCAGACCGCAAAGATTTTTTTTATTTCAGTTTCCCCAAACATTATATGGTACTTTAAATGCTACCAATAAGAACTACAACTAGCCTTGCAAAAAAAAAAGCCCTCACACCACTTTATTGACCAAAAAATAAAAAAGTTATGGCTCTTGGAAGGCGGGGAGTTGAAAATGAAAAATGGCTCAGTCTAATTCTTTTCCTGTTTTCTGTTTCTGGTCTCAGTATGCCTGAGACTGACATGACCTCTCGCTCTGAGTTAGCCGAGACCTGCGCTACTACCAGCCCAGTCACTATTATGTCTGGGGGTTAATTTTCTGTGTATAGTGTATAGTGGGACATTTATTTATATATACCATCCTGTGCTTTTTTTTATTAGGCAAACAAGGAACCCTCGCAGAAACGACAGGGACGCAAATGCGCCATCTGTTCTAAACAATGATCTGCTATGTACAAAAAATGTTTGTCAGATATGTACTTCCAAAATACTGGAGGATGAAAGACCATCCTTAGTTCAGGCATTAAGACAGATAGTATGGGAAGAGATCTAGACTTCTATATCTGCTGTATCCCCGGCACCCACAGCGAAAAAAACATCTGGATCAAAAACAAAGAAAAGGAAATAAGTGGTATCCTCAGATTCTGAATCTGATCACTACAGGAATTCAGAAGTTCATGGGAAACCTCATCGGCCTTCTTGAAAACAAATATTTCCACCACCTGTGTTGCTAGATCCATGTGTATATAGCTTCACCAGCTGGAAGACCATTTAAATGACCGAACACAAAGGGATCAAACCTTTGTGTCTGTTCCCCTACTGACACTTCATGGCGGATGCTTCAGCCGAGTCGGTTAGTGTGGCTGGGAAATCGGTTGCCCTCACCAATTCTGCTAGACGAGCCTTATAGTTAAAAATGTGGTTAGGAGATAATGTCTCAAAATCAAATTTATGCGGCATTCCATTTGAAGAAAATTATGTGTTCGGACCAGCATAAAAAAAAATACTTGAAAAAACCTCAGACAAGAAAAATTCTCTCCCTGAAGGCAGGCTCTTTAAAAAGAGGGAATGCTTTTGTCCTCCTAGAAACCAGGAGAATTTCAGGGGTAAAGTCAAGACTGGTAAATGGTGCTACCCAAAAGGAGGAAAAGGCAAGAACATCTTCTTTAATCCGGGGAGAGGCCCTCAGGATAAGCAATGATGCCAATACAGTAGGAGGCAGAATCTCGATGTTCTCCAGGATTAGCAAAAAATAACTACCAACCCCTGGGTGTTGAACACAATCCAGACAGGATACAGAATATAATTTTTCTTACCCTCCTACAAAATTCCTCTTTATAAAACAACCATCATCAAATCTTCAAAAGAAACTCGGGGAAGGAGTCTTCAAACTTCTTCACATAAACGTTATTACTCCAGTTGCTCCAGAAATGAGGGGACATTATTCAAGTCTTGTTATTTCAAGTTTTGTTCCGATTTTTTTGTTCCGAATTTATTGGCTACATAGTCTAAAGAGAGGATAGATGGATCTACATCACCTCTATGGACTACTCCTTAGACCATTAAAATAAACTAATTAAAATATTGGTGATTGGTATCCCTGAAATTCCCACACACTTGAGGTGTGGCTCATTTTTATCATTAACATCTATACCAAGGCTTCCCATTTTGTGCCCAACTGACTGGCCATCTGGTCCAAAGGAAGGATTGATGGGTTTAGATAACCTCTATTGATTATTACTTAAAACACTGAGGCATTGGTTCACAATTTTAATTAAAACTTGCTCACAATGACATAATGCAATTATATCCACCCCCTCCGAACAGAACACAGAGACGGAAATCCCAGGAATGGGAGTCACTCCATATAGAATGATAGACATGTTCCGGCGCCAACTCATCTTCTTCCACGTGGGGGTGAAGATGATATATGGTGTGATTCAATCTGCGGATAACACAGGAACAGTGCACTGATCATGGTGCATTTTAGTTCCTGTGTTTACATCCCTCACATCATCGAGGGAGGGCGAGCCTAAGACCGGCCTTCTATTCGCTTAGGCTGATGAGCCCCCTTTTCCAACGGGGCGGGACACACCCCCTATGCGGCGTCTCTCATTGACTGAAGCAGACTGACTCTGAAAGGGGGTGGGGACTCCACCTTTATAAGATGGGGTGTTTTGCCGCTAATGGCGGCTGGCATTGTTATCCACGCTGCAATTTACATTGATCTAATACATTGCACACTTCTAGAATGCTAAAAGTTATAATACTCTGACTCTGCAAGTCCCTGATGATTTACGGCAGAGACATAATCTAGTAAAGAAACGCGTAGGGCTGGTAGAAGGTAGATAGAGTTAGTACTGTCTGAATGCACTAGTGGTTTACTCCCTGACCTCCTGTCACCTCCGATCCATAGATACCAGGAATGGAGCTGAAGAATAAGCGTATCTACTGCACTGATAGATAAAAATATGACAAAAATATCAAGAATATACGTATAAAAATATCAAAAGGGTGAAAAATTTATATGAAAATATAAAAAATATAATAAAAATATAAATAATATCAAGAGATCTTTTCATCCAGACAGGCAGAATTTGAACCTCTTTGATCTACTTTACTACATTTATGGTGTCAATGTAAAGTGCACAGGCACCAGAAATAAAGGCATATCATTGCCATAATCTATTCATGCCAAAATGACAAATGAATGAACCACATTTAGATGGTAATATATAACATATCCCTTGAGATATAAAATACAGTGAATTTTCGTTTTGAAAGTGAAGGGAAAACTATAAGGAAACCAATATTCACAGTGAATTACATTATTCATGTCTTGTCAGAAAACGGGACGCAACATATCGGACCATCATAAACTTAAAACCTCTGAACAAGTTTATAAGATACAGATGGTTTAAGATGGAATCTATTCGCTCCACTACTCCTCTTATTTCAAAACTGCAGTCATGGCCACAATCGACCAAAAGAACACGTACTATCATGTTCTACACGACTACACTTCCAATTCAGGGCTCTTCCATTTGGAATTTCATCCGCCCCACGAACCTTCTCAAAGCTTATCGGAGAGGCAGTAGCAGTCCTACATCTAAGCGGAATAAACATCATACCATATCTGGCCGATTTCCTGATCATAGCAGATTCTACTGTTATTCTTTTAGACCACCTCAATATAACGTGTCAGACACTACAAAGTCTAGGATGGATCGTAAACTGGGAAAAAAATCAGACCTTACTCCTTCACATCGGAAAATCTTCTTAGGAATTCTTCTGAATTCTCAAACAGATGTCTTTCCTACCATCACAAAAAAGACAAGACATGATACAGAGATGCAGGCACTTCCAGAGGAGAAAGAGCACCTGTACAATAAGACAGTTGATGTCTTTACTAGGATCCATGACCGCGTGCATTCCAGCAGTTCCATGGAGCCAGGCTCACTCAAGAGATCTGCAGAAGCTAATTCTTTCACGCTGGGACAAAAGCAGATGGGGATTGGAATCAAGGATAAATCTGCCGATTCATACCACGAGATCCCTTTACTGGTGGCAAAACCTAAGGAATCTAAAAAGAGGTGTAGAATGGCACCAATCACCCAAAATAATTGTCACTACAGACCCCAGTGATGGGGCTGGGGAGCGTAGGTGCAGAACTTTACCTTTCAGGGAAGGTGGCCGGCCACAAAATATAAAAACCCGCTCATCAAATCTCAGAGAACTAAGGGCAGTGTGGGGAACCTTACAAGCAGGGCATTTACTAGACAAGTAATGTACTAGTAGTGTCACACAACATGACAGTAGCTCCTTTGAAACGTCAGGGGTGCTCAAGACATGTTCGTCTGATAAATGGGACAAACCCCTATCAGGAATTTATTCAACATCCATTTCCTTTACTGCACCTATGCACAGACTTGTCTGCTAGCTCATTGGCATACGGAGTGCAAATATTTTTCTTACCATCATTCATACCTTCATGCCTTATTCCATTACAGATGCCCCTATTATATTGTGTCAATTATAAACAGATATCTCTTATCTGAATCACCCAGCAGAATTTCCACAATGTTCTTGCAAAAACATTAGGTATGTGTGTGGCCAAGCATACACTGTTTTGCTGAGATGTCAACAAAGCTGTGGTATACTGTTTTATTATAACAACTATGTACCGGCTGTCAGGAGCAGTGTTGGACTGGAGTACATTGGGCCGACCCTTCAGCTATATAGAAATAATGCGCCCACTCTTGATTGTGTAGTAAAACGTGTGTAGTATATACTTGAAAGTAAAACGTGTGTAGTAAAACCGATCAATATTCCCTCGATATAGTGACCATATAGTGGTAGATACTAGTTCTCCACAGGCGCTCTGCAGACCATAATACATAACAGTGAAATTTAGTGACATCTTCTCAGATTTGAGTCGTTCACTTTCCCTTTTCTTTTTTATCTGACCCAGAACGCCGTGTCAACTTCTTCCAGCCACAAATTGCCTCTGCAGGATTTGCAACAATAACCGCGTTGGTTCCTCGCTTCCAGCACCCTTCCTACCCTATACAAACACTTTCCATTTATAATGCCCCAGATGGAAATAATGCCCCCTCTTGGTACCCACACTGTAATAGTACCCCCTTTAGGCCCCACACAAAAATATTGCTTCTCTTAGTACCCAACACATGAATGGTGCCCCTCAAATAGTAAGTGCCCCCTTTAGACCCCACACAGTAATAGTGCCCCTTTGTACTCCCTCAAAAGAAATGCCTCCATATGTGCTCCCATACAGTAGCAATGCCGCTCTTTTTCCCCCTTACAGTAGTTAGGTCCCCTTAATACCACCTATAATAGTTAGGTCCTTCTTTGTGGCCTCATATAATGGGTTAATCCCCTTTGTTCCCCTATATAGTAGTTAGGCCCCCTTTGTGCCCCTACATAATAGTTAGGCCCCCTTTATGCCCCTATATAGTAGTTTGGTCATTTTTGCACCCCCATATAGTAGTCCCCCTGTGTATCCCTATATTTTTGTTAGGCCCCTTTGTGCCCCCCATATAGTAGTTAGTACCCATTTGTACCCTATATAGTAGTTAGGACCCTGTGTGCCTCTATATAGTAGTTAGGACCCCTTTGTGATACCTATAAAGTAGTTAGTTCCTCTTTATTCCCCTATATAGTAGTTATATCCCCTTTGTGCCCCAATATAGTAGTTAGTCCCCGTGTACCACTATATTATAGTAAGGCCCCCTTTGTACCCCTATATATTTAGGTACCCCTGTATAGTAGTTAGGACTGACTTTTCTGATTTATAGTAGTTAGCTCTTGCGTGCACCTTTATAGTAGTTTGTTAATTTTTGCGCCCCAATAGAGTAGACCCCCTGTGTACCCTTATATAGTAGTTAGGCCCCTTTTGTTCTCCCCATATAGCAATGTCCCTTTTTGTGCTGTTCCTATAGTAGTTAGGCCCCCTTTATGTCACTGATATTGTTGTTAGACACCCTTTGTGCCACCGATATTGTTGTTTAATGAGCGGATATGTCATCTGCTTGCTGTCCATGGCCCGATGCAGTGACGTCAACGCATTACCTGCATCGGGATGCAAACGACTTCTGCTTTCGTTCGACCTCTAGTAGGCCTCCAGCCTTTAACAATCTGTGGCCTATAAGAGTAAGCGGCGGGTCAGGGAGCCAATGGCTCTCTTCTACGCAGCCAGAAAGAAGCAGCTCGGTACCTAGGCCCACCGGATGATACTCTGGTGCTCCGTTGGGCCAGTCCAATACTGGTCATAAGTATCACACAAACATTGAATTTCAAGTATTGGTAAAAATCTTTTTACTAGTTCTAGTATTGCACTAAAAATGGGATGTTGCTGCTAATTTAATCACTAGCTAGATATTAAGTAGTTGAACAATTTACTGTACACTTCTATGGGTAGCGTAAACACTGTGGAATTTCCATCAGGATTTTCTGTGCGGAAATTCTGCAGCATTTACAGGTTTACAGTAGCAGCAAAATGGATGAAATTTCAACTAATCTCATCCACACGCTACAGATAAAACCTGCACAAAAGACGTATTTGCAATGATCTTGCTGTTTAGATATTTAATCTGCAGCATGTAAATTTATGTTGCAAAAACGCTGTGGAATTTTCGCACAGTATATCTTATTCTGCAGTGATTACGCTACAAGTGAACTTACACTTCGTGCACCATGCATGAGGCACAGCTTAGTCCTCATTCATTCTTGCAGTAAAATAGTGTAAGCAATTTTACTGTATTATGTCTTCCCTGGAGAACAATACTATAAATACCCCTGATAACATTACAACTGTTTAAAGGGGTTGTCTGGTTTATAAAACAAATTTTCATATACCCTATTTTGGAGTTAATAAGGGGGTCCTTTTTTCAGGATCCTCATCTCTTGATCAGAATGGAGAGCAGCTACAAATAGTGTGTCTCGCCTTTGAGAACCTATACTATTGAGTCTCCAATGCATGCCTTCCATGCAGGTATGTTTATGACACTGCCTTCTGGGGCGTAGCTAGGGGGGGCAGGCGGGGCATGTTCCCCCGGGCGCAACTTAGAGGGGGCGCCAGGGCCGCACCGTCCATGACGGCGGCCTGCTGCCTCTCTGAGGGGTCGGCAGTGCCACTGAAACCAGCCGCTGCCACCCCTTCCTGCACTATAATTGTACCTGCGTGTGTAGGACACAGATACAATTAGAAGCAATGAATGGCTGGGTACGTTCCGTGTCCGGCCATCCAGCACCTTTCTACGAGTGAAGCGATGCGATACTTTGCGCCGCTTGCATCGTTGAAAGGCGCTGATTGACAGGGAAAGTCATTCTGTCCTGCCAATCAGTGCCTTTCATAAACGCAATCTGCGCAATCACGTCATCGCGCTGCATACGTCGTTCAAGCTCAGGAGACCTGCGCAGAAGAGAGCAGGTCTCCATTGCCGCCGGACGGATTAAGGTGAGTTTGTATAGTTTGTTTTTTTATCCTAATAAAAAAGTGTGTGGCATTATCTACTGGGGTAGCTTTATCTACAGGGGGGTCTTTATCTAGGGGGGGGGGCTTTATCTACAGTGGGGGCTATATACTGGGGTGGGCTATATGTGGAGCACTATATACAGGGATGGGCTATATGTGGAGCACTATATACAGGGGTGGGCTATATCTACAGTGGGGGCTATATACAGTGGTGGGCTATCTGTGGAGCACTATAGGGGGAGCTGTATGTGGGACACTATATACAGGGGTGGGCTACATGGGGGGCACTATATACAGGGGGCTCTATGGCAGGCACTATCTACAGGGGGCACGGTGTGTGTGTGTGTGTGTGACACAGTGTATGGCGCTATTATATTTAGGAGCATAGTGTGTGGTATAATGAGAACTTTATCTTTGTTTATAGGTGTAGAAATGTTTGAAAAGTGAGAAGCTGAAGACATCTGAGTGGCAAACTGGAGAAATGTGCAGAGACCGGGAGAAGTCATCATAGAGATCTGGACCGGATGGAGAAAAAGAACTAGAATCTGAGACGTCACCGGTGAGTCACTTAAAGGGGTTGTCCGAGATTAAATGACTATGTGTTAATGCTTGTAATTTATAAATGTAAATACATTTGTACATTTGTAATATACTTACATTTTCCAAAGTGGCCCCATTTCCAGATCCTGGCATGGGGTACTTGACGGGTGACGTCACTCTCTGCACCGGCTCTGGCTGCTGTGTTGATCTTCAATTCTTTGCCGGGTATACAACAGCAGGAGTCGCGCATGCGCATTACAACAGAACAGCCCATACACGGCACGTCACAAGTGACGTGTCATATACCTGTAAAAAAATTGAACATCAACACAGCGGCCATATCCAGTGCAGAGAGTGACGTCACCCATCAAGTACCCCATGGCAGGATCTGAAAACCGGGCCACTATGGAAAATGTAAGTATATTAGAAATGTATTTACATTTATAAATTACGAGCATTAACACATATACATTAAAGGGGTTGTCCGAGATAAAATGACTATGTGATAATGCTTGTAATTTATAAATGTAAATACATTTCTAATATACTTACATTTTCCAAATTGGCCCCGTTTTCAAATCCTGCCATGGGGTACTTGACGGGTGACGTCACTCTCTGCACTGGTCTGCACTATTTTTGTAGTGAGATTTGTTCTGGTGCTGTATATATGTAATGAGCTTGGTTCTGGTGTTGTGTATAGAACTATATTGCTTATAAAATGTACAAATGTTTTTATGTTCGAGTTACATAAAAAGAAATGTGGAAAAGAAATGACACGTCATTGATTGGTAGCGAAAACAAACATGGCGAGGGTGAAGGAGATATCGGGAAAGAGGTTGGGGGGGTTGCCAAACTGAATCTTTGCCCCGGGTGCTGGAGAACCTAGCTACTCCTCTGCTTCCTTTCACCCCCATAGTCTTAATGTAGGGTTGAAAATATCTATACAGGATGTAGCCAAAAAGGGTTTCCATATTTATCTTTTGGTATAGGGCCATGAGAAACAACAGTGAGGGACTGTTGAGGCAAATTAGACAAGGCCATTACTTGCCACTTGATCCACTGCACTAGAAAACGTTTTCCCATCTGGACATCCCATTTCCAAATGCCCTATTAGGGCATGTTGAAGTGATATACTTAAATAATCCCACCTTAAACGCTGTGAGTTACAGAAGAGAGATGCTACAAAGAGCGGCTCCTGCTCTGGCGGACTCAACGTGACCCTGTATTACATGGTCTCTCATTTATTTGCATGGGCACCATGGAATACTAGATTTCCAGTGCAACAGCCACTGTCAGAGCAGCCTAGGTTCACGCCCCATTGACACTGTGTGGTGGGGAACTACTAAAAGATTCTGCCATTTGTCAGGTTTCTGTACTGCCTAAACACATTTTCCTGATTTGATAAGATCATTTCGTAGAGATGAGTGAATCGATTCTACACTAATCTAATTTGGTCCGAATTTTCCAAAAGTTTTGGATTCAGGAAATGACCAAACTTTTGGGATTTATGGCGCATAAATCTCGACACAATTCTGTACGTCGGCAACTGCTATCTGACAATTTAAAGATTAGAAAAAGAATCACATGACCTCATGAGGGCTACCCCATAATGACATGCAGGCAGTCTCCCCAAAATCCACTGCGATTTTCCCTTGAATTTAGTAGCCTGTAGCAGCTATCGCCTCCACCAAAAGTTTTCTATAGGTGCAAATAAGTAATTTTTTGGACCATTCTTCCCTGCAAATTCATGAATATTTCTGGGATGCTTTTTGTGCACAGCCCTCTTCAGGTCAGTGCGCAGCATCTCAGTAGGGTGAAAGGGGTTCTCCGGCGGACAAATACTATGCACCATTGATTTTAGACAAAGAAATAATAGAATTTACTAATTCACTCCCATTTCAAAGTTGCATTGATCCCCCATTCTGAACATCAGTCACGTGGCACAGGAAGTACTGTAGTTTTTTTCTGTGCTGTGACGTATTGACACAGCACCACGTGACTGAGGGCTGCCTTTCCTCCTGTTGGTGTCGGCTTGTCACTGATCACATGACCGCAAGGGGTTTAAACAGCGTAAGATTGCCAGCCCCCAGCGGTCACATGGTAACATCCCGCCACTAACAGAAGGGGAAGGCAAGGGTGAGTGACAGCACCAGGAGGGGGAGGCAAGAGTGCGTGTCACTGTGTCCTTCAAGAGGAGGATAAGTAGCAAGAGGTGACACCCTGAGTATGAAGGGAAGTTTAGTGCTGAAGAGGGGAGGCTGCATCCCTGAACCGAGTACACTCCCCTTCCTAGCAACGCTGGCAGCTCCCTCACTACTTGAGGAGAAGGAGCAGGATCATACTCTACGCTTTCCCCGTCTGCACCTACACTGCTATACTATGCCAGGAAAGCCTTGTCTCGCACAGGAATAGCATGAAGGACAGGGTGTTTATAAGGGTATGTTCACACGTAGTCAACCAAAACGTCTGAAAATCCAGAGCTGTTTTCAAGGGAAAACAGACCCTGCTTTTCAGACGTTTTTTACCAACTCGCATTTTTACCAACTCATTTTTTTACCAACTCGTTTTTGGAGCTGTTTTCATTGGAGTCTATGAGAAAACAGCTCCAAAAACGTCTGAAAGAAGTGTCCTGCACTTCTTTTGACGAGGCTGTATTTTTACGAGTCGTCGTTTGACAGCTGTCAAACGACGACGCGTAAATAACAGGTCGTCTGCACAGTACGTCGGCAAACCCATTCAAATGAATGGGCAGATGTTTGCCGACGTATTGTAGCCCTATTTTCAGACGTAAAACGAGGCATAATACGCCTCGTATACGTCTGAAATTTGGCCGTGTGAACATACCCTTAGAGGTGCACAAGGCTATACTGTCAATGTAGCATTGTAGGTAGAGGGGAAAGAGGAGCACGCACTATAAGTCCAAATCCCACTCCCAACTAGGAAGTAAGGCAGCAGTACAGCCGTCCGATCAAGAATTATTGAGTAAAGAGATATTAAACTTTTACACAGTGATAATACATGGTTCAATGTAATTTGTGTCATTGTGTTTTGGACTCCAACATGCTTTACAGTTGGAGTCCAAAACGCTACAGGATGAGGTTTTGGTGTTGGAGTGCAGTTTTCCTCATAAAGATAACCCCTGTAAATGTTCTTTTAGGGCATATGGACATCATAAGGGGGTGGGGGAGTACCTTTTTATGTGAGCAAGAGCATGTATTACATGGTCGACCATTCTTTTCAATGGTTGACATGTAATACAGCATTTCCCCTACAGGTATATAAAATCTATTGAGATGCAGTTTTTAAAGGTGCAGAACACCTCCAAGATACCGTAGTGTCAAGCAAAGAATAGGAACTACGCCTCTTCTCTTGTAAACATGGAGGTTTACTTTCGGAGTTGAGATCTGTATCTTGTTGCTGAATCTTTGTCTTGGCTGCATGTCTACCTTCAAACAGCTCTAACTCTTCTAAGCTCAGGCCTAGGTGTATGATCACCTTGTATATCTAAAGCTGATCGCTGTGTATAATCCAGTCCTTGTTTGTAGTTATGTTTTCTCTTTTCCTGGGACATTAAATTACTGTTTAATTGATTCTATGTCGAGCCAGATTATTCTTACATTTCTGGTTTCATCATTGAAGGCAGTTAGCTACAATTAAAATTGTTTTAGGTAAAACTTGCTCTATCTGAGGTCCTGAATGGCAAGGACTTCTAGAGGTCATTTATAGAAGTGACAGAAAACAGAAACTCATTTCGAGCTCATGTACGCAACGTACTGTAATTGTTTGTGTTTGGTTTAAAAAAAGTGTGACATTCAAGCAAGAACAACTGGAGGTTCATTAGGTTTTAGGAATTCAGTTTATGACACACTATAATAAAATAGCCGTATTCAGCACTTCAATTAGTTGTTAGTGACATCACATTGAGTTTTTGGCAGAACAAAGCAGCATTTTCCAATTCACCTGAGTATCAGGCAGCAAATGTGTGCTTATGTATGATCAGTACTGAAATTATATACAATAGATGGTGGGCATGTCTGCAGGTCTCCTAAGAGCCTTGTTCTCCAAATTAATCATCAAAGATGAATATGATTTTTTTTATATCTAACATCCCCAGTTCTGGCACCTTTCTGTTCACTTACTAAGATATACAATGATCTAGATATTGTCTTGATTTCAAAACCTCAAATAACCTTTCGGAAAGGGAGGAGCCTTAAGGATAGACTAGTTAATAGTCACCTTTTTCCCCCACTGCGACAAGACAATTGGTTGACACTAAGACCTTTGGGCACATTTAAATGTGGCACGTGTATCGCATGTAACCAGGTCTTACCCTCACAGACTTTTTACAAGTCATCCACTGGGAAACAGTTTACCTAGCTAAATGTGGTTGTCCTATGGACTACGTAGGAAAAACAAAACGTGAGTTTCGACGTAAAATGAGGGACCACTTTGCTGTATCTCTTTCATTAATTATATTATTAGTGTCATGACATGTACACCTGGTACATAATGGAGATCCCAGATCAATTAAATTTATTGGTATCCAAATTGTTCCCCAACATTATAGGGCAGGTGACTGGAATAAGGGGATCCTACAGATAGAGAGTCGATGGATCCATAGAATGAAATCAGTGAACCCGGCTGGGTGGAATGAAAATCTGAGTTTTAGCTGCTTTATATGAAAAATTATGATATTTTTCTGTGTAAGTTCTAACTTTTTATTTACATTAGGGCTAGATTGTCAAATATAGCTCCTCTGACGATATTCAGTGAGTCGCGGACATTCTGACATGAACCGTAGACATTTTGTAATAATCATGAATATTCCTAGGGTTAATGGAGTAGGAATTTAATTTACATCAGTCTACTAATGTGCTGCTTCTTGACCCTATATGATACATTTCTAACTGTTTTGAAATACAGAGATATAACATATGTTTGGACGTCTCTTGCACATGTGCTCCGTCTTAATGATCTGACAGCCTGTTAGGTTCTCACAGCAATGTTACGTTACCATTCCAGACCTGCCCTCTGTCAAAGGAAGTAGGGAGGCGTTAGGATCTAAGCTGGGCCTACCCTGCTTCTGATTTGTGGATAAGGGGGTGTGAATTTGCAGTGGGCGTGAATCAGGGTATTTAACGGCGGAAACGCAGAGATAGAGTGGTATTGCCAATAATAACTGCATCCCGTTACTATATCAGTTCTCTTCCTGGAAAGCCAGTTAAGACAATGGTGAAGCATGTTGATTTAGGGCTATAGAATATAGATTAGGACTTAGATTCAAGTCAACCAGGGGTCACTCTTTTCAAAGTGCATGAATAGCCTCTGGTATGTTATCTTTAGGGACAGTGCTGTCACAAGCAACAGTGGGTCTCCAATAGCCCAGAAAGCAGGGTCTATTAAATTAGGAGCAGCAATACTTTGCATGTGAAATACTATACTAAAGTGCACACTTATTAATACAAATGGAATAAAGTGTTGCATTTCCTCTGGAGATCTAAAGGTCCTAATCACCGTAAATATTTTTATAAAAACACGAAGCAGGGTGTTTTTTCTTTCTTTTGTTACATTTTATTTTCATAATTATTAAAAGTCATATTTTATTAGGGGTTCTTTCCTGCCACAAGTATTTATATGTCTGCTCTAAAGTCCAAAGTGTCTATGCACACTTTGATTTGTCCCAGATCTAAGAAGCCCACTAGCTCTTTGTACTAGCTGAGTTTAACCCCTTAATGGCCAGCCTATTTTAGACGTTAATGACCGAGCTATTTTTTTAGTTTTTCCATCGTCGCATTCCAAGAGCTCTAACTTTTTTATTTTTGCGTCGACATAGCTGTATAAGGTCTTGTTTTTTGCTGGACAAGTTGTATTTTTTAATAGCACCATTTTGAGGTACATATTATTTATTGATTAACTTTTATTAACTTTTTTGGGGGGGGGGATAGAAAAAAATCTGAAATTTCGCCACCCTTTTTTGCGTCCTAAATCTACGCCGTTTACCGTGTGCTATAAATAACACTAACTTTATTCAGCAGATTGTTACGATTGCAACGATACCAAATTTGTATAGTTTTTGTATGTTTTACTACTTTTACACAGTAAAAACGCTTTTTTTTCAAAATGATTTGTTTTTGTGCCTCCATATTTGAAGAGCCGTAATGTTTTTTATTTTTTCGCCGATGTAGTTGTATGAGGGCTTTTTTTTTTGCAGGACGACTTGTAGTATTTATTGGTACCATTTTGGAGTAGATGCGACTTTTTGATCACTTTTTAATCACATTTTTTTAAAGTCAGGATTCACAGAAACAGCAATTTTTCCATCTTTTTTTATTAAATTTTTTACGGCGTTCACCGTGCGGGTTAAATAATGTAATAGATTTATAGTCGGGGTCGTTACGGACGCGGCGATACCAAATATGTGTAACTTTTTTACTTTATTTTGTTTTTTTAATACTAAAGCAGTTTGTAAGGGGAAAAAGTGGGTTTTTCATTTTTTTTTTCACATTTTTTATTATTAACTTTATTAAACTTTTTTTTTTACTTTTTTACTAGTCCCACTAGGGGACTATAATATGCGATTCTGCGATCGCTATTATAATACACTGCAATACTTCTGTATTGCAGTGTATTATGCCTGTCCGTTTAAAACGGACAGGCATCTGCTAGGTCATGCCAGAGGCATGATCTAGCAGGCATTCATTACAGGCAGACCTGGGGGCCTTTATTAGGCCCCCGGCTGCCATGGGAGACACTGACACTCAGCGATCTTATCGCCGGGTGTCGGTGGGAGAGAGAGGGAGCTCCCTCCCTCTCTCCAAAACCACTCAGATGCGGTGCTCGCTATTGAGCACCGCATCTGAGGGGTTAAACGGGTGAGATCAATACCAATATCGATCTCACCCAGCAGAGCAGGGACGCTCCCAGCCCTCAGCTGCCTCAGGCAGCTGAGAGCAGGGAGATTTGACAGCTCCCTGCTCTATTTACTTATTCAGATGCCGCAACGTAAAAAGTCTATGGCATCGGAATAAGGCCCGTTAGTGACCGACGTAAAAAGGCTATGGGCCGGTCACTAACTGGTTAATATGGCCTATAATCAGGGATAGAGATGAGTAAATCAATTGTACATGTATCAAATTCGGTCCAAATTTTCCAAAAGTTAGGGATTCTTCAACATCTGAAACTTTTGGGCTTCGGGGTAATCAAATCGTGGCAAATCGCGGTTACTGGCAAGCTGCCATTTGCAGATTAGAAAAAGGATCACATGACCTTGGGTGTGCCTTCCCATAATGCTTCGCAGGCAGTCTTCACATGCAAAGCTAATCATGAGGGATATAGATTAATGACATTTCTACTGCTGGCTTGATGTTAAGGACCTTGAAAGGGGTTGATCAAATCGGATGGCAAATGAATTTTGGGAAATTTTCTCATCTCTAATCAGATTGTGTTTGGTGATCAGAGAGGCTTCAAATCCTGATTGGGAAGAAGATGTTGGGAGATATGCCACCATCATTGTGTTTTTTATATGCAGCATGTTCTATTCTGACCAGTATAATTGAATTGGTCATGATTGGATCTGGATAATAAGGTGCTTTGATATGAGAAATAGTTGGACTACTTTGGTCTGGTAAATGATGAGTGTAAGCATTGTCACTCAATACTGAAAAACTTCTCCCACAGATGAGAAAACCATTTGTTAGAAATAATGGTCTCCAAAACTAATAGTGTGCATAGACAGAATATAGTTGCTGGCTTTATCAATGGCTTAGCGTTGTCCCTCCCAATCCCCCCCCCCCTCCCCAGCTAAATATACATGTTAATATTTCTGGGAATAGAGGGGCAAAGACCTCCCCGATTAGGCAAGAAAGGACTAGCCCAGAGAACTTTTCCATAGATGTCAGTTTTGACATTCTGATATTGTGGTACATCTGGCAGAAAGGGTACAGCTCTAATTAAATGTTTTAATAAAACGACTAAACGAAGCTTGTATTATGCCGACAGCCTCTTCTACCTAAAATGACTGAAAATGTAAAAAGGTATTAAGATGTAATACAATGTTGGTCACAAATGACTACATCCCTGCTTCTCTAGTATTCGACCAGCAGTCCTAATAATAGATTAGCTGGGAATTGCCCAAGCAATTAGCATTTTCAGGGTCCAAATGCAGAGTACAGTGTGATATACCTGCAGGAATAATACACATATGTGTTATACATGTACATATAATAACATTTTTGCGGGTTTTGCATGTTTGTGTTTCAGGATGGACATAATAACTTAGATAGTTGAAGCCAATTATACAAATCCAGGAGCAAATTTTTATTTAATTATTTGTTCCGCAATAGAGGCTAATACAACCCGAATAAAATAGATACAAGGGGCAAATTTCTCAGTGTATTCTCATGCAGAGCAGGCAAAAAATGTATTTTCCTCAGATTTATGTTTCCGGACATTTTTTGTATCGCTTGATTGAGAAGATTTATGTAACATTCTGTTAATATTTTATAGGAAAGATGAGAACATTTATGTCTACATGACCATGGCATACTGTATGTTCACATTCTTTATTCTTCAATACCATAACATATGAACTACTGCATTTGCTATTCTCTGCTCTGCCCTATGGTAGCAGTAAGTCATTACAGAAGCCTATAGATTTTTTACATTAACATGCAGCTGGTTCTCTTACAAAATATGCAACACTATGGTTTGACCTTTTCTACTGTCTTTAGAACTTGGAATGTCCCTGTTATTTCATTGTACCTAGATAACCTCAAGCCAAAAACATTGTTTTGACATAATAGGGCTTCAATGGAAATTGAGAACTATGGTTCATAGAGAGGTTTATCTATTTTTTTTAAATATCTTAATGTTTTTTTAAGTACAATAATAGAACATAAGAGTATGTATTTAACCTGTAAACAATGAAAGCTAATTTCCAATTGAAACAAGTTTTGGGGTATATCTAGGTGAATAGAAAAAAATATATATTTATCCACCCAATTCCTTTTTTCTAATGGATCCGTTGTTAAGCAACCTCCAAAAGCCAGATTTATTATGGCACACCATGTACAGGAGAATGTAGGGTGGCACACATTGCAACCCACAGCTCCATAATATAGCATCTATTGAAACATGGCAACATTTTCTTTCTGCCACATTCGTAAGCTATCCAACAGAAAAATAAACTGTGTAAAAAATGGACATTTGAAGCTACAATGGGTCCCCACAGATGGTTATAGGAGCCCTATTGTGGCCCTGTACAACTACAAAAATGTATCAAACTGTAACACAGCATTATACAGGTTGTGGGTGGTGTTATGCTATTACTAAATGATCAACAGAACTTGTTTTTTCATTGGATGATAGTGATCGAAAGGATGTATAGTTCGTCTCTTTAATTTCATTCACAACACCCTCTTCAGATAGCTCTACTTCCATTTAGGACTGCCCATGTATTTGGTTATCCTAATCTTTGTTTCAGGTACTGCTCAATGGTGGCTGGATTAGTTCTGCCAGCCAATTCAATAAAAAATATTATGGCTATTAGGCAGCGTATACTTAACAACCCGTTTGTCAGACATGATGAAAAACGATGTCACTGTGCTGACAGAACAAAAGTTAAGAAGTTACCAAAAAGTCAAACTATTTCTATTCCTGTCTTGGACAGAGGTATTAATTACTTCTTTCAAAAAAGTAGTGTAGACTAAGAATCTTGTCACGATTGAGTTCTGGAGATTCCTGTGTCCTTGGCACAAGTTCTTCTCGTTAAGCCACTGGTTAAGCCATTAAATCCTGCCTATCTGGATTCCTTGCCTTGTCTGCCTTGATTGGTTTAACCATTGTGGCTCCTACATAAGCCTGGACCTTATAGTAACTCTTTGCCAGACTATTAAGCTTCCTGCTTGTGGTCTGGTTCCTCTCTACCTCATGTTACTACTAAATGCAGTTTATTTGTGTACTGAACTTGGACTGTTTCCTAACCACGTCTCTGCCTTATGTAACTACCCAGTGCTGTTTATCTGTCTGCCGAACCTGGACTGTTACTTGATAAGTACTCTGGCCTGATTCCTTCAGCTATTGGCCCCCGAATCTGCCACAGTCCCTGAAAAATCACTTTCACTCTTACATGTTATTGGCGTAGCCATTGACAATGTGTGTGGGACATTGTCTGAATTAAAACTTAGAATGCTAGTATTTAATGGCTTCCTCATTTTATGGTATTAAAAGCTCAATAGAAGATTGCAATGGATGATTGTATGTCTGAAAATATGGTCAATATTTCCAGGCTTTATGTTAATATTCTTTGCACTCTTTATGTTGGCTGCAATTTATTTGTTTTTAATTTGAATTATAAATATTGCACAATTTAAAGGGATCCTATAATCCGAAAACTCTTTGAAAAAAAAGATTTTTATTAAGAATCTATATTAAAAAAAATATCTGGACATATTGACACTGGACACTGAACTCTAACTATAAACCAGTAGTCCTCAACCCATCGATCACGATCAAGAGGTGGATCTTAGACGGGTCCCCCATAGATCACGGCCCCAGCGTTCTTTTGAAATTTTTCTCCATCCTCACATGTGGATAAAGTTTAAAACTGCGGTTGAGCTCGGGATCCACTCAGGCTACAGCCTGCATTTATACTGAGCAGAGAAAGATGCAGCATGAGCACAAATGCAGCAGAGTTCCGGAATTACTGAGTCAGACATCCAACACTGCGTCGCTGGTTACGTCCAAGTTTGGAAGTGGGCAGTGTGTGGTCTGAGGCTATGCCATGGCAGAGGTGAAAAATTTTAATTTACAGAATACAACGCTGACAGTACTTATTTAATAACATAAAATATGAGTTTATAAACTGCTAATACAGGGGAAGATATTAAAATCAATCAGCATAGAAATAGGTGTTTACTTATATTGTACTTTATAAGGCCAGCAAATTGGTTAATAGGGGCAATGGAGCATACATATCGCCACTAGTCTGTGCTGCATCACAGTATCATACAATTGTTGATTCAGCCTTTTACCTGCTAGACCTGCTTAATGTAAAATTTATTAAATGCGTCTATTGTCTTTCAATTATTTTCTGCCTTGGGACATTGAACAGGGAACTTGACTATAGCTATGTCGCTATTATTTCTGCACTACTGGATTTGGGGGTACTGGGCAGCACAGCATGCACAGTATTATGGGTACCAGCAGGATGACACTTTTAGGGCACCAGGCATTCTCACTCGTCCTTGACAATGACACTCCAGCTCAGTATCTATGGATGATGTCAGACGCTGCACACCATGCAACATACATGATATGGATGATCAAGTGTCCCAGCGTCTGGCGCCTGGGATGCCGATTCCGGAATACCTCTGGATATACAAAGAGTTTATGGCATCCAACATAAAGTACATTACATAATACAAGGCACAGTAAATTATTTTGTAGCTGTTTAGCATTCCATTCATAGGATGTGGATCATTTAAATAGTGGTCGATTCTGTTAATTTGGCATTCTTGCCGAAACGCACGTCGGGGCGGACGTCATCCAGTGTGTCCTTTCAATATGAATTGGTAGTGCGACATGCTTTGGAATGCACCCGTTGTTTGGTGTAAATGTAATGATATACAATCTGTTTGGCACTAGTGCTAGTAAATCTTATATAATATCATATCATGTTTTGTAATGATGTAATATGACCCTTGGATTCTGTCCTGTTTTTGTTACAGGAGAATTTTTTTTATGTGTTTTCTCTAATGTTTTTAAATAAAGATACACCTTTTTTAAATGGCTGCTTTCTGTCACGGCAGTGGTCGCGGACCGCCTCCATTCCTTACCTTGTGACGGCCGCGACCACAGACCGCTGGCATTCTGCCAGCGTCTCCCTCCTAGGAGACGCCGGCATTCACAGCCGTCCGGCCCTGCTCTTAATATTAGGGTGCGCACGCATGCTCGATCCCGGCCTTTAAGGGCCAGCAAGCGCACCTGTTAAAAGTTCCCTAATCTATGCCTGATCACCCTGGACTATAAAAAGGGCTCTGCCCCTCCAGTCCTTGCCTGAGCGTTTTTGTAGTTTTCCCATGTTCGTATTGCAAATGGTCCCTTAGTGTTATCCTGCTTGTCAGTGTTCCCGTTCCCTACTACCTGTGTCCTCTATCCCGTGCTGTATTTTGTTCCTGAGCCTGTCTAGTGTTGGAGTCGTGTTTTGCCGCCTGCTGTTATACACCATGTCTGGTATCATCCGCAATACCTGGTATCATCCACCACGTGTGGCGCAACCTGCCACGCCTGCTGGTATACACAACGTCTGGTGTCATCTAGTATCATCTGCCACGTCTGGCGCAACCTGCCACATCTAGCCAGAGCCTCTGCCACCGTCTGGACTATCTCAGGTACCCTTGTGCTACAATCTTCTTGTAGAGACTTTGCATAGACTGTGACTTGGCCAGCTGCCTCTCCACTTTGGTGGAGCAGGCTAGTGGGTCCATATACCCCTAGATCATGACAGTACGCTCAGGCCATGGAACCCGCTGGCTAATCTGTCCGCAGTTCAGGTGATACAAGCGGATATGGGTGACCTACGTGAACGCTAGGATAAACTCCTCGAGGCTGTAAACTCCATCATTGCCTGACTGGGTCAACCTCCTGCTTCTCTTTCGGAGGCTGCTACCGTTCCAGTGCCCATTACTCCACCTGTCTGTTCCGGATCCACATTTTGGCTGCCTCTTCATCCTCACTATGACGGTCACGCTAGAGCATGTAAAGGGTTCATCAACCAATGTATCATTAATTTTAGACTACAAGCTCATCTCTTCCCCTCTGATGAGGCCAAGGTAGCGTTCATTATTTCCCTTCTCGCTGGCAAGGCCCTCACATGGGCGAACCCATCTTGGAACGACAGGGACCTGACTTCTCGGACCCAGCTTTATTATTACAGACTTTTCGTACTGTGTTCGAGGAGCCGGGTCGAACATCCTCTGCAGTGGCCACTTTGCTAACCCTCAAGTAAGGAGCGTCCACAGTAGGAGAGTATGCTATTTTCTTTCATACCCTGGCACCAGAGTTGGCATGGAACAATGAGGCGTTGGTGGCGATCTTTTGCCAGGGACTGTCCTCGCACATCAAAAATGAGCTAGCAGCCCGCGATCTTCCCTCTACCCTGGATGCTCTGATCCTGTTGGCTACCGGGGTCGACATGAGGATCCAGGAACACGCTCTGGAGGTTCGGCGGGAGAGCCGTTTTGACAGAATGGCATCCTCGTTCCAGAGACCACTATTGCCTCCTCCTGTTGCACTACCTGAAGAATCTATTCAGGTAGACAGAATCAAACTGTCCGAGCAGAAGAAACAGAGCAGACGCTCTTCAGGTCTGTGTCTGTATTGCGGTCTTAAAGGCTATTTTGTGCGCCAATGCCCACAAAAGCCGGGGAACTCCAGCACCTGGGGTTGGTTGGGGAGACAATACTAGGTGGGATGACGCTAAACGTCAAAGCCTCTCCCAAGTTATCCATTCCTGTGACCATCATCTCGGGTGAGACATCACACTCCTCCTCTGCCTATCTGAATTCTGGAGCAGCTAAAAATTTTATCCAGCAGGATCTGTTGGATCATCTACATCTCCCCATGGTTCTTCTGGAGAGACCCCTGGCTGTTGTCTCTGTGAATGGATTACCATTACTCGACCCTATTGTGTCCGTCACTAAACCACTGATGTTACAAATTGGAGCCCTTCATTCGGAACAGATCACCTTCCTCGTCCTGCCTAAAGCAATCTATTCTATTCTGCTGGGCCTGCCTTGGCTTCATCTACACGCTCTGGTTCTCGACTGGAATTCTGGAGAGGTCCTCCAATGGGGGCCCAGATGCCTTAGCCGCTGGCTGCCACAGGTTCGTCCTGTTTTGCCTCCACTGCCTTAGTCACTCTACGATCTATTGTCTCATTATACTAGTTTTTCAGACGTCTTCAGTAAGAGGGAAGCAGGGACTCTTCCTCCTCATCGCATCCATGACTGCCCTGTTGATTTACTCCCTGATGCTTCAACACCTCGAGGGCGAGTTTATCCTCTCTTCCTGCCAGAGACCCTATCCATGTCTGCCTACGTAAGGGAGAACCTTGAGAAAGAGGGTTCATCCGGAAATCTTCTTCGTGAAGAAGGACGGATCTCTTCATCCATGTATCGACTACCGGGGTCTGAACCAAATTCTGGTATAGAATAAGTATCCTCTGCTGCTCATCTCAGAACTTTTTGATAGAATTTGTGGGGCCAAGGTATTCACAAAGCTGGATCTACTCGGAGCATATAACTTGATCCGTATACGGAATGGAGATGAATAGAAAACCGCATTTAACACCTGAGACGGCCATTACGAATACCTTGTGATGCCCTTTGGAATGTGTAACGCTCCAGATGTGTTCCAGGAGTTTGTAAATTACATTTTACTGGGATTTGCTGTATGTCTGTGTGGTGGTCTATCTGGGTGACATCCTGATTTACTCACCTGATTTGATGACACATCGGAAGCATGTTCGCCAAGTTCTGTCGCGGTTAAGGGAGAATCACCTATATGCTAAAATCTATAAATGTGTGTTCGAGAGAAACTCTCTGCCCTTCCTGGGCTACATTGTATCTGACCGTGACCTCAAGATGGACCCAGAGAAGGTAAGATCCATCTTACAGTGTCCACGTCCACAGGGTCTTCGGTCCATACAAAGATTTCTGGGATTCGCAAAATTCTATCAGCAATTTACCGCAAACTTCTCATCTCTGACTACTCCAATCTTGGCCCTCACCAAGAAGGGGGTGAACGCCAAGGTTTGGTCTCCGGAGGCAGAATCCGCATTTACTAAGCTCAAGAGCGCTTTCACCTTAGCATCTTTTCTCCGTCACCCTGGTGCTTCTCTGCAGTTCTTTCTGGAAGTGGATGCATTTTCCGTTGGTGCTGGAGCACTACTATGTCAAAAGAACTCTAAGGGCAAGATGGTAGCCTGCGGCTTCTTCTCTTCACTATCCTCTCCGGCAGAACGCAACTATTCCATCGGGAATCAGAAGTTGCTGGCTGTCAAGTTGGCATTAGAGGAACGGAGCACTTGCTGGAGGGCATGGTTCATCCTATTATCATTTATATGGATCACAAGAAACTTACGTACTTACAGTCAGCACAAATACTAAATCCTCACCTAGCCCGTTAGTACTGGTGGCCCACACTGCCTAAAGATGTTGCGGACTATGTCTCCTCATGTATAAACTGTGCTTCAAACAAGTCTACCCACTCCAAGCCTACTGGTCTGCTCCTACCCCTGCCTGTTCCTGATGCCCTTTAGCATCATATCTCTATGGACTTCTTTACAGACCATCCCCCTCAGCTGGATGTACTACGGTCTGGGTAGTGGTGGCTCGTTTCTCTAAAATGGCACACTTTAGTCTGTTGTCTGGTCTTCCATCTGCTCCTCGCCTGGCAAAACTGTTCATTCTAAACATCTTCCGACTGTCTCTTCATATTGTCTCGGATCGGGGTGTACAGTTCACGTCCAAGTTCTGGAGAGCGCTGTGCAACCTGCTAGATGTTAATCTGGACTTCTCTTCTGCCTATCACCCACTGTCCAATCGTCAAGTGGAGAGGACCAATCAAATTTTGGAGAATTATCTCTGTCGTTTCGTTTCCACCCAACATGACAATTGGGTACAACTTCTGCCTTAGGCGGAGTTCTCGTACAACAATCACACGAGTGAATCTACTGCCTCATCTCCTTTCTACATTGTGTACAGCCAGCATCCTCAAGTTCCTCTTCCTGTGCCAGCCATGACTCAGGTACCAGTAGCACATCTGACAGCAAACTAAGTCTGCGATCCCCCAGGCAGTGGACCACATGAAAAAGCATGCCGATAAAAGAAGACAAGTTCCTCCTCAATTCTCTCCTTGAGTCAAAGTCTGGCTATCCTCAAGAAATATTTGTCTCAAGATGCCCTCCCACAAAGTCGCTCCCAGGTTTCTCAGTCTTTTCGAAGTTCTGCAACTAATTAACCCTCTATCCTATAAACGATGGTTTTCTCCCACTCTCAAGATTCCCAACTAGTTCCACGTGTCTCTCCTTAAGCCTATGGTTCTGAACCGCTTCAGTAAAGCTCCTAGGTCTGCAGTCGCTCCCAGCGGTACTTCTGATGTGTTCGAGGTAAAGGAGATTCTGGACTATAAGAGAATAAGAGAGTAGGAGGAAGAACTTTCTATCTAGTGGACTGGAGAGGGTTTGGTCCTGAGGAGAGGTCATGGGAGCCAGAAGAGAACCTCAATGCCCCTACCCTCATAACAAAATTCCTCTTACGCTCCGGACCCAAGAAGAGGGGGCGTGAGGGGGGCACTGTCACGGCCGTGGTCACAAACCGTCGCCATTCCTCACCTTGTGACGGCTGAGACCACAGACCGCTGGCATAGTGCCAGCTTCTCCCTCCTAGCCCGGCCCTGCTCTTAATGTTGGGGTACCTGTTAAAAATTTCCTGATCATCCTGGACTATAAAAAGGGCTCCGCCTGAGCATTGTTGTAGTTTTCCCATGTTCATATTGCAAATAGTCCCTTAGTGTTAACCTGCTAGCCAGTGTTCCCGTTTTCTGCTACATGTTTCCCATGCTATGTTTTGTTCCTGAGCCTGTCTAGTGTTGGAGTTGTGTGTTGCCGCCTGCTGTTATACACTACGTCTGGTGTCATCCGCTATCCCTGGTACCATCCGCCACATGTGGTGCAACCTACCATGCCTGCTGGTATACACGTCTGGTGTCATCTGGTATCATCCGCCGCATCTGGCGCAACCTGCCACATCTAGCTCCATCCGTGCCAGAGCCTCTGCCACCGTCGGGACTATCTCCTTGTAGAGACATTGCATAGACCGTCACTTGGCCAGCTGCGTCTCCGCTATGGCGGAGTGGCCTAATGGGTCTACATACCCCTAGATCGTGATAATTTCACACTTCAATTTTGTTGTAGGTTAATGTAATGGTGTGAAATGTTGCTAATACCCTTATGTCATATACGTTGCAGAGAGAAATTCCCACAACCAAATGGTTGTGTTATTCGCTGTATATTTCTTCCGCTATTATTGGGTTAATCACAGAAGACGCCATCTGTGAGTCACTGGATGTAATTATTGTGTATTTTGCCTGTGACTATGCTTGATCAGTACTGAATTCTCCTGTATGTTCTGTCATCCTGAATTTAATTAAAAAAGTGATATCCATTCCCAGGGACAATGTCTTTTAGGACACTAGCAATTGTAACGTCTATGGCTGCGGCCCATCGTTCTGACTTACCCTCTGACGGCCGCTGCCATGGACGTGTGAGGCGGCATCACCCTCCTGAGAGACGCCGGCACTCACTTCCTGGTCCAGAGACTCTCTCCCGAAGGGCGCGTGCACCCCCTTAAAGGGCCAGTGCGCGCACAATTGGAGGAAATCTGCAATCAAGCCCAGAGTCCTGCTGGACTATAAAAAGGACTCTGCCCTCTTGATCAGTGCCTGAGCGTTGTTGTGTACCTAAGTTTGTCTTGCAAATGGTCGTCTAGTGTTTTCCAGTTCCCTGTGTTACCCGTTCCTGCTGCCTGTACCCTGTATCCCGTGCTACCGTGTTTCTGTGCCGTCTACAGTTGAGGTCAAGTTGTGTCTTCTGCTGCATCTACTGTGTCACACCCTGCCGGGTGTCCGTCTACGGCCGGAGCCTTATCTTCAGCCTGAATCATCGCTACTGTCTACATTGCCTCAGGTACCCTTTCTGGACTATACACCGCATTACAAATTATTATGCAAATGTTATTTTTCGCTGATTTTCCTAATTAGTCTATGCAAATGACAGTCAGTATAATCTTCAAGCCATCAACCGTTGGAGTATAATTCAAATTTTATTGAACAAATCTCCTAATAATAGGATATCCTAATTTTTTTTAGAAGTAAAAAACTCAAAATGCACTGTTTCAAATTATTATGCACAACAGAGATCAAAACATTTTAAAGGTTATAAAGAGAACTAAAATGGTAATTTGTTGAATTTGCAGCATCAGGAGGTAATATTTACAGAAATCAAAAGCTCTTTCAATCAAAAAAAACTTAACACGCGAAAGTTACATATTAACATAGGACCCCTTCTTTGATATCACCTTCACAATTCTTGCATCCATTGAATTTGTGAGTATTTGGAGAGTTTCTGCTTGAATATCTTTGCAGGATGTCAGAACAGCCTCCCAGAGCTTCTGTTTTGATGTGGACTGCCTCCCACCCTCATAGATATTTTGCTTGAGGATGATCCAAAGGTTCTCAATAGGGTTGAGGTCAGGGGAACATGGGGGCCACACCATGAGTTTCTCTCCTTTTATGCCCATAGCAGCCAATGACACAGAGGTATTCTTTGCCGCATGAGATGGTGCATTGTCATGCATGAAGATAATTTTGCTACGGAAGGCACGGTTCTACTTTTTGTACCACGGAAGGAAGTGGTCAGTCATAAACTCTACGTACTTTGCAGACATCATTTTCACACCGTCAAGGACCCTAATGGGGCCTACCAGCTCTTTTCCCATGATTCCAGCCCAAAACATGACTCCGCCACCTCCTTGCTGACGTCGCAGACTTGTTGGGACATGGTGGCCATTCACCAACCATCCACTACTCCATCCATCTGGACCATCCAGGGTTGCACGGCACTCATCAGTAAACAACACGGTTTGAAAATTAGTCTTCATGTATTTCTGAGCCCACTGCAACTGTTTCTGCTTGTGAGCATTGTTTAGGGGTGGCCGAATAATAGCTTTATGCACACTTGCAAACCTCTGGAGGATCCTACACCTTGAGGTTCACGGGACTCCAGAGGCACCAGCGGCTTAAAATACCTGTTTGCTGCTTTGCAATGGCATTTTAGCAGCAGCTCTCCTAATCCTATTCATTTGTTTGGCAGAAACCTTCCTCATTATGCCTTTATCTGAATGAACCTTTCTGTGCTCTGAATCATCCACAAATCTTTTCACAGTACGATGATCACACTTAAGTTTTCTTTAAATATCCAATGTTTTCATACCTTGTCCAAGGTATTACACTATTTCACGCTTTTCGGCAGCAGAGAGATCTTTTTTCTTTCCCATATTGCTTGAAACCTGCGGCCTGCTTAATAATGTGGAACGTCCTCCTTAAGTAGTTTTCCTTTGATTGGGCACACCTGGCAAACTAATTATCACAGGTGTCTGAGATTGATTACAATGATCCAAAGAGCCCTAAGACACAATACCAGCCATGAGTTTCATTGAAAAACGAATAATTAAATGTTTATGACACTTAAATCAAATGTTCATAATAATTTGGAATATGGTGTAGACTTTGTACTGTACCTTTTCGGCCAGCTGCTATACTGGTACAGCCCAGTAGTTCCACACCCCGCGTCGTGACAATAATGGCTCTAATAACTTAGACCGTCCTCCCCTTGGTCACGTCACAACTTCTATAGACTGACATTTCTGTAAAGATCATTTTAAGCAGTCATTTCATTATCACCACAGTGGGCAGATACGCTCTTCCTCCCTTTCCCCCTACCTATTTAGTCCTCTACACATGTCACAGAGCATGCCCACAACACTCTCCATTAAAAGTCCATAGATGGTTTTCTGATGTCCAGATGCCTGCTGTAAAACAAATTTCTGGAGCTGTATTGACAGTTTAGAGCAGAAGCAGGATGGCTGCCCTCATAATCATGTAAAGAAAATTATATATAAAATTATATAATAAAAACAGATTATACAAGGAGTTGAATTCAATATATAATTTTAATGACTAAAATAGTTTAATGTTCTCTGTTAATAGTAGCTAACCTTTTGTTTTACTGTTCGTAATCTAAACGCAAATGACTGAAATGGAATTTATATGTTGGTGTTTAAACTTTTTCCCAGCAGTCAGTAATATCACAACCGGGTTGACTGAGATCTCTAAAATAGGGAAAGTTGTTACCTTTCACTGAACTTGCACCCAGAACAATTTTGTTTGTCGTGTACTTTGTTAGACACTTCATCTATCAGCAATGCTGAAGGAAGATAATACATGTTTGTGTAACATAATATTTGTCATTCTAGTTTTAAAGTATGAAATATTCTATTATAGAAACAGGAACTACACTGAAATTATGCAAGAAGAGGCTTCATGTCCTTTTAGTTTAGCACAGGAGGAATAAACATTTATTTATGTCTCATCTTATATTGACCCCCACCAATCACTAAAACGACGCAGCAGAAACGCTCGGGTGAGCGCTCGGTGGCTTACTTTCTGTTTGGCTTTTTCTAGAAAACCGATGTATCGAAGTACGGATCATAGACTTTCTATTGAGCCTATACCCCGATACATTGATTTCCAGGAAAAGCCGAACAGACACGAGCGCTTCAGTCGCTGTGTTTTAGAGATTTGTGGGGGTCTCAGTGCTCGGACAACCATCAATCAAAACTTTTGACATGTCACTATGACATGTCAGGGGTTTGTCAAACATTTAAGTACCCTTTAAGATAATTGTGAGTGGGAATGATCCAATAATGGAACGGAGTAGTGGTAAGGAAATTAAATGTAACCCCCTGTTGGCCAGCAAACCCAACAATAGAAACATTTTGTTATATTGCACAGCAAAACAGGATGCCTTAAACAGCCAGTGCGTGCGGAGACACAGCAGGAAAGCTAGATTATGTCAAGTTTGTAAAAAAAATAAGTGTAAAAGTTTGTAGTTGTATACATGGAGCAATCAACCAGTCTGAAATGTGTCTGAATTGGATTATAATGACTAACTGGTAACTAAGTGACAGTAAGAACTAAGTCATGTGGGTGTTTTAGTTTAGTGTCATATTGTACATGAGTTTTTTCTGGTGTTTTAAATTCTTATAGCGAATCCTAAGGAAAAAACGCAATAACCAGAGCATACTGCATTTGGAAAAAAAGCCACTGACCCCAAAATTGTTACAAAAATTCCACAAACCAAAACAATATGTATGTAGGAGTTCTTATATTTTACTATCTGGTCACAGCATTTTTTGGGTTTAAATAAAACATGCAAAAAAACACCACTGAAAATGTGATCTCTTTGAATCCAGCCTAAATGTAAAAATATATTCTATTCAGTTGCTCACAAGGGTGGGTCAAACCATTGCATAACGCAAAAGATGTGTTACCTGAGTTCTGAAAAAAAAAATATTAACTACAACAAATGTTAAAAAGTAACTAAAAAATAATACTCACCTCTTCGATCCCCTGCCTTTCCAGTGCAGATGATCTAGAGGTCCCCCTGGTCTTCATTTACAATTGGCCGTCACGTAACCGCTGCAGCCAATCAGTGGCCTCAGCAGTCATGTGCCGTGTTACTAACCTCATCGCTCAACGATGTCAGCCATGATGCCAGAATTACAGTATGTGACCCGTGAGGCCACTGTTTAGTTACTGCCATCACATACTGACCGCTTGTAAACAAAGACCAGGTGGACCGCCTGCACTGGATCAGCGGGAGATCGGAGAGATGAGTTGTTTTGCTTTTTTATTATTTTATAACATTTGCTAACATTTTTTTTTTCATAAGTCGAATAACCCCTTTAAGCTACTTTAGCTTCGTGCTAAACTACTAAGACATTTGGCTACATTAAAGTCTCCAAAAATCACAAGTGTTTGTATTTTCATTACTTCCTACAGGAGCAACTTGTCAATCTCTGATATAAAAAATTTGTGATACAGGTTTTAACATTTAGTATAGTCCATTGAAATAACTACTTCTAACAGAACCATTTTTCGTGGGGCAGTCTACTGGACTGGACCGCAAAGTGGCCTGGTTTATGCAAATTTGACAAAACTAGTTTGAGTTTTTGGGCAGATTGGGATGCAACAAATGTCCTGCAAATTGGAATTCAAATGTTGGGAGGTATTGAGATCAGGTTTACACAATGCACTTTATTTTTTTTTTGCCTTATCCAGAAGTGGATCCAAATTAGGAAAATTGTTTTTGCTGCAGGTTTGCAGACAAATTCTGCAGTGAATATTTTCCTCTGCATGTAAACATGGCCTTAGTATTACCGTATTTTTTTTATTTCTGATGACAACCACTAGACCGTATCATACCTGCTTACATTTTTTATTTTTATTTTTTTAAATATTCTTCTTTTTACTTTATTTTTCTAAAGTTCATTGTTAAATCTTATTATTAAGTTCATAATTCTTCCACTACATGGTGAGTACTTGAGTTTCTCCTAATATCAACCACTGATTGAGTTCCATCTCATGGCTCTCTTCACATGTGCAGTAAAATAGCATACTTTTTATATCCCTGAACCGTAGGTCAAAAATACATAACTTTTACTAAATATGCAATAAAATCAATCCAAAAACATAAAATATAGAAAATCACAAAAATGGGTCTATTCTACCACTGGTATGATAGGACAGGGCTGCAGGACTAAGACTGCATAAGGTATGCTACCGCTGTCCATTAACTGTAACAAAGATGCCTAACCATACAAAGCACCTGCCCTGAATAGGGCGACCCTGTCCTTCAACCTCACCCTAGTGCACCCTCGGAATTCCCAATTCTTACAGCCTAATGTATTTCCCCTGTCAATTGGGGTTCATCAGGGGACATAAAAGGGATAAAAGCTAAACAGACCCATATAGATTAAATCAGAACCTATATGGCACAATAACAATACAGCCAAAAGCAGATAAAAAATGTTAATAAACACGCCCACAATCGAGCCACTCACTCAGACCCTGCGCCGATGCAGAGGTATCTAGTTAAGCAGGAAGCCGACTAGGTAATAAATAGATATTCCCTCTTTCTGGGACCAACCAGCACACGTGTGAAATCTGTACTATGTAGCCCGGCGTTGACCCATGTCATGCTGTATGTATGTCTGTCCGCACTAGGGATCACTTGTGTAGTTATGTATATCATGCCAATGGTATAACAAGCCCATTTTTGTGGTTTTCTTTATTATTTTTTTATTGATTTTATTGCATATTCAGTGATATGGTACATGAATTACGTCGTCTTTATGTTTTGATTTTACTTTTATTCAGTGTTAGCTGTTCTTATGGGTTATGGTTGGTTTCTGGTCTGGAATGATTGATACAGAGGGATTATTGAATGAGGCCAAGGGGGTCTTCTCTGAACGTGACCCAACATCATCCTGTGCACTTCTTCCATCAAATTAATCTTTAAGGAATTTACCAGGGATATCTTGATGATATCAAATCCTGCTGGGAGATTCCAGTTTATATTGAAAACAGTATTGTCTCTAAAGGTCTGAGAATTCAGATTTTGGCTGCCTCTTAATCATGTTTCCCACATCTGCTTGAAAGATGGGATGAATCAATTGAGAAGTCATTGTGTCTCATGCAGATGCTTCTTGGGAAGTAATCTTTGAGGCTACAGCTAAAAAGCTCAAAGAGCTAACTGAGACAACTCTCAAGCTAAAGTAAGGAATCTACCCTCTAAACATCAGTGAAAAAACATCAATCCCAAATAAAGGAGATCACATCCCAAGATCTGACTATAGTGGATTCTTGATATTGGTCCAAAAAATTAGAGATATTAGAGATAGTTGACTCTCTGATGTGTAATTCACTAGTACAAAACAGGTCACTGACTAAATATGAATTATGATAAATAAAATATAGCTTTTATTTGATCTGCTTTAAAAACTGTGTATTATATTCAAGCTCAAATAGCTAGCAAAAAAAAATACACCCCTTACTACAAGTAGGATGCTAACTAACAAAGTCACTAGATCAATAGAAAAAGGGCGCCAGTAATATCCATACTCCAAGGGTATGTCAATATATGTTCACGGCACATAGGGCTAATTATTAATATCACACAGAAATATCCCTTTATGCACCTACAGACCTTTTGAATGCACATAAAACAGAACAGGTCTATTGATAATAAATCAGCAGCCACACAAGCAAGTACACCTTCTGTGCCTGTAAAGGTTACCACGTCTCGACGCGTTTCTTTACCGCAATGTATTCAGTCACCTGAAATAGCTGCACCAGCACTCTATTAGAATGACAGGAAATTAGCTAGTAGTACAAACAGCAATGTCTACGCTCTCACAGTAGTAAATACTGGTAGTATGAACAGTGCTAGTAAATCTGGCACTGTAACAGATGCTATTTGAATAGAGAGGACTGCTCCCCTGATATACACTACACTGTCACCCTAAACAGCTGATAACAGTCAGGGCGGGCCTTAGGATAATGCCCCCCCCCCCACAGATTAATGCCCTTTTTAGTGCCCCCACACAGTATAATGCTCTTTATAGTGAACCCATACAGTATAATGCCCCTAAGGGCCACACACAGTATATTGCCCCCTGTAGTGCCCCTACACAGTATAATGTCCCCTTAGTGGCCCCCACACAGTATAATGCCCCATCCACAGTATGTCACCCCTCCCCTGGGTGCCACACGCAGCCCCCTCTTGTAGATAGTTCCACCCTGTAGATTCTGCCATAGAGCCCCAACCTCCCCCTTGTAGACAGTGCCCCCCACCTCCCCTTTGTAGATAGTGCCACACAGCCCCCCACCTCCCACTTGTAAACAGTGCTATACAGCCCCCACCTCCCCCTGTAGATTCTGCCATACAGCTCCCACCTCCCCCTTGTAAATCGTGCCATACAGCTCCCTACCTCCCCTTTGTAGATAGTGCCATTCAGCACCCCACCTCCCCTTTGAAGATCGTGCCATACAACCTCCCACATCCCTTTTGTAGATAGTGCCATAAAGCCTCCACCTCGCCTTTGTAGATCGTGCCATACAGCCCCCACCTCCCCCTTGTAAACAGTGCCCCCCAAACAAAAAAACAATAGAATTGTACTATTCTAGGCCCCGGTCCCGCGATAAATGGAGCTGCTCCACAACGCAGACCGGAGCCTTGCGTAGGCCGGCGCGATCCAGTAGCATCCTCTCACCAGCCTGCACAAGGATAGGCTGCAGGCAGAACGGCTTGTAGCCTATGGCAGAGCAGGGAGATACCTCCTTGCTCTGTCATAAGATTCAATGGTATCTGCATCCTAAGGACGCAAATACTATTGAATGTAGCGTCACTACCACTAGCAGACATAGCGGCTGATAGCGGCGATACCGGCCATGTGGGAGCCCATACTGGGGAGCACCCTCATGCCCAGTGGCGCTGCTACAGCCAGTATGGCTGCTACTGTGGTAGTTATACCACTGACCAGAGAAGCAGCGCCCGGGCGGAAAGGCAGCTGCAGTGTCACCAGGCCCAGGCGCTTCACAAGCAGGGGTAGGGAGCCAGCGCAGCGCCCTCTTCCACGTGCTGGAGTGATGCGCCCTGTGATGGCACCGGTCGCACACCCCAAAGGCCGGCTCCGATGATAGTAACAGTAACAGAGAGTGTGTGGCTAACGCAAAGAACTCTCTCCATTCTATTCGCTACAATCCGTTCACTAGCAGCCCGTTTGGGGGGGGGGGGGGGGTTAGGATTGTATGGCGCTAACTACAGGAGGGGGGCTGTATGGCGCTATCTACAGGAGGGTGGGCTGTATGGCGCTATCTATAGGAGAGGGGTGTATGGCGCTATCTACAGGAGGGGGCTGTATGGCACGATCTACAGGAGGGGCAGTGTATGGCGCTATCTATAGGAGTGGGGGTGTATGGCGCTATCTACAAGTGGCCTGACGTCACTGCCCTTATATGAACAGTGAAGTCATGGCCTACTCCTATATCACCGAATTCCCCGGCCAAAGCGTTGCTGACGCCTGGCTGGGAATTACATCATAGAGAGAGCCCTGACTTCACTGTCCATATAAGGGCAGTGACGTCAGTGGCACCTCCTGCAGCAGAATCCCCGGCCAGGGCATCGGCAATGCTTTGGCCGGGGTTTTCGCTCCAGGAGGAGTGAATGGCAGAGCAAGAAGCGGATAGTTTCCTTCTCTGCCATAGTATTCAATTGTATCTGTGTCCTGAGGACGCAGATACTATTGAATGTAGCAGTTTCCGGGACAAGTCCCGGACAGTAATTTGCCGGGACTGTCTTAGTAAATTCGGGACAGTCACAACAAATTCGGGACAGTTGGCAAGTATGCAAGTATCCTGTGGATAGGGGATACATGTGTTTTGTGGGACAACCCCTTTAATGGCAGAGCGGGGAGATACCTCCCTGCTCTGCCGTAGTGTTGAATTGTATCTGCGTCTTAAGGAAGCAGATACTATTGAATGTGGCATCGCTTCGTCTGTAGGAGCCATAGTGGCTGCTAGCAGCACCACTGGGCATGGGGGACCCGTGATGGCTGGCCGCGGGCCCGTAGCAGCCGCTATGGCACATTCAATAGTATTCAATAGTCTCCCAGGCGATCCAATTGGTAATTAAGATCCAATCAGATCACAGCTCCAGAGACAAGTCTCTTAAACATTATTCAGGGGGCTGACACGGCTGCTCTCATATACGTAGACACAGCTAAAGACAGCTGTGAGACGCTCCAGACACTTTTTCTGTGTTGGTTTGTATGCATCAGCCAGAATGAATACTGTGGCAGAAACAAATGAGAAACAGGGACAGGTTAATGCAGTTGTATGTCAAGGGTATATAGGGTGGGATGATATAGGAAAATCATGGGTAAATCAGTGCACTATATTCAATATAAGTCTTTTTCAAACACTTCTGCCTAACCGTTGGTCTGTGATATTGTTGGGCTAGATGGCTGTGCACTAAACGGTCTCAAATTCCTGGCACGTTGGTATGATCGTAATCATTCCACTCACATCATGGTCAAGTTGTAAAATATGCCAATAGAACCAAAGCCCCTACACAACTTGGCGTGATCTATTATCAAAGGTCTCTATTAGCCTGACCCGTTCCCCCACATCAAAAGATCCCCTCTTGGTTGTGCCAGAGCATGTTGGGCAGAGGATTGTATGATGTTAGATGAGTACCCCCTACTCCTACTAGTAATTCCCTGAGATGTAAAGTCACTCAGGGATGAACAGTTCCTCCTCAAATGGAGGAGCTGTGCCTTGGGGATCACTCTTTTGAGTGGAAGTGGGTGATGACTACGTCATTGTAGCAAATTTTAAGTGGCTGTAGTCTTTCTAAAAAACTGTTGTAGAAAGACTCCCATCAACCTGTTTGATGATACTGACGTCCAGAAATGAGATACGGAAAGAGAGTGTGAGCAGCACAGCAGAACAAAAGAAGCCTCCAGGGCCCAGATGGGTGCCGACCTCCAGGGATCTGACTTGTAAATCCCACAATGTCCAAACAAGAAGTAGAAATGAGAGGCAGCACTCCAAACAGATGTCGTCAGAAAATGGATTTATTCTCCAATCAGTGCAGTAAACAGTGCAACGTTTCAGCTGCTCAATGCAGCCTTTGTCAAGCATCAATATACAGGTGAAGCATAGACTTTTATACACACCCTTGTGGGTGGGATCACAACAAAAATTAACATAGTGATCAAAATAAAGTACATAATGTCAAATAGTTTAAGACAAACAACTCTGTCATCATAGTAGTTCAAAGTGTTCCAGTAACAAATGAACAATGGATCAAAGGTACAAGTGGATAAAGGTGCAAAAACCATTATATCCCTAGACTGTGGAAATCACCTGTAGTCATTAAGTATTTAAAATAGGTGTGAAGTATTCAAATAAACCTGGCACTCACTCAATTCAATGTGGTCAGCTGTGTGAATAACAGCATTCAGCATAACATGTTGCCTATGCAACCATCAAAGTCATGTGGTTCTCAGAGAACACGTGACCGCAACGTCGTAAACCGTCATCATTATCACCAAGTAACCCTGTTAAACAAAACAGTGCTTGCGTGCAAATGAACAAAGCATCGCTCTGCTGATAGCTGATGACAATCTAATATCGTATTATGGGTGAAAATGAAATAGCTGAAAACAGCTATTATTAATGTGAAGGCGTGCCTGCAAATAGATATACTACAAATAGGCTATGTGGCACTACATAGACTACAAAATTCAAAACCAATGCTCAAAGGTTGTCAAACTACATAACTGGTAACCACAAGGTAAATAACATAGAAACGAAAAAAAAAAATATGATGATACAATATAGCAAATAAGGCCACGATGGGAGTCTCAGGGATGGGTGAGTGACCACATTCATAACTCCATTCAATCGATATTTATCGATCTATAAAAAAGTAGGAAAATAGGATTAGATACAAAAATATAGACAATACAGGTGATCCCTCAAACACAAAAATAGTGACAATGTGTTATCAATATAAAAACCAATAAAAAAATAAATAAAAATGCGAGCTCACTACTACTGAAAGAACCAAGATCTAGAAATATTGAGTGGGAACCACCAGGTCTACAGAGCCAATGGAACCCTAAAACTTAGCTAAATGCTTTCAAGCCATATTCAAAGTTAAAGTTATATCTCCTACATAATCTGATCGGCGCTGTAATGTAGATAACAACAGTGGTTTTTATTTTGAAAAATGATCACTTGCAATTTTAGATTTATTCTAATCAGTTTCTTAATAGACAACTGGGTGAGTTTTTACTTTTTACCAACTGGGCATTATGAAGAGGAGTGTATGACGCTGACCAATCAGTGACCAATCAGCATCATACACTTCACATTGTTCCAGCCCAGCTTCTTTCACTGCACAATCACACTGTGCACAATCACTGACTGGTCAGCGTCATACACTTCTCTTCACAATGCCCAGTTGGTAAAAAGTAAAAAACACACCTATTTGTCTATTAAGAAACTAATTAGCATAAATCTAAAATTGTTTATAACTTGCTCAAAAATGATCGTTTAGCAAAATAAAAACCACTGTTGTTATCTACATTACAGAGCCGATCAGATTATGTAGGAGATAGGTCATTTATAATCTGGTGACAGAGCCTCTTTAAATCCACTAGGTTGAAGAGTATTAAGTTTACAGATCCACTTAATCGCATGCCTTTTCAGCAGTTTTTCCCTATCTCTACCACGTCTTAATACAGGTACATGATAACCAATCCAGAATCTGAGTTGTTTGACGCTATGTGATAATTCACAAAAATGTCTAGGTATCGGCAATTCAAATTTTTTGGTATATATAGTAGATTTATGCTTGTTTAATCTGACCCTGCATTCAGTGGTGGTTTCTCCCACATTAAGTGGCTGTAGTCTTTCTAAAAAAACTGTTGTAGAAAGACTCCCATCACCCAGTTTGATGATACTGACATCCAGAAATGAGATATGATTTTCCTGAACCTCCGATGTAAAATGGAGGCCCATCTCATTTCTATTTAAATAATCCCTAAATTCGCTGAAAATCTGACGGGTGCCTGTCCGAAAGATCAGGATATCTTCTATGTACCTTATCCATAAAGATATCATTCCTGTCCAATGTTCACACCCCTCCGAGAAAACAATCCTATCCTCCCACCAGCCCAGGAGCAAATTTGTATATGCAGGCACACTGGGGCTCCCCATAGCGGTGCCCCTGAGCTGGTGGTAGACGTGCCCGTCAAAGCGGAAAAAATTGTGTTTCAACACAAAATCCACAAGGGATAGTACCAGATGGTTATGTGCCACCATGTGTAGGCCTCGAATGCTGAGAAAATGGTCAACTGCCTGTCACCCTCTCTCATGTGGTATTGAGCTGTACAAGGCTTTGACGTCCAAGCTAGCTAGAAGGGTGTCAGGGGTTACCAGTATATCATCCAACCTCCTCAGCACATTCATTGCAGTCGCATGACTTTTTGAATATTGTCTCCGGGTGAGTCAATGCGCAATAGCGGTGAAGAAACGCGTTGAGACGTGGCAACCTTTACAGGCACAGAAAGTGTACTTGCTTGTGTGGCTGCTGCTTTATTATCAATAGACCTGTTCTGTTTCATGTGCATTCAAAAGGTCAATAGGCGCATTAAGCGTTATTTCTGTATGATATTAATAATTATCCCTATGTGCCATGACTTTATATATTGATATACCTTTGACTACCTTAATAAGGGGTCTATTTTTTCACGCTAGTTATTTGAGCTTGAATATAATACACGGTTTTTAAGGCAGATCAAATAAAAGTTATATTTTATTTATTATACTTGATACTGATCCAAAACAATTTATCTTAAACAACTAAAAGATCTCCTTAAGTGGGGTTTGGGCACCAAACGTATTAGTAAGGACGAGTTGCCATTTATGTTATCGAGTTCCACCCAGTTTACGATATTTGGGCTGCCGGACAAGCACAAGGAGGTTGCTCCATTGTATTGCAGACCTATAGTTTCTGGGGTTGACTCGTTAACACAAAATGCTAGTATCTATATTGATCAGATATTGAGACAATTTGTCCCAGCCCTACCATCCTTTACCCATGACAGCATAGATCTACTTATGTACTTGAATGCTTTGATTTCCAACTAACTACCTTGTTGGTGATAATTGCTGTTAAATCGCACTACAGTACAATCACACATCATTTTGCGTTATTGGCAGTTGAATATTTCTTGAAGTCCCAGAGGAAATTTTTTCAGCTGCACATAATTCCTTTATTCTTAGATTGATGGAATTCATACTCACCCATAACTATTTCTTATATGACTCCACATACTACAACCAGCTAAGGGGGCAGTGATGGGGGTCCCTTGTATCCCCCACTTATGCTTACCTCCTCCTAGGCTGGTGGTAATATATTATAGTGTTTCAAGTTAGTGACACGTGGTGGATATAAAAGGTGGTATTTTTGACACACAATATTGATAAGGTCATGTTACTCTGGACAGAAACGAAACAGCAGTTTATCAGCTTGCTCAATGATAACTGTTATAGGTCTTAGATTTACATCCGAGATTATTCTAGATCAGATTTCCTTCCGACATTTGCGGATCTATGAGGAGGATTGGAGGCTACTCTCTATGTCTATCGTAAACCCACTATTCACCTGCCCTAGGGAGGGGCATTCCTAAAGGGCAATATTTAATTGTCCATCGGGAATTGCTACTCCGATAGGGACTTTTATATGCAGCCCATGTCTTTACAGAAGAGATTCCTGGAAGAGGGTACCCACAAACTATTTTACAAGATGCATTAAAGTTTTAATGGGCACAAGACAGGTAACAACTGATTGCACTGACATCAGGAGAGAAGGATAAAAAGATAATAAGGCTAATAGGTAATTTTGACGTATGTGCAAGGGAGCTTATGCATACTCTCTGCAATTTTTTTCCGCAGGTAGGGATTAATTTGATGTCTTCACTGATTATCCAAGTGTGACATATTGTAAAGCCTGTATGACAGGTTTGTACATAGCTATTATACCTGTCTTAAACAGCATGGTACCTGGTTGGATCACAGGATAATAGGTATGTATAAATGTAGGGGCTGTAAAACCTGTTGCTAGGCGAATGTTACTAAATAATAGTGAATGCTCTGACTAAAAAGTATTTTATTTGTGACATAAACTGCAAGTCAAAAGGGGTTGCAAATCTATGCAGTTGTTCATGTCACCTAGACTATGTTGGTAAAATGCATAAAGATGCAGTGCCCTCTGCGGATGCTGCCGCAGTGCCCTCTGTGGATGCTGCCGCAGTGCCCTCTGTGGATGCTGCCGCAGTGCCCTCTGTGGATGCTGCCGCAGTGCCCTCTGTGGATGCTGCCGCAAAGTCCTCTGTAGATAATGCCACAGTGCCCTCTGTAGATAATTCAACACACCCCTAGATAATGCCACAGTGCCCTCTGTAGATAATGCAACACACCCCTAGAAAATGCCAGTGTCCTCTGTACATACTGCCACAGTGCCCTCTGTAGATAATGCCACAGTTCCCTCTGTAGATAATGCAACACACCCCTAGATAATGCTACAGTGTCCTCTGTACATACTGCCACAGTGCCCTCTGTAGATAATGCCACAGTGCCGTCTGTAGATAATGCCACAGTGCACTCTGTGGATAATGCCACAGTGCCCTCTGTAGATGCTGCCACAATGTCCTCTGTAGATGCTGCCACAGTGCCCTCTGTAGATGCTGCCACAGTGCCCTCTGTAGATGCTGCCACAGTGCCCTCTGTAGATGCTGCCATAATGCCCTCTGTAGATGCTGCCACAGTGCCCTCTGTAGATGCTGCCACAGTGCCCTCCATAGATGCTGCCACAGTGCCCTCCATAGATGCTGCCACAGTGCCTTCCGTAGATGCTGCCACAGTGCCCTCCGCAGATGCTGCCACAGTGCCCTCTGCAGATGCTGCCACAGTGATGTCAGGGGCTTGCCCAGAGCTGGAGTCCCGGAGCAGAGCCGCTTCTAGCACTCTGCCTGGGATTCCAGCTCTGCTCCTGACATCACTGTCCATATATGGACAGAGATGTCAGGGGCAACCCCAGAGCTGGAGTCCCGGCAGAGCGCTAGTAAGCTCTTCCTGGGACTTCAGCTGTGCTCCTGACATCACTGGGACTCCTGCTCTGGGGAAGCCCCTGACATCATTGTCGATTGTATGGACACCGATGTCAGGGAATTCCACAGAGTCCTGGAACAGAGCCGACACTAGCGCTCTGCCCGGGTCTCCGCTCTGGGGAAGACCCTGCCACACTGTCCATATATGGACAGTGATGTCAGGGAATTCCACAGGGTCCCGGAGCAGAGCCTATCCTAGCGCTCTGCCCGGGACTCTGCTCTGGGGAAGACCCTGACACACTGTCCATATATGGACAGCGATGTCAAGGAATTCCACAGAGTCCCGGAGCAGAGCCGATACTTGCGCTCTGCACGGGACTCCACTCTGGGGAAGACCCTGACACACTGTCCATATATGGACAGCGATGTCAGGTAATTCCACAGAGTCCTGGAGCAGAGCTTGTACTAGCGCTCTGCACGGGACTCCGGCTCAGGGGAAGCCCCAGACATCGCTGTTCATATGTGGACAGCGATGTCAGGGAATTCCAGAGTCTCGGAGCAGAGTCGATACTAGTGGCTCTCTGTCCCGCGGGCCGCAGATGACAGCCCCAGGGGCCACATGCGGCCCGCGGGCCTTGTGCTCGAGAACCCTGATCTAGAACATAAAAGGGACAACTCCTGGACGCAACGGGTGATGAGGTCTACATCTGGAGAACTTGGAGGTTAATGTGTGCACTGTACTTTTAACAGTGCTGTTGTTTGTGGCTATCTGCTGTCCCCCCCCCCCCCAGTCCTGAGGACTAGCGCTCAGTCCGGCCACTGTATTGTGTTGCATTTATGTGGCCAGCAATGGCCTGTATGCTTGAGTTATTTTGTTGTGTTTCTTCAATAGGTGATCCCGCTCTGCAGGGCTAGTCCACCCTTCATTGACAATACTACACTGTATATTTGATTTGCATATGTACATGTTGTGCTGGTGTTGCTATGTTGCATTATAACTTTTTTGTTTTTTAATAAGTAAAGCGAAGGGCGGTTGGCTTGCTGTCCTTTTAAAGTGTTTGGCGCCAGAGCACACGCCAATTTGGCTCCCTTTGTGGTCACTATGATCACTTTAACAAGTAGTGTAATGCTTAGCACTGAGACACCTGACAGATGAAGTTCTATGTATCTCTTTTACATTAATGGCCTCTTAATTTATATGGCTTCTATTTTCCCTTGCACAATGGCAGTGCTGTGGAGCAGTCTCTTCCCATCTGCATTCTACTATTGGAGGAATATATATATCTATATAAAATTAATGGACAAATGCCAAGTTCAAATCACATGGCCCGATTAGAGTTTCGTCAAATGGCTTCTTTTTGTGCATGTGATACCATAAAGTATTGCTCTACTTTTATCCAAAAGCCAACAATATTATCTATGTCCATTAGACAATCAGACCGTTTTCAACATAAAACCATTCACTATCGATCTATCTAAATGCATCAAGAAAAAATGAAAAACTATTGTTTTTAAACTGTTAAATCCACTTTAATAAATACCATACAAAAATGTATTTTATGTGATCAAGCGCCACTGAAGCTGCTGAAATTGATTAAGCTGCTTATACTCTATTTACTATTCATAGCTACGCTAGTAATATTATATAAATGGACGACCAGTAAACCACTATCTGTGTTGGAATGGAAACACCAACTGAATAGGATCATGCTCATCGAAAAAAAGCCACTACCAGTGAACGGAGAAAATCTCAAAGTTCCTTGAGAAGTGGGAAAGCTGTATAGGCTCTCTCAAGGACCAACAGAAATCTCTATTTGGTCTCTGATTATAGAAACAATTAGGATCTACCTTTCTCCTTTTTTTTCTCTTCTTCTTCCTCCTCTTGTTTATCCATACCTAGGAACGGGAAAGGGGAGTACGGGACAGGCTAGGGGTGGAAAGTAGAAATAACTGCTTGATCTTTTTTGTGATTGTACAGTATATTGTGTTTTTGTATGACGTACATTTTCTACTTCCTGAAAAAAACAAAGAATTTAAAAAAAAAACATACAAAAACAAATAACCATTGCATATGCATGAGTGCCCATTTAAAAACTGGGAGATTGTCACATTTTATCTGAATCATGAGCTGTGCATATTATAATTTTTTTTTTTTACTTGTATTTGGAAGTGTGAACCCTCTTTGTGGTGATTTGAGCAAACTTCCGCCACACGGATCTTTTCTATTTTACCCTATAGAATCAGAGATGTTTGCATTAGAAATGCTGTTTGGACCAACTGTGGGCCATTTGCTTGAAAATGAAGAAGAGTGTATGGAGGAAGAAGAGACAGAGTTGAAGGGAAAGATTATTGTATCCAAAGTGAATGTCAGTGGTAATTTCCCTGGTTTACCTGCAACAAGATTCTGAATATCTTAAGAAAAGTGTGTCCATAGGTAAAGGGTTATTCCCAGTCCGCGGGATATGCCATAAATGTCTGATAGATGCAGGTCCCACCTATGTAGAGAATGGAGATCTCCCAACCACCGTGCTGCAGCTTTGAGGCGTAGAATAAATGGAAAGGTGGCCAGACGTGTGCGTGGATATTCCATACATTTCAGGGCTTTATGTATGGGGACCTTAGGTTGTTTGGGGGGGGGGGGTGTTGCAGTTAGTCTCTCACAGTGTTTTAATCTGATAAAGAGCCCGAAGCGCATAATCTTGTGCACTGCATCTACTTTTTATGTCATAAAACTCTTTTATACATAAAGACAAAAGGGCCTTCATATTTTTCCCTGAGTTACAGCGCCACAGAGATTCTCAGAGTAACTACAAATTTTTCAACCTATTTATTCCTATTGTTTTACAGGCTCCATTCGAGGGATCCGGGAATGACTCAAAGCTGACAGTACCATGGATGGGATACATTAACTATAACATGCGTTCGGTAGTTGTGCCTCACTGCACAACTAAAAAAGGTAAGCATAACTGCAACACTTCCCCTGAACAACCTAAGGTCCCCACACATAAAGCGCTTCTCTCTCTTTTTTTTCTCCCTAACAAATTTTTTTTAACGGGTACTATGAAAGACCCTGATGGATCTAGGATCCAAAAGCCAGAAGCAGCATCAGTGAGGACTTGGAGAAAAAAAATTATAATTTACTTCCCAAACAGATTGACACTATGAGAAAAACATCATCGGAGGCCTATCTCCTACATAATGTGATCGGCACTGTAATGTAGATAACAGCAGCAGTTTTTATTTAGAAAAACAATAAATTTTGACCAAGTTATGAACTATTTTAGATTTATGCAAATGACTTTCTTAATAGAAATCTTGCGAGATCACGATGTGCTGTCCAACACAAACGTTACTGAAGTGTTGGGATTGTGAATAGACATCGCGTCCTGGCTGGCTACTCAAGACACTTCAGTAAAGTTAATGTGTGAGTAAGTCTAGGAGATAGGGCACTTATAATGTGGTGACAGAGCCTCTTTAAAGATAGTCGAATAAGTGAGATTTTCATGGAAGAACATACAAAAGAAATTACTGCCTTATTTAAGCTCCTAGAGAACAAACTCAAAGAGTAGATGTACTATGAAATTGATGTTTTATTCATTAATATTTACGTCAAGGAGAACATTTCCCCTAGAGGTTTATGTGTGATGTTTTTATCCTCTATTAAAGAGGTCTTACTACAGACTGGGACAAGTACATGGAGGAGTGCTCCAGGGGTATGCTACACAGGCTACATAACAAACGCAGCAGTCTCTGCAATAAGTTACAGACTGAAATTCAAGACACCATAAAGAAACAAAAAGAATATACAACACATAAAGACTATTATCATATCAATCAGAATTGAACTATTTGAGTGCTTAAAACTGAACAAGATAAAATAGAAAAAAAAGCCTGCAAATTAGCAAGAAATAGACTTGACTATTAGTCTGGACAAAAGAATATCTGGCCAAACCAAAAAGCAAAAGACAAATACAACCATCCCCCAGACTACCCCCACCACGTACACATTAACACTGTTAACACGGTTTTGTTATTTCTATAATGTACCACACAGATCAGATAACAGAACCAAAAGTATACATAAAGGGAAACAATACTTGAACAGCAAATACAACAGAAATCTAAACACAGATAAACTTAATTCCCCTGCAAATAAAAGAGACAAGATAATGAAAACAAAACACACTAATCCTTCCCTCTGAATGTACGACCACCCTTGACAACCAGTACACTTCCATACCCAACCCCCGTTAACAACCCGAGGTCCCATGGAGGTAACAACAATCGCAACTTTCTAACGATCCCACCCCCGCTCTCACACTATTCCTCCATCTTGAAAGCAGAGTTCCCCACCAAAACTTCCGATACAGTACAGACCTCCTGAATATATCTCTACTTAATACACATGACATATCCATAACTTATACTCAATCAACGTTGCTGGTCATAATTGATAACACCCAAGCAGGCCCTACGCCTCTGTACCATTTCTTCAACAAGTTCAGAACCCACCCTCCTCTATCCAGAAGAGGAAAACGAGGGAACAAAAATGGGAAATAAAAGCGTGAAAACCACACACATAAACCTTGTATGATTACAAACTAAATCCATACGAAACTTCCTTTTTGGAAAAAGGACTTTCCTTTTGTCTCACAAACCTCATGGACAACTTTGACCTATCTTTGGATCTTCACAGATTCACAAGGAAACCTACACTTCAGAGACATTTCGTAATCCAAGCTAAAGAGAAACAAAGAAAAAATCTATAGAGAAGACTAACTCATTAACACCCCTAGAGACCACCAAGAGTGAACCAACCCCACAAATCCAACACCAAGAGTTGAAAGCAACATCAAGATTTTACTCATATTCAAACCTTACATGATATAGTATCTAAAGAATTCAACTCCCTAAATTCCAGACAGAAACCCAAAAAGAGCAACCTCACCCAAGGGGAGTATGTGACCCTTAAAAATCTTCAAAAAACAAATAGTGTTTAGTGGAGCTGATACAGGAGGGGGGGGGGGGCTATAATGCAAAACTAATTATTACCAACTTATCACCCACGACCCCTGTTCTGCCTTAGAGGAGCGTTTACAATAATTGATCATAGAAGCCACCAACAAATATATACTTACCAAAGACAAAAATAACTTTCTCACCACCCAACACGTGTGCAGACTGTTTTTTTTTTTATCACCTTCTCAAAATCCATAAGAGCATACAAAATCCACCAGGAAGACCTATCATTTCCAATGCAAATGCAGCAACGCTCCACCTTTCACATTACCTTGACTTCTTCCTACAGGAATATATAGTGATATTACCATGCTACCTAAAGGACTTAGATGCTCTAATAAGGGAACTCCAAACTTTAAAGTGGCAGAATGACTACTTATTTTTAATTATGGATGTGACATCACTCTACACAAACATGAGACATAACATTGAGCTAGAGTGCACCAAAAACTACCTAGAAAACGACCCCGCCCTACCATCAGAGCAAAAAGCGTTCCTCGGAAAATACCTACATTGTATCCTTAAAAACAACTTTTTTACATTTGGCAAACAGATATATTACCAGCAATGCAGGATGGCGATGGGCAAGAAAGTGGTACCGGTGTACACAAATCTATTCATGGTGTGTTTTGAGAGACAGCATATTTGGTCAAATCACATTATATTGACGACCTTTCCTTTGTAGGGATGCAACTAATGCGGAAGAATTCTGCGAAAAACAAAGGCCTCATTCACACGACAGGGTTTCCCGTCCGGGTGCCGGCCGTTCATAAATCGGCCGGCACCCGGCTGCATTAGGAATAATAGACCCCTAATGGGGCTATTCACACGACCGATTTTTTGACGGCCGGGAAAACCGGCCATCAAAAAATAGGACATGCTCTATTTTCGGCCGGGTACCTGGCCGCCCGGCTCCCATAGAAGTCTATGGGGCTGGGTAATACACGGCCATCACCGGAATGTGTCCCGAGTGATGGCCGGGTTTTCCGTGGCTTGCGCTCTATCTCCTCCTCCTCACAGCGCAGAGTGCATGTGAGGAGGAGGAGTTTATGCCATTCGGATGAATGGCTGCGCTGGAGATACTGTGTGGCAGTGCCGAGGTGTACAGCTGGTGGAAGCGAGCGCTGCGCTGGCTCCCTTCCCCTGCTTGTTTTAAAAGCGCCCTGGCCCGGCGACACCTTCCATGGCGCCGCTAGCAGCTGCTGCTGCTGCGGCTGCTACTACTGTAGCGACGCCACTATAGCAGAGCGGGGAGGTATTTCCCCGCTCTGCTATGTGCTAGCCCCACTTTAGCTCCTTGAAGGAGCGGAATCCCCGTGTTTTCGTGGATTCCACTTCTGGACAGAGCGCTTGATGTCTCTGTCCATATCTGGGCAGTGACATCAGGGGAAACTCCTGAAGCGGAATCCCCGAACACATGGGGATTCCCCTTCAGGAGTTGCCGCTGATGTCACTGTCCAGATCTGCCCGGCCCGGAACGGATGCAAAACTTTATGCAAACCGGCCGGGCAAAATGGCCGATTTTACCGGCCGACACTCGGGCTCGGGCAGGACCCGGTCGTGTGAATCCCGCCTAAATCAAAACCTTTGGGGGATCAATTTCACCCTGAAAAGTAATAAAAACGAGATTCAATTCCTAGAACACGCCATTTCACAAAAAATAGGTACCATCACTACATCTACCTATTTCAAAGAAGTTGATATTAATAACTATTTAAACTTTACCAGTGGACACTATAAAAAATGGTTAGAAAACTGCACTCTGGGCAACACCTTCAAAAGGCAGGAAAAAATCCTTGAGAAACGCTTCCATGAGAAGTGTTTTCCAAAAAAACTAACGTCACATGCGTTCAATCAGACGATAAAATTAAACCAGAAATCCTGTCTAGAAATGAAATCGAGAAATACAAATGAAATTCTTCAAAAAATGCTGAAAACATTAAAATGTATTTTATTACAACTTTTAATGAAGCCCACGTCAGTATAGCAAAAATCCTCCAGAACAACTGCCATATCCTTTAAACACGATCCCTATCTGAATCCCAACATCCCAGAACGACCAATGGTCACCTAAATAAGCGCTCCTTCCATAATAAAACTACTAGCCCCCCAGCGGCCTTAAACAACATAATCAAAATACAAAAGAGGAAACACGCACAGGAAGCTACAAATGTGGTCATCAGCTCTGTCTATGCTGTAAACAATTACACGTTCCAGGAGGGGCTGTGTGGTACTATTTACATGAGAGGGAGGGCTGTGTGGTGCTATCCACAGGGGTATGTGTGTGGTGCTCTCTACAGGGGGGGCTGTGTGTGACTCTCTCTACAGGGGGAGCTGTGTAGTACTATCTATAGGGGGCTGTGTGTAACGCTCTATGGGGGGGATGTGTGTGGTGCTATGTGTGATATCTACAGGGGTGTATGTGGTATCGACAGGGAGGTGTGTGTGACGCTATCTATAGGGGGCTGTGTGTGACGCTATCTATAGGGGGCTGTGTGTAACGCTCTCTACGAGAGATATGTGTGGTGCTAGCTATAGGGGGATGTGTGATATCTATAGAGGGGGGTGTGTGACGCTATCTACAGGGGCTGTGTGTGGTGCTATCTATGGGGGAGGTGTGATATATACAGGTGGCTGTGTGTGGCACTATGTACAGGGGGCACTGTGTATGTGGTGCATTATTTTACAGTGTATGACACAATTATATTCAGGAGTACAGTGTATGGCATTATTATATTCAAGGGCACAGTGTTTGGCACTATTTTATTCAGGGGCACAGTGTATGGTGCTTTTATATTTAAGGGCACAGTGTGTGGCACCATGATAATTTTATTTTCATTTATAGGTGTGGAACTGTTGGAAAAGTGAGGAGCCGAAGACATCTGAGTGGCAAATTCTGCAGAAATGGCCCATGGCTGGGAGAAGTCGTCACGAACTCTGGACCGGATGGAGAAGAAAAGTGGAAAAAAAAGCTACTAGAATCTGAGATGTCATCGCCTAGATGTAATGACGGGGTAGGGAGACAGACAGGTGAGCCGTAATCTACCCGCCACTCAGTCCGTGTCTACTTGCAACGACCCATCCTAGGCGACGGGGTACAACTGGGCGACGGTCCCTACACTCAGTAAGTGCATGACAGACAAACAGACAAGGGCACACAGAAGCTAGGGAAACGGGGCAGCTGCCCACGGAGACACCGTGAGCAACAAGAGTAGTGAACGAGCCGAGTAAAACCAGGAGTGCACGAGGTACAAAACGCAGAGCAGGAGAGTGGTCAGCAAGCCAAGGTCAATAACAAGCAGAGGATCAGTAGTTCAAGCAGCAGCAGAGCCAGGAAACAAGCAGAGCAGAATCACAGGCAAAGGAGGAACAGGAAAGGCAGGTATAAATAGACAGTGGGCAGGAGCTAGCTCCGTCTGGCCAGGCTGTGATAGGCTCTCCCACTCCTAAGCCTGCCATCCTGAGTGGTGGAAGATGGAGTTAGTCTCACAGACATAGGAGCAGGTGCAGACTGATTACCCACGGGCGTCCACACAGAAGCTGTGTCTGGCAGATCCTTTACAGTACCCCCCCTTTTATGAGGGGCCACCGGACCCTTTCTAGGTGGACCTGGTTTATTGGGGAAACTAAGGTGGAACCTCCTGAGCAATACCCCAGCGTGAACATCCCGGGCGGGTACCCAAGTCCTCTCCTCAGGCCCGTATCCTCTCCAATGGACCAGGTACTGGAGGGAGCCTTGTACCATCCTTCTGTCCACAATCTTGGCCACCTCGAATTCTACCCCCTCAGGGGTGAGAACAGGGACCGGAGGTTTCCTCGAGGGAGCCAAGGACGGGGAGCAGCGTTTAAGGAGGGAGGCATGAAACACATCGTGTACTCGAAAAGACGGGGTAACTCCAGCCGGAAGGAGACAGGGTTAAGGACCTCAATGACCTTGTACAGCCCTATAAACCGGGGAGCAAATTTTTTAGATGGAACCTTAAGTCGCAAATTTTTTAAAGACAGCCACACCAGATCCCCGACCACAAACAAGGGGTTAGCAGTACGTCATCTATCTGCCTGAGTCTTTTGTATGCTCTGGGACGCCTCTAGGTTCTTCTGAACCTGGGCCCAGACTGTGCACAGTTCCTGATGAACGACATCTACCTCGGGATTGTTGGAACTACCAGGTGAAACGGAGGAGAACCGTGGATTAAACCCAAAATTACAGAAAAAGGGGGAGAGCCCTGACGAGTTACTGACCCTGTTATTAAGGGAAAATTCGGCGAGGGGAATGAATGAGACCCAATCATGTTGACAGTCAGAGATAAAACACCTTAAATATTGTTCTAGAGACTCATTAGTCCACTCCGTTTGGCCATTAGTTTCAGAATGAAAAGCCGAGGAGAAGGACAGATCAATCTCCAACTTTTTACAGAAGGCTCTCCAAAACAATGAAAGAAATTGTACCCCTCTGTCAGAAACAATATTGACAGGAACCCCATGGAGACGCAGGATGTGTTTGACAAACAAGGTAGCTAACGTCTTCGCATTGGGTAGTTTCTTGAGGGGCACAAAGTGGCACATCTTTCTGAAGCGGTCTACTACAACCCACACCACCGACTTGCCTTGAGATGGAGGCAAATCGGTGATAAAATCCATGGAGATATGGGTCCAAGGTCTCTGGGGAATGGGCAAAGAACATAGTAAGCCCGCTGGTCAGGACCTGGGAGTCTTGGACCTAGCACAAACCTCACAAGCGGCGACGTAGGCCTTAACGTCTTTAAGCAACCCAGGCCACCAGTAGTTTCTGGCAATGAGGTGCTTGGTACCCAGGATGCCTGGATGGCCAGATAGTGCAGAGTCATGATTTTCCCTAAGTACCCTTAGCCGGAATTGCAGGGGAACAAACAGCTTGTTCTCAGGAAGGTTCCCGGGAGCTGAACCTTGATCAGCCGCAATTTCGGAGACTAAATCAGAATCAATAGAGGAAATGATTAGACCTGGAGGCAAAACACAAGCAGGATCTTCCTCCGAAGGAGGGCTGGCCATGAAGCTACGCGACAGTGCATCAGTCTGAATATTTATAGACCCAGCTCTATAGGTGACTAAAAAGTTGAATCTGGTAAAAAATAATGCCCATCGAGCTTGTCTCGGGTTTAGCCTCCGGGCAGATTCTAAGAAAACCAGATTCTTGTGGTCAGTAAGGACCGTTACCTGGTGCCTAGCCCCCTCCAGGAAGTGGCGCCACTCTTCAAATGCCCATTTAATGGCTAAGAGTTTGCGGTTGCCAATATCATAGTTACTCTCAGTGGGTGAAAAGCTTCCTGGAGAAGTAGGCACAGGGACGGAGATGGGTGAGGGACCTGGTACCCTGGGACAAGCCAGCACCCACTCCCACCTCGTAGGCGTCAACCTCCACGATGAATGGCTCCATTTGGTTGGGCTGAACCAGAACTTGGGCCGAGATAAAGCACTTCTTAAGGACCTCAAAAGCCTGGACAGCCTCAGGAGGCCAGTGGAGGAGATCAGCACCTTTGCGAGTGAGATCCGTAAGAGGCTGAGCGATGACCGAAAAGTTAGCAATAAATCTCCTGTAATAATTAGCGAACCCCAGGAAGCACTGTAACGCCTTCAGAGAGGCAGGTTGGACCCATTCCGCCACAGCCTGGACCTTGGCAGGGTCCATGCGGAATTCATGAGGAGTGAGGATTTGACCCAAAAATGGTATCTCCTGCACCCCAAACACACATTTTTCAGTCTTCGCAAACAGTTTGTTTTCCCGAAGGGCCTGGAGCACCTTCCTGACATGCTCAATGTGGGAGGACCAGTCCTTGGAAAACACAAGTATGTCATCAAGGTACAATACTAGAAATACCCCCAGGTTGTAATGACGGGGGTGGGGAGACAGACAAGTGAGCCCTAATCTACCCACCACTCAGTCCCTGCCTACTTGCAACGACCCGCCCTAGGCGACGGGGTACAACTGGGCGACGGTCCCTACGCTCAATAAGTGCACGACAGACAAACAGACAAGGGTACACAGAGCTAGGGGGAGAAAGGGGCAGTTGCTCACGGCAACACCGTGAGCAACAAGAGAAGTGAAAAAGCCGAGACAAACCAGGAGAGTACGAGGTGCCAAACGCAGAGCAGAAGAGTAGTAAACAAGCCAAGTCAAACCAGGAGTGTACGAGGTACCAAACGCAGAGCAGGAGAGTAGTCAGCAAGCCGGGGTCAATATGAAGCAAGGACAATGGTACAAGAAGCTGCAGCAGGGCCAGGAAACCAAACGAGAAGAATCACAAGCAAAGGAGGAACAGGAAAGGCAGGTATAAAAAGACAGAGGGCGGGAGCTAGCTCTGTCTGACCAGGCTGTGATAGGTTCTCCCACTCCTAAGCCTGCCACCCTGAGTGGTGGAAGATGGAGTCAGTCTCACAGACATAGAAGCAGGTGCAGACTGATTATCTATGGGCGTTAACCCCGAAGCTGTGCCTGGCAGATCCTTTACACAGGTAGTCTCTTAAAATTTAATTTATGAAATTCTGGAAGACTGCAGGAGCATTACACAACCCAAAGGGCATGACGAGGTATTCGAAATGACCTTCGGGCGTGTTAAACGCAGTCTTCCACTCATCCCCCTCTTTGATGCGGATAAGGTTATAAGCCCCCCGTAGATCAAACTTACAGAACCATTGGGCCACCTGAACCTGATTGAAGAGATCAGGAATCAAAGGAAGGGGGTACTGGTTCCTTACAGTGACCTTATTCAAGTTCCGGTAGTCAATGCACGACCTAAGACCACCATCCTTCTTCCCTACGAAGAAGAAGCCAGCACCTACCAGAGAAGTAGAGGGGCAAATGTAACCCTTGGCCAGGCATTCCTGGATATACTCTCTCATGGCTTCACGTTCGGGACAAGAGAGATTAAATATCCTACCCTTAGGGAGCTTAGCTCCTGGTACCAAATCGATTGCGCAATCGTATTCTCTATGAGGAGTTAACACTTCGGAGGCCTCTTTAGAGAATACATCAGCGAAGTCCTGAACAAACTCAGGTAGAGTGTTCACCTCCTCAGGGAGAGAAATAGAATTAACAGAAAAACATGACATCATGTATTCATTACCCCATTTGGTAAGATCCCCAGTATTCCAGTTAAACGTGGGATTATGCAACTGCAACCAGGGAAGGCCTAAAACCAAATCGGACGATAATCCCTGCATCACCAGTACAGAGCACTGCTCCAAATGCATGGAGCCAACAAGGAGTTAAAAAACAGGGGTATGCTGTGTAAAATAACCATTAGCAAGAGGAGTGGAGTCGATACCCACTACCGGGACAGGTTTAGGCAAATCAATCAATGGCATAGCTAGAGACATAGCAAATTCCACAGACATAATATTAGCAGAAGACCCTGAATCCACGAAGGCACTGCCGGTAGCAGACCTACCACCAAAAGAGACCTGAAAGGGAAGCAAGATTTTATTAGGTTTCATATTTACGGGAAATACCTGTGCGACCAAGTGACCTCCCCGATGATCACTTAGGCGCGGAAGTTTTCTGGCTGCTTATTCTTACGCCTAGGACAGTTGTTCACTTGATGCCTGTCATCCCCACAGTAGAAGCAGAAACCATTCTTCCTGCGGAACTCTCTACGTTGTTGGGGGGACGCGGAGGCCCCGAGTTGCATAGGTACATCCGAGTCTTCCGTGGAGGAACGAAGCAACGGAACCTCGGGAGGCATCATGGGGGAGTCAGAGGAGAAGGCACAAAAACGTTCAAGTCGTCGTTTCCTGAGACGTCGGTCAAGTCGTACCGCTAAAGCCATAACCTGATCTAGGGAGTCAGAAGAGGGATAGCTAACTAGCAGGTCTTTCAGGGAGTTCGACAGACCCAATCTAAACTGGCACCTCAAGGCAGGGTCATTCCACCGAGAAGCTACACACCACTTCCTAAAGTCAGAACAATACTCCTCAACAGGTCTCTTACCCTGACGTAAGGTCACCAGCTGACTCTCGGCAAAGGCAGTCTTGTCAGTCTCGTCATAAATTAGCCCGAGAGCAGAAAAGAAAAGATCAACGGAGGAAAGTTCAGGGGCGTCAGGAGCCAAGGAGAAGGCCCATTCTTGGGGCCCGTCCTGGAGCCGGGACATAATTATACCCACCCGCTGGCTCTCAGAACCTGAGGAGTGGGGCTTTAAGCAAAAATAGAGCCTACAACTCTCCCGAAAGGAGAAAAATGTCTTCCGGTCCCCTGAGAACCGGTCAGGCAACTTGAGGTGGGGTTCAAGAGGTGAGGTGGGGGGCACTATCAGGGTAGCATCTTGCAGGTTGTCCCTCTGAGCCAGGGTTTGGACCTGTAGGGAGAGGCCCTGCATTTGCTGAGCCAGGGTCTCAAGGGGGTCCATTGTTGTGTCAGGGACCAGGGTAGACTAGGTATATGAGCCTGTGAAAATGTAATGACGGGGTAGGGAGACAGACAGGTGAGCCCTAATCTACCCGCCACTCAGTCCCTGCCTACTTGCAACGACCCGTCCTAGGCGATGGGGTACAACTGGGCGACGGTCCCTACGCTCAGTAAGTGCACTACAGACAAACAGACAAGGGTACACAGAAGCTAGGGAAATGGGGCAGCTGCCCACGGAGACACCGTGCGCAACGAGAGTAGTGAACGAGCTGAGTAAAACCAGGAATGCACGAGGTACAAAACGCAGAGCAGGAGAGTGGTCAGCAAGCCAAGGTCAATAACAAGCAGAGGATCAGTAGTTCAAGCAGCAGCAGCAGAGCCAGGAAACAAGCAGAGCAGAATCACAGGCAAAGGAGGAACAGGAAAAGCAGGTATAAATAGACAGTGGGCGGGAGCTAGCTCCGTCTGGCCAGGCTGTGATAGACTCTCCCACTCCTAAGCCTGCCATCCTGAGTGGTGGAAGATGGAGTCAGTCTCACAGACATAGGAGCAGGTGCAGACTGATTACCCACAGGCGTCGACACAGAAGCTGTGTCTGTCAGATCCTTTACACTAGATTTATGTCACCGCTCCTGACATGTTTATTATAGGAAATCCTTGTATTTCACAAAAAGTCTTTGTCGAGTCCAGGACTTATAGACAATTCCCCTTGTAAGGAGGATGTGTCTCTGCACAGTGTGATACTGTCAGTATGTAGGGACCCAGCCCTGTGACTAATGGATTCGTAACACCTATTTGTTAATGCTTGCACAAAAAGGTAGTACTAACAATAGTTACGGCGCGGCAGGGCAGCGGTGCGGAAAGGGGGCCCAAATTTGGGTAACAGCCCAGGACCTATGGTCTACTTAATCCGCCACTGCCCAAAATCCACAACAGATTTGAAACCCTTAAAAAAGGGAGATTTACTGGATGTTCAAACTTCAGACACTACGACCCCAGGGCCTGAATGAGATATCCGAAACCAACTAACGCAACAGTTTCCCTATCATCTATTAGTCAAATGGCTATGAGCAGTAAAATCTGTATACTTACCAACATCAGCATGTCCCCTTCTAGGAGAAGCGATCCTCAGCAATCCTCTGAACTTCATGGAGTGTATATTCCTTTCCCTTCCTGACTATGGGATACCATAACAACCTCCTACAGACCAAAACACGTAGCATTCTGCAGCCGTACTGTAAATTTATGTCCATATCCAACCAATGCGATTCTCACACTTTTGAAACCCTGCAAAACATATCGGCATTCACAAGAGACCTGATGTTAAACCTGAGAGCATCATATACAGTGAAGGAAATAAGTATTTGATCCCTTGCTGATTTTGTAAGTTTGCCCACTGTCAAAGACATGAACAGTCTAGCATTTTTAGGCTAGGTTAATTTTACCAGTGAGAGATAGATTATATATTTAAAAAAAACAGGAAATCACATAGTCAAAATTATATATATTTATTTGCATTGTGCACAGATAAATAAGTATTTTATCCCTTTGGCAAACAAGACTTAATACTTGGTTGCAAAACCCTTGTTGGCAAGCACAGCAGTCAGACGTTTTTTGTAGTTGATGATGAGGTTTGCACACATGTTATATGGAATTTTGGGCCACTCCTCTTTGAAGATCATCTGTAAATCATTAAGATTTCGAGGCTGTCGCTTGGCAACTCGGATCTTCAGCTGCCTCCATAAGTTTTCTAAGGGATTAAGGTCTGGAGACTGGCTAGGCCACTCCATGACCTTAATGTGCTTCTTTTTGAGCCACTCCTTTGTTGCCTTGGCTGTATGTTTCGGGTCATTGCCGTGCTGGAAGACCCAGCCACGAGCCATTTTTAATGTCCTGGTGGAGGGAAGGAGGTTGTCCTGGTGGAGGGAAGGAGGTTGTCACTCAGGATTTGAAACACCCCCAAAACATAATGTTTCCACTTCCATGCTTGACAGTGGGGATGGTGCTCTTTGGGTCATAGGCAGCATTTCTCTTCCTCCAAACACGGCGAGTTGAGTTAATGCCAAAGAGCTCAATTTTAGTCTCATCTGACCACAGCACCTTCTCCCAATCACTCTCAGAATCATCCAGATGTTTATTTGCAAACTTCAGACAGGCCTGTGCATGTGCCTTCTTGAGCAGAGGGAACTTGCGGGCACTGCAATATTTTAATCCATTACGGCGTAATGTGTTACCAATGGTTTTCTTGGTGACTGTGGTCCCAGCTGCCTTGAGATCATTAACAAGTTCCCCCCGTGTAGTTTTCGGCTGAGCTCTCACCTTCCTCAGGATCAAGGATACCCCACGAGGTGAGATTTTGCATGGAGCCCCAGATCGATGTCGATTCACAGTCATTTTGTATGTCTTCCATTTTCTTACTATTGCACCAACAGTTGTCTCCTTCTCACCCAGCGTCTTACTTATGGTTTTGTAGCCCATTCCAGCCTTGTGCAGGTCTATGATCTTGTCCCTGACATCCTTAGAAAGCTCTTTGGTCTTGCCCTTGTTGTAGAGGTTAGAGTCAGACTGATTAATTGAGTTTGTGGACAGGAGTCTTTTATACAGGTGACCATTTAAGACAGCTGTCTTTAATGCAGGCACCAAGTTGATTTGGAGCGTGTAACTGGTCTGGAGGAGGCTGAACTCTTAATGGTTGGTAGGGGATCAAATACTTATTTGTCTGTGCACAATGCAAATAAATATATATAATTTTGACTATGTGATTTTCTGTTTTTTTTTTTTGTTTTTTTATATATATATATATATATATATATATATATATATATATATAATCTATCTCTCACTGGTAAAATTAACCTAGCCTAAAAAATTCAAGACTGTTCATGTCTTTGACAGTGGGCAAACTTACAAAATCAGCAAGGGATCAAATACTTATTTCCTTCACTGTAACAGTCGTTCTGTACATAACACCTCCCAACCTATCAATAAAACTTGTAATACATCAAACCACATGACACTATGAGAACAACAACCCCGTTCTTAAAGTGTACCTGGCATTTTGGCGGCTTTTCAGAATGGGCTATCATGTACGTATACGTGTGGAGGGGCACTATTTAGGGTCGTAACTACAAAAGACTGGCCCCCCTAGGTGCCACACGCAGTCCCCCTTATAGATAGTGCCCTCTGTAGATACTGCCCCCTTGACATGTATAGGAACAAAGCAAGAATATAGAACAGGAAAACACATATAACAGACTGCACCTCTAGTATGAATGAAATCACTTTATTGCGACATTAAATTATACTTAAAAAGACAAACAAATTTAAGAACATTTAAAGAACACAACCATACCCTGGACCCTAGTCCTGGCCCCTGGAAAGGCTCAAAGACAAATCACTCTTGAGAGGGACAGGTTATAATGAGTCATGAATTATGGATCACAAAAATATACTGTATATATGAACACGTGCCCAAAAATAACAAAGATTTGACCTCCTAAACAGATAAACCTGTAAGCTCAAAAACTATATAAATATCCTTCAAATACAAGAAGAACAAGTGGAGACAAATATGACAATGTATACAATCTCACAAAGGTTATAAGAAGATAGGGAATGGGTTCATGACTGTGGCTCCAAGAGGGAACAAGGACCCCATGCGTATCGCCGTGTTACCGGCTTTCTTTGTATTAAACTAGTCTTCAACACTTCTCCAAATGAATCAAATTTACTTTGCATAAAATTTGTATATGAAATACAGTATCGGCAAATATGTTACAGAACACGTTATGTCATGCCATTACATATACCGTAGTTTATCTATCACCTGTTTCAGTCATCCATTACAGGTAACATTCCTCTTTCTGGTGTTTATTTAGTCTATAGACCAAACAATGTTTAAAAAATATGCTTCACCACCAATTACTGTGAAGTTTGACCCCCATCAAGAGTCGCACATGTTAGCCCAGCTCAAGTTCAAATAAATCGGCAAACATTTTACATTTAGAACTTAATACATTAAAATAAATAAAGTATATAATATGATATTAAATATAATAATATTAAATTAAATATAATTATTAACTATTAACTTAGTCATGTAAATGGAGTAGGTGCGCATAACATTCAATAATATCCTTAAAAATACACCTAAAGGGGTTTTTCCACCAATATACCAAATTTTTCTGACTAAGACGTAGTTTTTAGCGAGAATAAATCTTGCTAAAAAGTCCCTGCATCTTATCCGTCAGTACATGGAGTGGGGGGAGGATGATGTATGGAGCGGGCTCACGCAATGAGCCCACTCGATACACTGCAGGTGTTAGCTGTGTTTTACAGCTGACACCCTGCTCTAACGGCCAGGAGCAGCGATTGCGCTGTTCCTGGTCGTTTAAGGGGATTGTGCCATGAAACACCAGTATCCCCTACCCACAGGATAGGGGATACATGTGTGATCGCTGGGGTCTGACTGATGGGACCCCAGCGATAAGGAGAACAGGACCAAGAGCGCTACATGAGAAGCTTGGACTTCTGGGTTCTGTGTTCGGCAGCTCCATAGACATGAATGGGATTCTTCTGTGCTCTCCATTGATTTCTATGGAGCTGCCGAACAAATAAGCCAGACACAAAACCCGGAAGTCCAAGCTTCTCATGTAGTACTCTGGGTGACTTTCGGTCCCCCGTTCTCCTTATCACTGGGGGTCCCAGCGGTCAGACCCCCAGCGATCACACATGTATCCCCTCACACATGTATCCCCTATCCTGTGGATAGGGGATACATGTGTTTTATGGCAAACCCCTTTAACCAGCTAAATGCCGCGATCAATAGCGACCACGGCGTTTATGGGGGTTTTTCCATGAAGGACATTTATGACATATCCACAGGATATTTCATAAATGTCAGATAGATGTGGGTCCCACCTCTGGGACCCGCACCTATCTCTAAAACGGGGGCCCCCTAAACCCCGTTCTAGCTTTCCGTGCTCTCCCGGCCACATGATTCCATGTCGAGTCACTGAAACAGCGTAATGCTGAGCTACGCTGGTTCCGTAACTCCCATAGAACTGAACAGTAGTTACGGAAACAGCGTAGCTCGCATGCTACGCTGCAGCCGTAACTGCCATTCACTACTATGAGAGCTATGGAAACAGCGTAGCTCAGTGAGTTATGCTGTTTCAGTAACACCACATGTAACCATGTGGCCGCTGGTTCAAAGTCCCCTAGGGAACTAATAAAAAGTTAGATAAATTTTCAGGCGTGTAAATGAAAAATTAAAAAAAAAACCTTTTCCCAATTTTTCCCCAAGCACAATGTAAAAAATAAAAAAAATTGGTATCGCTGCATCCGTAAAAGTCTGATCTATTACAATATACCATTATTTAACTGGCACGGTGAACGGCGTAAAAAATGTTTTTTAAAACATCAGAATCGTTTTTTGGTCACCTTAGCATTTAAAAAAATGTAATAAAACGAGATAAAAAAATTGTATGTACCAAAAAATGGTGCCAATAAAAACTACAACTCGGCCCGCATAAAATAATCCCTTACACCGCTCAATCGGTGAAAAATTTTTAAAAAAGTTATGGCTCTCAGAATGTGGTGAAACAGAACAAATTATTTTTGAACAAATACTTTTTTCGTTGTAAGGCCTCATTTACACGAGCGTGTGCGTTTTGCGCACGCAAAAAAACGCAGCCTTTTGTGTGCGCAAAAGGCACTTGACAGCTCCGTCTGTCATCAGTGTATGATGCGCGGCTGCGTGATTTTCACGCAGCCGCCATCATAGAGATGAGGCTAGTCGACGTCAGTCACTGTCCAGGGTGCTGAAAGAGTTAACTGATCGGCAGTAACTCTTTCAGCACCCTCGACAGTGAATTCCGATCACAATATACATCAACCTGTGAATAAAAAAAAGACGTTCATACTTACCAAGAACTTCCTGCTTCCTCCAGTCCGGTCTCCCGGCCGTTGCCTTGGTGACGCGTCCCTCTCTTGACATCCGGCCCCACCTCCCTGGATGATGCGGCAGTCCATGTGACCGCTGCAGCCTGTGCTTGGCCTGTGATTGGCTGCAGCTGTCACTTGGACTGAATCGTCATCCCGGAAGGTCAGACTGGAGGAAGAAGCTGGGAGTTATCGGTAAGTCAGAACTTCTTTTTTTTTTTACACGTTCATTTATATTGTGATCGGAAGTCACTGTCCAGGGTGCTGAACCAGTTTAACTCTTTCAGCACCCTGGACAGTGACTGTCTCCTGACGTCGCGTACCGGAACATTTTTTGCCGGGTTCGGTCAAAACGAGTTCGGCCGAACCCGGTGAAGTTCGGTTCGGACGGTTCGCTCATCTCTAAGACACTCCGTTTGGATGTTAGTAAACAGAAAAGCACGTGGTGCTTTTCTGTTTACATTCAGAGTTTGACAGCTCTTGCGCGAATCACGCAGTTCGCACGGAAGTGCTTCCGTGCGACCTGCATGGTTTTCACGCACCCATTGACTTCAATGGGTGCGTGATGCGCGAAAAACGCAGAAATTTAGAACATGTCGTGAGTTTTTATCAGCGCACTCACGCTGAGCAAAACTCACGGACTGTCTGCATGCCCCCATAGACTTGTATAGGTCCGTGCGACCCGCGTGAAAAGCACGCGAGTCACACGGACGTATATCACGTTCGTGTAAATGAGGCCTAAAAGTAGTAAAATATGAAATTATTTTTTTCCGATTTGCTGTTGTCTAAAACCTGGGTGCGTCTTATAGTCTGAAAAATATTTGTGATGTATTACATGTATCTGCCATAACATATTGATCATGGAGATCTGGCCTGTGAGATCCCACAAGCCCCTATGAGCAAAGGATGGGCCCCTTCAGCATTTTCTCTGAGGGGGCTTGTCCACACACAATGGAATTGCTGCAGAAAATGTAATCTGTGTATCTTAATCATAAGGACAGCCTATGAATTTAAAAACTGTTCAATTAGGTATTCTAATAATACGGAACCCCTAATGAATATTTATTTGAAGTTGCTTCTTTTTATAATAGATAATTTGACAACTTCCTCTACACGCTTACAGCTGATTGGCCCAATCAATTCTGTGTAACAGTCAATGTGATTGGTCAAGGACATCACTGAAGCTCTAGCCTTTAGACTCATTTAGAGATAGACACACCTCTTAGACTCATTCGCTCCTACGAATAATTTCCAGGAAATCAGCTCAATAGGACACTTAGAGTATGTTCACACTGAGTTTTTTGCAGGCAGAAAAATCTGAGGCAGATTTTGACCTGCCTGCATTTTGCAGAGTTTTTTGCAGCGTTTTTCGGCCACAGCCATTGAGCGCCGCTGGCAAAAAGCACAGCAAAAAAACGCTTTCTCTTCCTCCCATTCATTAGAATGGGAGATCAGAGACGGAACCGCGGGAAGAAAGAGCATGACGCTTTGTTTCCCCACGAGCGTTTTATTGACGCGATTTTCGACGTGGTTTCCGCATCAAAAACAGCGCAAAAAAACTCAGTATGAACTGGGCCTAAAGGAGTAAGATATCAGTGATTGGAATTTTTTTTTAAAAATGCTTTTTTAAAGGAAATAATCTAATGAGGGCAAAATATTCTCCCCTAAAAGCAATGCTTCTGGGGAAAATACCTCCGTAAATACTGAACCCAATGGAGAATGCCACTTTTTTTTTCAGTTTAATGACTAGTAACCATCAAGACTGTTCACACACATTTTTCATCCATTCTAGGAACTAAGCCCCAATCCCACACCCTTAAATGCCAATTATGACAAGTAGCCCACATGCTTTTTTAAACACGCAACAGGTTCTAAGATATACTACCTTTTTTCTTTTTAAAAGGGTGTTGGCAGGTACCAGATGCACTGGAGGCATATCTTAACTAAATTAATCTGTGTTCAGCCCTAAGGCCAACTTTTGTGGAGTATATGCACTATAAGGACAAAAGTATTCGGACACACCGCTTAGGCGGGATTCACACGACCGGGTCGTTCCCGAGCCCGAGTGCCGGCCGGTAAAACCGGCCATTCTGCCCGGCCGGTTTGCATAAAGTTATGCATCCGTGCCGGGCCGGGCAGATCCGGACAGTGACATCAGCGGCAGCTCCTGAACGGGAATCCCCATGTGTTCGGGGATTCCGCTTCAGGAGTTTCCCCTGATGTCACTGCCCAGATATGGACAGAGACATCAAGCGCTCTGTCCAGGAGCGGAATCCCCGAACACACGGGGATTCCGCTCCTTTAAGGAGCTTAAGTGCGGCTAGCACATAGCAGAGCGGGGAGATACCTCCCTGCTCTGCTATAGTGGCGTCGCTGCAGTAGTAGCAGCCGCAGCCGCAGCAGCAGCTGCTGCTACTAGCGGCGCCATCGAAGGTGTCGCCGAGCCAGGGTGCTTTTAACAAGCAGGGGAAGGGAGCCAGCGCAGCGCTCCCTCCACCTGCTGTACACCCCGGCCCTGCAACACAGTGTACAGCGATGCCATTCGTCAGAATGGCATCAACTCCTCCTCCTCACATGCACTCTGCGCTGTGAGGAGGAGGAGATAGAGCGCAAGCGCCGGGAAAAACGGCCATCACTCGGAACACATTCCGGTGATGGCCGTGTAATACCCGGCCCCATAGACTTCTATGGGAGCCGGGCGGCCGGGTGCCCGGGCAAAGATAGAGCATGTCCTATTTTTTGACGGCCGGATTTCCCGGCCGTCAAAAAATCGGTCGTGTGAATAGCCCCATTAGGGGTCTATCATTCCTAATGCAGCCGGGTGCCGGCCGATTTATGAACGGCCGGCACCCGGCCGGGAAACCCTGCCGTGTGAATGAGGCCTTAATCATTTAATTCAGGTGTTTCATTCAGTCCCATTGCTACAGGTGTATAAAATCCAACACCTAGCCATGCAGTCTGCGTCTACAAACGTTTGTGAAAGAATGGGTCGTTCTAAAGAGTTTGCTGAATTACAGCGTGATACCGTAATAGGATGTCACCATTGCAACAAGTCAGTTAGGGCTTATTCAAACGAACGGGATATACGTCCGTGCAACGCGCGTGATTTTCATGCGCGTCGCACGGACTTATATTAGTCTATGGGGCTGTGCAGACATGTGCGTGATTTTTACGCAGAGTCGGTCCCCTGTGTCAAAGACACGGCATGTCCATTCTTTGAGAGTTTTTCGCGCATCACGCACCCATTGAAGTCAATGGGTGTGTGAAAACCACGCATGCCACACGGAAGCACTTCCGTGGGACAAGCGTGATTCGCGCAACAGCTGTGAAAAGGATGAATGAAAACAGAAAAGCACCACGTGCTTCTCTGTTTACAAACATCCAAGCGGAGTGTCATAATGATGGCGGCTGCGCGAAAAGCATGCAGCCGCGCATCATATGGTTATGACACAGAGAATTTGTCAAGTGCCTTTTGCGCGTGCAAAACGCAGCATTTTTTGCGCGCGCAAACGCACACGTTCGTTTGAATCCGGCCTTAGGGATATTTCTTCCCTGCCAAGATATTCCATGATCAACTGTGAGTGGTATTATTACAAAGTGGAAGCATATAGGAACCACAGCAACTCAACCACGAAGTGGCAGACCACTTAAAGTTACGGAGCAGGGGTTCTGAGTGCTTAACAGTCGCCAATGCTCTGCTGACTCAATGACTGCAGAGTTTCAATCCTCCTCTAGCATTAACAGTAGCACAAAAACTGTGCGTCGGGAGTTTCATGGCATGAATTTTCATGGCCGAGCAGCAGCATGCAATCCTTACATCAACATGCACAATCAGGGGCGTAGCTAAAGGCTCATGGGCCCCGATGCAAAAGTTCTTATTGCCCCCCCCCCCCCCCCCCCCGCAAACTTCTCAACTTCAGCTGCATCGCTGGGTCTCCTAAGTGACCCAACAATGCTGCACTAGCAGCCGGGGGCGTCACTAAGGCTGGGTTCACACACACTATTTACGGACATAATTCGGGCATTTTAGCCCCGAATTACGTCCGAAAATGCGGCTCAAAAGCGTCGGCAAACATCTGCCCATTTATTAGAATGGGTCTTACGATTTACTTTGCCAACGGTCATTTTTTTTACGCGCCGCTGTCCAAAGGCGGCGCGTAAAAAAGACGCTCGCGTCAAAGAAGTGCCTGTCACTTCTTCAGACGTAAATGGAGCCGTTTTCCATGGACTCCATGGAAAAACAGCTCCAATTATGTCCGTAATGGACGCAGCAAAAGACGCCTGCACATGCCATTACGGCTGAAATTACGGGGCTGTTTTCTCTTGAAAACAGCACCGTAACTTCAGCCGTAACGGAGGCTGCCATGTGAACATACCCTCAGGGCTTAAAATGTCAGGGGAAATAGCCCCAATACATATGTGTCCGCCCAAAAAAAAATGTGTGTATAGCAGACAGCATATCTATAGCACTACGACCCTATAAACTATGGATAGGATTAGATACATTGGCTCAGCAGACAGTATCACACATGATAGGATTAGATGCAGTGGCCCAGCAGACAGTATCACACATGATGGGATTAGATGCAGTGGCCCAGCAGACAGTATCACACATGATAGGATTAGATACAATGACTCAGCAGACAGTATCACACATGATAGGATTAGATACAGTGGCTCTGAAGGCAGTATCACACATGATAGGATTAGATACAGTGGCTCAGCAGACAGTATCACACATGATTGGATTAGATATAGGGCCCAGCAGACAGTATCACACATGATAGGATTAGATACAGTGGCTCAGCTCGCTGACATTGCGGCTCCAGTGCTGGACCCAGGAAAGGTAAGAATAATAATTTTGCTTCTTTATGTGTTACTGATTATTTTTGTGTGTTTGTGTTTTTTTTACAGGTTCGGTTGTTGGACTACTTCGGATACGAGGACGACTTCAATGACAGCGTTTTTTTATTCTCAATAAAATGGTTAATGAGGGTTGTGTTTTTTTATTTAAATAAAATATTTTTTCTATGTGCTTGTATCTTTTTAAACTTTATTATCACCGCCTTAGTAATGGCCGCTGGCTGATTGACAACCTCCATTACTAAGGCGGGGCTTAATGTTAGCCGGTGCAAAGGCCAACACTAACCCCCATTATTACTCCGGTACCGACTGCCACCAGGGGTACTGGGAAGAGCCGGGTACGAACCAGTACCCGACCATCTGTAGTGAAGGTCAGACATCGGGGCGGCCGCAGTCTGGTAGTATTAGGCTGGGGAAGGCCAAAAACAGTGGCACCTACCACCCAGGTAATGCTGCCTGCTGCTGCTGTGTTGTATCTGGCTGGTTATGAAAATTAGGGGGGACCCCACATCGTTCTTTCCAATTATTATTTTTATTTTTTTAAATGACGTGGGGTCCCCCCAATTTTTCATAACCAGCCAGATACAATAAAGCAGCAGCAGCCTAGCATTACCAGGGCGGGAAGGGCCACTGTTTTTGGCCTTTCCCCTCCTGATAATACCAGCCTGCGGCCGCCCCAGTGGCCGACCATCACTACAGATGGTCAGGTACTGGATCGTACCCGGCTCTTCCCAGCACCCCTGGTGGCGGTGGGTACCGGGGTAATAATGGGGGTTAGTGTTAGCCTTTGCACCGGCTAACACTAAGCCCCGCCTTAGCAATGGATGCTGTCAATCAGCCGGCGGCCATTACTAAGGCGGTAGTAATATAGTTTAAAAAAAAACACAAAGACATAGAAAAAATATTTTATTGAAATAAAATAAAAAAAACACACAACCCTCATTAACCATTTTATTGAGAATAAAAAAAAAGCCGTCATCGAAGTAGTGCTGGAATCCGACGTAGTCCAACGACCGAACCTGTAAGAAAACACACAAAAAAACGATTAGTAACACATGTGTTAGGCTTAGATACAGGGCCCATGTGTGATACTGTCTGTGGGACCCTGTATCTAAGCCTACCACAAGGTAGGCTTAGATACAGAGTCCAGCAGACAGTAATCTTATACAGTATAAGATTACTTTGTGCTGGGGCCCTGTATATAAACCTACAGTGTGGTAGGCTTATATACAGGGCCCATCAGACAGGATCACACATGGGCCCTGTATCTAAGCCTACCATGTGATTGGCTTAGATACAGGGCCCAGCAGACAGGATCACACAATCTGTGATCCTGTCTCATGGGCCCTCTAAGCCTGCTACATCGTAGGCTTAAAGAGGCTCTGTCACCAGATTTTGCAACCCCATCTGCTATTGCAGCAGATAGGCGCTGCAATGTAGATTACAGTAACGTTTTTATTTTAAAAAAACGATCATTTTTGGCCAAGTTATGACCATTTTTGTAATTATGCAAATGAGGCTTGCAAAAGTCCAAGTGGGCGTGTATTATGTGCGTACATCGGGGCGTTTTTAATACTTTTACTAGCTGGGCGCTGTGAAGAGAAGTAACATCCTCTTCTCTTCAGAACGCCCAGCTTGTGACAGTGCAGATCTGTGACGTCACTCACAGGTCCTGCATCGTGACGGCCACATCGGCAGCAGAGGCTACAGTTGATTCTGCAGCAGCAACAGCGTTTGCAGGTAAGTCGATCTTACCTGCAAACGCTGATGCTGCTGCAGAATCAACTGTAGCCTCTGCTGCCGATGTGGCCGTCACGATGCAGGACCTGTGAGTGACGTCACAGATCTGCACTGTCACAAGCTGGGCGTTCTGAAGAGAAGAGGATGTTACTTCTCTTCACAGCGCCCAGCTAGTAAAAGTATTAAAAACGCCCCGATGTACGCACCTAATACACGCCCACTTGGACTTTTACTTTTAAACACACCCACTTGGACTTTTGCAAGCCTCGTTTGCATAATTACAAAAATGGTCATAACTTGGCCAAAAATGCTCGTTTTTTAAAAATAAAAACGTTACTGTAATCTACATTGCAGCGCCTATCTGCTGCAATAGCAGATAGGGGTTGCAAAATCTGGTGACAGAGCCTCTTTAAAGGGGTTGTGCAGTCCCTAAACATTGATGGCCTATCCTCAGGACAGGCCATCAATAGCTGATGTGTCGGGGTCCGTCTCCTGGGACCCGCCAATCAGCTGTTTTGAAGGGGCCGCAGCACTCGTACGATAGCTGCTTCCCCTTCATTTCACTACTCTCTCACACTGTGAATCGCCGACACCGATTCACAGTGTGACCGGAATGAAGTGACCGGAATGAAGGGGAAGCAGCTCTCGTACGAGTGCTGCGGCCCCTTCAAAACAGCTGATTGGCGGGTCCCGGGAGTCGGACCCCGCCAGTCTGCTTTAGCAGTCAGGGCTACTAATCTTACCTTCCTCTTCAGCCGCGGCGGAAGTCCTGTCCTCTCGATGTTGTGCGCGGCGCATAGCGCTGTGACGTCATGCGCTGCGCACAGCGCTTGACGTCAGGACCTCCGCTGCGATCCGGAACCAGGAAGGTAAGTACAGTCTGTTACTATAGTAACAGGGGCACGCGGCCCGAGTTACTATAGTAACTTTTTATTGATGTGGTGCGGGGGGCTGTGGGCCCCCTGGCTTTGGGGCCCGGTCGCAATTGCGACGGCTGCGACCCCTATAGCTACGCCAGTGTGCACAATGCTAAGCGGTGGATGGAGTGGTGTAAAGCACGCTGCTACTGAACTCTGGAGCAATAGAAACTTGTTCTGTAGAGTGATGAATCACTCTTCTCTATCTGGCAGTCTGATGGCCGAGTCTGGGTTTGGCAAATGCCAGAATGTTAACTGCCGGACTGCATTGTGCCAACTGTAAAGTTTGGTGGGGGAGGGGTAATGCTATTGGGTTGTTTCTTAAGGGGTTTGCCTAGGCCCCTTAGTTACAGTAAAGGAAAATCTTTTTGCTTCAGCATACCACGACATTATGAACAATTGTATGCTTCCAACTTTGTGAGAACAGTTTGAGGAAGGATCTTTTCTGTTCCAACATGTCTGTGCCCCAGTGCACAAAGCGAGGTTCATAAAGTCATGGTTGGGTGAGTTTGGTGTGGAAGAACATGACTCGCCCGCACACAGCCCTGACCTTAACCCCATCAAAAGCCTGTGGGATGAACTAGAATGGAGATTATGAGCCAGGCCCACTCGTCCAACGGATGTGCCTGACCTCACAAATTCTCTTCTGGATGAATAAGCAAAAATTCCCATAGACATACTCCAAAATCTTGTAGAAGCCTTCCCAGAAGGGTCGTAGCTGTTTTAGCTGCAAATGCGGAACCGACTTCATATTAATGCCTATGGATTTAGAATGGGATGTTATGCTGTAGGTGTAATGTGTAGGTGTCCCAACACTTTTGTCCATATAGTGTACTTTAATAAAGGTTTATATTGCATTTACTGAATATATTGCATTTTTCTGAAGTAGAAAGGTCTGGTGACCTCAGACACATTCGATCATAAATAATTGTGATATATTTATGACTTTTATGCAGTGCACATGGTATTTAGTTATATTTTTTCGCAGCAATAAATAGTCAGTTTAGGGTGCAAAACACACGTGACAGATTTTGTTGCAACAATTTAAGGCACTGAAAATCTGTTTCATTCATCTGAATGGGGTTGTTTCTGCAGCAGGTGCATGGATTTCTGCAAGTTCCATTCAAATGAATAGAACTGATTTTCAGTCACAGGATTTACTGCAGCAAAATCTGTTGCGTGTGACCAAACCTTGAGGCTGGGTTCTCACATAGCGTAAAAGCTGCGGAATTTCCACAACGGAATTCTGTGCGGAAATGACTCAGCATTTACAGTAGCAGCAAAGTGAGGCCTTATTTACTCAAGCGTATTTAATGTCCGTGATACGCGCGTGAAAATCACGCGCATCGCACAGACCGATGTAAGTCAATGGGGCCGTTCAGACGTTCCGTGATTTTCACGCAGCGTGTGTCCGCTGCGTAAAACTCACGACATGTCCTACACTTGAGCATTTTTCGTGCACCACGCACCCATTGAAGTCAATGGGTGCGTGAAAATTGTGCACAGCACACGGAACCACTTCCGTGTGTCGCGCGTCATTCGCGCTACAGTTGTTAAATAATTGAAGGGAAAAAAAAAGCACCACATTCATTGCAGTTTCTAAGCATCCAAACCACGTGTTATAAGGATGGCATATGCGTGAAAATCACGTAGCCACGCACCATTCACTGATGCTACACGGAACTGCAACGCACGCAAAACGCTGCATTTTTTGCACGCACAAAACGCACATGTTCGTGTGAATTTCGCCTGAATGAGATCTTGCAAATCTCATCCACGCAGAGAAGTTGTGCAGAAAGTGTTTAAATTCTGCTACAATTTATGCTGCGTACTCTATGCGAAGATGCTGCGTGTTTGGCCCATAAACTTGAATGAAAAGCACAAATCCAGCAATCGATTTATTTTGGTGCTGTTTGTACAGCGGAAACACACCGGAAATGCAGTAAAAATGCTGCAAATCCGCTGGTGCGCATATACTTTGCTATAATCAATATTTAACAATAAAATACACAAGTCAAAAAACTGAGGAAAAAATGCAGCTTTTCTGTAGCAATATGCGCAGCAAATTCATCCTATCTGCTGCGTATTTCTGTGACAAGATTTATCTGCATTTTTTTTCGATTCCACTGCAGATTTTCTGTTGAAGAAATTTAGCGGCATATATTGTGTTTGGGAACGTACACTTAGGCTAGTTTCCCACGGGTCGGATACACTGCGTAAAAATCACGTAGTGTGTCCAACCTGGAACCCGCTGTACATTCCACATTGTGGTGCGGTTTTTCGAACGAAATCTCCGCTGCAGAAGAGAGTGCTCATACTTACCCCCTCCGTCCTCTCTGCGCGGAGTGCAGTCTCCTACGTTGACGTTTTTTTTTTTTTTTTTCCAGAGTTTGATTTTTACGGCGTAATCTATGCTAATCCGCCGCAAAAGTCGCAACACTTGGCTTTCTGTTGCGGGTTTTGCATCCCCATTGAATTCATGGGGAAAACCCGCAACAGAAAATCAACAAAGACGCAGCATAAATTGACATGTTGCGGAATTAAATTCCAAACCGCAGGTCAATTTATTAACGTTCACGCTGCTTTTTTTTTTTCCGCAGCATGGGCATGAGATTTTCTACATCTCATCCACTTTGCTGCTACTGTAAATGCTGTGGAACTTCCGCACATAATTCCGTTGCGGAAATGCCGCAGCGTTTACTCTATGTGGGAACCCGCTCATAGGCTTCTTTCTCCCACCGAACTTTCTGGCAATTTTAAAATACATGAAAAAATGCTTTAACCCCTTCACGACCAGCCCACGTAGATTAACGGGCTGCCGTGCTGGGCTTTTCTCCTGCAGCCCGTTAATTCACGTGGTGCCGGAACAGAGTGCACAGCGCTCTCCCTGTGCTCTGAATCTCTCAGCACACGCTGCTACTACCGTAGCAGCCTAAGTGCTGAGAGAAGACATCAGGACCGGATTGGTGTCGGTCCTGATGACGTGATCACCATGATAAAGCTATCATGGTGTTCACAGCAAAGTTTGTTGCAGCAACAAACTTTCTGTGCTGTTCCTTACAATGTTTCTCCTCCCTCCCTGTCAGATCGTTCTGAGACAGTGGGGGAGAAGAAGCTGTGCCGAGCAGCTGCTGTGTGTCTCCTATAAAGACACACCGACTGTAAAAACACACAAAAACACCTCCACATAGATAGTTTAGTGTAGGCAGCTAGTTATAGTTCAGGTAGATAGTACTCAGACTAGGACAATTAATCAGTTAGTAATCAATTAGGGCTTATACTGTGTGTGTATGTATATATATATATATATATATATATAAATATACATACACACGTCTATATTATATATATATATATATATATATATATATACACACACACACACACACACCCACACACACGTAATATATATATTATATATAGACATATATTTCAAATTTGTTAATACTAAAAATTAATAATTAGGGATGTTATATATCTATAACATCATATAGATATATACGTACATGTAATATATACGTATACACACATATACTTATATAAATCTCTTCATATATTTTACACGTCAAAAAATTAAATTGTATGTAAATTCTAAATACATTGATTCATTGTTAGGCTGTGTTCACACGGAGTTTTTTGCAGGAGAAAAATTCCTCTTGCAAAAACTGCTCCAGACGTTTTTTGCACAGTGGTTTGACAAAAACTTGCCAAAACACTCGTCGAGGTGTATTTTTTACCCTTCTGACTGATTGAAGTGGGGTTTTGGAGGCGGAAACCGCCTCAAGATAGGTCATGTCGCTTCTTTTTACCGCGATGCGTTTTTTTTGCTCACGGTAAAAAAGCTCGTCCAACTCCCATTGAAATCAATGGGAGACATTTTTGGGCGGTTTTTGACGAGTTTTGCGGAGCGGTTTCCGCGCCGAAAAACTCGTAAAAAAACTCTGTGTGAACAGGGCCTTAGGGTTGTTAATAAATTTATTGATCAATGGATTAGTGGACTTTTTCTTTGTTACTTTTATTAAAACTGTTACAAAAAATAAGTAAAAAAAAAAACGTAAAAAATGGCACGCAAGTTATATACCACTGAAGAGGCATTTGCTCTCTTGGATTCTGATAGTGAATGGGGTCACTTTTGGGGGGTTTCTGCTGTTTTGGTCCCTCCAGGGCGTTGCAAATGGGACATGGCACCGAAAACCATTATAGCAAAATTTGAGCTCCAAAACCCAAATGGCGCTCCTTCCCTTCTGAGGGCTGTAATGCGTTCAAATATAAGTTTATGACCACATATGGGGTATTGCCGTAATCAGGATAAATTTCTTTACAAATGTTGGGGTGCTTTTTCTCCTTTATTCCTTGCAAAAATTAAAAATGTCTATGTTTCTTCAGAAGAAATGTAGATTTTCATTTTCACAGACTAACGCCAATAAATTCAGCAAAAAACCGGTGGGGTTAAAATGCTCACTATACAACTAGATAAATTCCTTGAGGGGTCTAGTTTCCAAAATGGGGTCACTTTTTGGGGGTTTCCACTGTTTAGGTACCACAAGACCTCTTCAAACCAGACTTAGGGCATGACCACACATGGCGGAATTCCTCCGCAACTGTCCGCATCAATGCCGCACAGAATCTGCGTTGCAGATTCTGCAGCGGATCTGCACAAAATGTGCAGAAAATTGATGCGGACTGGCTGCTGCGGACTGCAGGAAAAGTGCTTCTCTTCTCCCTATTCAGTGCAGGATAGAGAGAAGGGACAGCACTTTCCCTAGTGAAAGTCAAAGAAATTCATACTTACCGGCCGTTGTCTTGGTGACGCGTCCCTCTTTCGGCATCCAGCCCGACCTCCCTGGATGACGCTCCAGTCCATGTGACCGCTGCAGCCTGTGCTTGGCCTGTGATTGGCTGCAGCCGTCACTTACACTGAAACGTCATCCTGGGAGGCCGGACTGGAGACAGACGCAGGGAGTTCTCGGTAAGTATGAACTTATATTTTTTTTTACAGATACATGTATATTGAGATCGGTAGTCACTGTCCCGGGTGCAGAAACAGTTACTGCCGATCGCGTAACTCTTTCAGCACCCTGGACAGTGACTATTTACAGACGTCTCCTAGCAACGCTCCCGTCATTACGGGAGCCCCATTGACTTCCTCAGTCTGGCTGTAGACCTAGAAATACATAGGTCCAGCCAGAATGAAGAAATGTCATGGTAGTAAAAACAATACGCTCCGCAGCACACATAAGATCTGCGGACTTCATTGCGGAATTTTGACTCTCCATTGAAGTCAATGGAGAAATTCCGCCATGAGTCCGCAACCAGTCCGCCACTGCTCCGCAACAGACAGAGCATGCTGCGGACACCAAATTCCGCTCCGCAGCCTATGCTCCGCAGCGGAATTGTACGCATCGTGTAAACGAACACTGCTAAATTAAAGTGAAAGTCAATGGAGAAACGGCTCCGCTGCGGATTAACGCTGCGGAGTGTCCGCAGCGGAATTTAAGTGAAATTCCGCCATGTGTGAACCCGCCCTTAGAGCTTAAAATATATTGTAATAAAAAGGAGGCTTCAAAATCCACTAGGTGCTCCTTTGCTTCGGAGGCCGGTGTTTCAGTCCATTAGGACACTAGTGCCACATGTGGGATATTTGTAAAAACTGCAGAATCTGGGCAATAAATATTGAGTTGCGTTTCTCGGGTAAAACCTTCTGTGTTACAGAAATTTTTCTATTACAAATTAATTTCTGCAAAAAAAATTACATTTGTAAATCACACCTCTACATTGCTTTAATTCCTGTGAAACGCCTAAAGGGTTAAGAAACTTTCTGAATGCTATTTTGAATACTTTGAGGGGTGAAGTTTTTAAAATGGGGTGATTTATGGGGAGTTTCTAATATATAAGGCCCTCAAAGCTACTTCAGAACTGAACTGGTCCATGAGAAAATAGGTTTTGGAAATTTCTTGAAAATGTGAGAAATTGCTGCTAAAGATCAAAGCCTCGTAACGTCCTAGAAAAATAAAAGGACGTTCAAAAAACGATGCAAACATAAAGTAGACATATGGGGAATGTTAACTAGTAACTATTGTGTGTGGTATTACTGTCTGTTTTACAAGCAGATACATTCAAATTTAGAAAAATGCAATTTTTTGCAAATTTTCTCTACATTTTGGTGTTTTTTATAAATAAATACTGAATTTATCGACCAAATTTTTTCACAGACGTAAAGTACAATATGTCACGAGAAAACAATCTCAGAATCGCTTGGATAGGTAAAAGCATTCCCAAGCTATTACCACATAAAGTGACACATGTCAGATTTGAAAAAATCGCCTGCGTCCACAAGGCCAAAACAGGCTCAGTCCTGAAGGGGTTAAAAAAAGGTTATCAGTATTGAAATGTAACATGCGTTTTTTTTTACTACAGACTATAAAACTTCAACAAAAAATGCTGCAAAAAACAGCTTTAACCCCCCCCCCCCCCCCACAAACACACACACACACACACACACACACACAAAACGCAGCAAAACGCTGTGTGTGAATCCAACCTTTACAAGGCAATGAGTAACTAACTGCAGCCTCTCACTTGTTCTTGACTAGTATTCATCTTAAAAAGTTTCTGACAGACAGGAGTACTATGAGAGCTGCCACAGAAATTATTGTAGCTCCACCTGTACCTCAGGAGTGGTCTGTCTTGTTAAAGCACAATTTTCCCACCCCTAAGTTCTACTATACAAACACATAAAACCTGAGTCTACATTTGAAAAAATATAAGAGCTGAATGGACAAACAGATATAATAAGCAAGTATTCTCTTGTAACATATTACACATCCAAGATGACAAAGAACAGCTACATGCGATGGAAACTGCCCTTAATTTGCTTTCTTTGGGAAATTGCTATGATAATATTGTTTGGAGTTTTTGTTCGGTATGATATCGAAGCCGATCCCCATTGGAGTGAGGAGAAAAAACAACAAAATATCAGCAGTAATATTGAAAATAATTTCTACTACAGGTATCCCAGTAAGTACATCTCAGAGGTCATTTCTTGGCTTCTTACTCATGTATAACAATTGTTTAGTACCTGGTATTGCATATCTTGAAATAATTTGTTTAAAACTATTTCACAGTCTTGGAAACAAGATTTTCTACAGTACAATGCCAAAGGAAATGTCATTTCTAAAGTATTTCTAGAATAAAAAACAAGACACATTGATAGAGACACAAGTCTGGGTTTGGAATGCATAAGAACTACGTGATTTTATTGTTTGTGAATCAGTGTGGAGTCAATACCACGACTCCATATGGAGACATTTCTTGGATTTGAAACAATTAAGGCTGGAAAGCGAAAATATAGATCTATATCTCAGCCTCCATTGCGTTATATAGGGGAATAGAGCTCTATAAGAGAACGTTTGCTTATTGACGACACACTAGTGAATCAAATTTGCACAAATTTGCTCAGCTCTAAGCTTACATTTTTGTAGCAGTTAAGTTCCTGTTTATATCATCATATCAGGGGGTAAAAAAAGAGTTCTGGAAATAAATGTCATAGGCAACATACAACCCGCCATATACACATTAGCTGTGTTACTACATTGTATTTGGGCAGTACTATAAAGATAGATTTTAGGCTTTTTCATATTTTGTTATCCCAAGTAGTTTTACATTCATTGGCAGTAGCTAGAATAAAAAAGCTTGTTTTGCTTAGTAACCCCCCCCCCTCCCATATAGAAAAATAAGGCACAGTTTTCTAATAGCTTTTTAACAGTTTGTCACCTATTATCATTAATATAATTCTTCTAAAGCTGAGAAGTCCTAAATTCACTGATGATTCTTTCTCTTATGGGGTTTATACATTATGACAGGAATATCAGGGGCACAATTATGTATCTACCAGCTACAACTAGCCATTGACTCAAGACCATATATTTTTCACTGTGTATCATCAGTAACTATCTAGAAGTGTACATTATCTACAGTATATACAACATACATTGTGTTTGTTCCCCTACATGATCAGCAGTGGTGTTGCTAGGCATTTAGAACCGGGGCTTGTGCCCTGGATAAAAACTCGACTGCCCTGAACCGCTGACAAGCGCCTTAAAGAGGCTCTGTCACCAGATTTTGCAGCCCCTATCTGCTATTGCAGCAGATAGGCGCTGCAATGTAGATTACAGTAACGTTTTTATTTTTAAAAAACAAGCATTTTTGGCCAAGTTATGACCATTTTCGTATTTATGCAAATGAGGCTTGCAAAAGTACAACTGGGCGTGTTGAAAAGTAAAAGTACAACTGGGCGTGTATTATGTGCGTACATCGGGGCGTGTTTACTACTTTTACTAGCTGGGCGTTGTGTATAGAAGTGTCATCCACTTCTCTTCACAACGCCCAGCTTCTGGCAGTGCAGCACTGTGACGTCACTCACAGGTCCTGCATCGTGTCGGCACCAGAGGCTACAGATGATTCTGCAGCAGCATCGGCGTTTGCAGGTAAGTCGATGTAGCTACTTACCTGCAAATGCTGATGCTGCTGCAGAATCAACTGTAGCCTCTGGTGCCGACACGATGCAGGACCTGTGAGTGACGTCACAGTGCTGCACTGCCAGAAGCTGGGCGTTGTGAAGAGAAGTGGATGACACTTCTATACACAACGCCCAGCTAGTAAAAGTAGTAAACACGCCCCGATGTACGCACATAATACACGCCCAGTTGTACTTTTACTTTTCAACACGCCCAGTTGTACTTTTGCAAGCCTCATTTGCATAAATACGAAAATGGTCATAACTTGGCCAAAAATGCTCGTTTTTTTAAAATAAAAACGTTACTGTCATCTACATTGCAGCGCCTATCTGGTGCAATAGCAGATAGGGGCTGCAAAATCTGGTGACAGAGCCTCTTTAAGAGAAAAACATTTTTTTTTAATAGTTTTTTCCTTAACGCACTGTTGCCTCCGGCTTGCGGCAGCAAGCGAAGTGGGTACCTGGCTTGACTCCTCCTTTCTGGCGCAGCGCTCCATAGTGCAGTGAGACAGGGAGTGTAGGCACGTGATGTCAGTCAGCCATCAGCACAGAGAGGAGCAAGTGTCCCTCCCGGCTAACAGGCAGCACATTTCTGGACAGGGATAGGACAGGAGAGTTCTACTTGCTTGGTAGGTTAGGTTATATTTTTTTGTGTAACCTATGCCTAGCCCCTGCCTATGCACAGCTAATAAAAATGAGGGCATAATAAATGTACATCAACTAGCTGATTAATAAAAATTGAAGCATACTGAAAAATATTAATATTCAGTCTCAGTATGCCTCAATTTTTATATTTAAACCAAGGGTCTCAAATATGCGGGCCGCATGCGGCCCCTGAGGCTGTCATCTATGGCTCGTGGCGTACCGTAGCTCCCTAGAAAGAGGAGACGGCAATCTGAAAGAGGAGCGGGCCGGCGCACCTTCATGCCGTCACACAGCCCCCTGTAGATAGTGCACACCCCAGCGGGTTTGATAGTGCTACACCTTCCCTCCCTGTAGATAGCTCTATTGGGGCTCACTCTAGGATGCTTTGGCCGGCGATTCCTCTGCTGGAGGAGCCACTGAAGTCAGTGTCCATATAGTCCCAGAGCAGAGACTATACTAGTGCTCTGCTCCGAGACTCCTGCTCTGGGGAAGCCCCTGAAATCACTGTCCATATATGGACAGTGATGTCAGGAGCAGAACCAGAGTCCCAGGCAGAGTGCTAGTAGCACTCTGCTCTGGAACTCCGGCACTAGGGGAACTCCTGATGTCACTGTCCATATATGGACTGTGATGTTAGGAGCAGAGCTGGAGTCCCAGGCAGAGTGCAAGTAGCACTCCGCTCTGGGACTCCGGCACTAGGGGAACCCCTGACATCACTGTCCATATATGGACAGGGATGTCCGGAGCAGAACTGGAGTCCCAGAGCAGAGCTAGTATCACTAGCTCGGTAGTCCTACTCTGGGGTTGCCCCTGACATCACATTCCAGTCCATGAGTATCCCCTGAGGTCACTGTCTATGGGCAGTGACGTCAGGGGCTCCTCCAGCAGAGGAATCCCAGGCCAATGCATTGAAAATGCTCTGGCTGGGGATTCCACTCCTAGAGGGAGTCCCAATGGAGCTATCTACAGGGGTGTCTGTGTGTGTGTGGCACTATCTATAGGGGGGGGTGTATGTGCCACTATATACAAGGGGGTGTGTGTGCCATTATCTCCAGAGGGCACTGTGGCACTAGCTAAAGAGGGCACGGTGGCATTATCTAAAGAGGGCACTGTGGCACTATCTACAAGGGCATTGTGGTACTATCTAAGGAGGGGCTGCCAAATTTTGACATTCTTGTGTCTGCCAACTGAGCCGCCGGACTGCATTTAGTGACACTTAAACTGGAAAACTGGATTGTTAAAATACTCGTGGAGTAAACTCGCAAATTTCCAGTAAATTTAAACCTAGCGCTGTTATTATAGTAATGTAGTATTGTTATAGTAATGTAGTATTATTATAATAATGTAGAACATACGCTAACGTAGAACATACCCTAAGCCTATCATGTATAATACTGTCTGCTGAGACAATGTATCCAATTCTATCCAGTGGTGTAGCTATAGGAGCCTTAGGGAGGATTTACACGAGTGTGTGCATTTTGCGCGCGCAAAAAACGCGGCGTTTTGCGCGCACAAAAGGTACCTGACAGCTCCGTGTGTCATGATCATATGGTGCGCGGCTGAGTGCTTTTTGCACAGCCGCCATCATTATGACACTCTGTTTGTATGTTTGTAAACAGAAAAGCACGTGGTGCTTTTCTGTTTGCAATCATAGTTTGACTGCTGTTGCACGAATCACGCACGTCCCACGGAGGTGCCTCCGTGTGGCATGCGTGATTTTCACGCACCCATTGACTTCAATGGGTGCGTGATGCGCGAAAAACGCAGAAATATAGGACCTGTCGTAAGTTTTACGCATAGGTCCGTGCGATGCGCGTGAAAAGCATGCGCGTTGCACGGACGTATTAGTCATTAGTCTTTTTTTTTCAGTGGGGGTGGTGGTAAATATATGTCTCGGGTCTTGTGCCCCTGATTGTTTAAGACCCTAGCAACGCCCCTGATGATCAGTATTCTACAAGGTTTACACAATCTGGTACTTGCTCAATTACTATACTACCATGTGTCACCAAATAATATTTACACTAGATGTGATCGTGTTAATTGACAGATCTCATACTGGGAAGATACAAATACAAGTCATGTTTAATAGCATTATTAACCATCAGGGGCAAGGGATAAAAAAATAAGTAGTAAGCAGAAAAAAATTGAATGCTCCTTAACCTTGTATGGGGGCGTGCCATGCAGACTTATTGTCTGCTAAGGTCACCTCTTAATCCAGCAGAACAATGTCCACATTGAGCGCCTCTTTCCTTAAAGCGCTCATCAACCAATGACCGTCTACATCAGTATGAGTGAGAAGAGAAGCCCAGACTAACTATCTGCCATAGTGGGCAGATCTCTGATGGCCGCTTACATAGTGATCCCCCTGGCCCGGCACACAAGGTCCTAAATCTGGCCAGCGTCGTGAGGTTTGTGCGGAGCTCAATACTGTCTGTCGGCCCGCTGGCTCCATCTCCTCTCCCTCTCTTCTCTTGCCCGAGCTGAAGAAGACATCCTCACCTTCCCATTAAAGGCAGCAGGATAGCAGTTGACACAAACAGTGGCCATCCCCATAACAAAGTGTCAGACAAGTAGCTGTGCCGACACAACAATACTGTCAACCCAGTAGTGCCAGCTAAATAGTAGTACCCATAATAATGTGCCATCAATAAAGCAGTGCCTAAAAAATAATCATCTCATAATGCTCATACAAAAGTGTCAGCCACATAGTAGTCGGGTGGGCTGGATGGAGAAGAAAAGGAAGAACGTCAACAATCAGAGAAGACGTCACCTGTGAGTCAGTGGATGTAGTAGTTATGTATTGTGGCTGTGTCTCATCAGTAGCGTACTCTTTTGCAGTCTGCAGCGTGATAATAATCTACAGACCACTGATCTTGCAATCCCCCAAATCTCATGTCTGGTGTGTGTCTATCTATCTATCTATCTATCTATCTATCTATCTATCTATCTATCTATCTATCTATCTATCTATCTATCTATCTATCTATCCAAATTTCCTGCACAGGGACCCTTTGCTGTCAATATATTAAAGAGGCTCTGTCACCAGATTTTGCAACCCCTATCTGCTATTGCAGCAGATAGGCGCTGCAATGTAGATAAGAGTACCGTTTTTTTGAAAAAAAAAACGAGCATTTTTGTCCAAGTTATGACCATTTTTGTATTTATGCAAATGAGGCTTGCAAAAGTACAACTGGGCGTGTTTACAGTAAAAGTACAACTGGGCGTGTATTATGTGCGTACATCGGGGCGTTTTTACTTCTTTTACTAGCTGGGCGTTAGGAATGGGAGTGTATGATGCTGACGAATCAGCATCATCCACTTCTGTTCGTTTACACCCAGCTTCTGGCAGTGCAGACACACAGCGTGTTCTAGAGAGATCACGCTGTGACGTCACTCACTTCCTGCCCCAGGTCCTGCATCGTGTCGGCCACATCGGCACCAGAGGCTACAGTTGATTCTGCAGCAGCATCAGCGTTTGCAGGTAAGTAGCTACATCGACTTACCTGCAAACGCCGATGCTGCTGCAGAATCAACTGTAGCCTCTGGTGCCGATGTGTCCTCGCTCGTCCGACACGATGCGGGACCTGGGGCAGGAAGTGAGTGACGACACAGCGTGATCTCTCGAGAACACGCTGTGTCTGCACTGCCAGAAGCTGGGCGTTCTGAAGAGAAGTGGATGATACTTCTTGTGAGAACGCCCAGCTAGTAAAAGAAGTAAAAACGCCCGATGTAACACACATAATACACGCCCAGTTGGACTTTTACTTTAAACACGCCCAGTTGGACTTTAGCAAGCCACATTTGCATAAATACAAAAATGGCTATAACTTGGCCAAAAATGCTCGTTTTAAAAAAATAAAAACGTTACTCTTATCTACATTGCAGCGCCGATCTGCTGCAATAGCAGATAGGGGTTGCAAAATCTGGTGACAGAGCCTCTTTAAGCTTCTCTGTGGCTTTATGTAGCGCTGCAGGTAAACCTACTGAGACATCTCTATAAAGTTATCACAACACACCAATGATGCAGTCCTAAACATTTAAAAAATCGCACCTGCTACATCTGTATGAGCTGTGGCCACATAAATACTACAAAGCTAGTAACCTATTCCCCATACACATATCATGCTTCCTTCATAGCTTGCTATTTAATAAACTGGTAAAAGACATATTAATGCACACATTGCACTGCTTGTTTTCTGAGCATGCTTTTCTTTTGTTCCATTGTATGTAATTCTCAGTAGGTAAACTTTACACACCCACAGTAATGTTATTTTCGCATTGACCTGCTGTCTTATAACATGTGCTTTGCAATCCCAAAATTCTGACCGGTATAGACTTTGCGCAGTTTCAAGTGTGTCAGAGGGTAGCGTAGACCTTGCACAGTTGTATTCTGTATTATTTCTAGTAGAGATGAGCGAACTTATGAAAAGTTCGGTTCGGCTAGTTCGCCGAATTTCACGAAAAAGTTAGATTTGGACCGAACCTGTAATTTCCGTGCTTCGAGCATGGTACTGTCCAGGGTGCTGATAGAGTTAATGGGCTGCACTAACTCTTTCAGCAACCTTGACAGTACCATGCTCGGCGCGCGGAAAATAAAATTTTAATGTAATAAAAAAAATATATAAATACGTTCATACTTACATTCCTCCTGTTTCATCCATGTCACCGCTCGCTGCAGCCAATCACAGGCTGTAGTGGCGGTCACGCTCGTCACGTGACCGCCTCTGCAGCCAATCACAGGCTGCTGCGGCCTCTGCAGCCAATCACAGGCTGCTGCGGCCTCTGCAGCCAATCACACGCTCCTCTCCTGAAATACTCTGTGCTGCCTTAAACTCTGTGGACAGGTCAGGATCCTGTTTCTTTTAAATGCTGCACTGTAGCGCAGCCTTAGGGCTTATTCAGACGAACGTTGCGTTTTTGCGCGCAAAAAACGCGGCGTTTTGCGCGCGCAAAAAACACTTGACAGCTCCGTGTGTCATCCGTGTATGATGCGCGGCTGCGTGATTTTCACGCAGCCGCCTTCATAGAGATGAGTCTAGTCGACGTCAGTCACTGTCCAGGGTGCTGAAAGAGTTAACTAATCGTCAGTTAACTCTTTCAGCACCCTCGACAGTGAATGCCGATCACAATATCGAGAAACCTGTAAAAAAAAAAAGAAAAAGTTCGTACTTACCGAGAACTTCCCTCCCGGCCGTTGCCTTGGTGACGCGCCTCTCTTGACATCTGGCCTCACCTCCCTGGATGACGCCGCAGTCCATGTGACCGCTGCAGCCTGTGCTTGGCCTGTGATTGGCTGGAGCTGTCACTTGGACTGAATTGTCATCCCGGGAGGTCAGACTGGAGGAAGAAGCCGGGAGTTATCGGTAAGTCAGAACTTCTTTTTTTTTTACACGTTCATGTATATTGGGATCGGAAGTCACTGTCCAGGGTGCTGAAACAGTTTAACTCTTTCAGCACCCTGGACAGTGACTATCTCCTGACGTCGAGTACCGGAATTTTTTTTGCCGGGTTCGGCAAAAACGAGTTCGGCCGAACCCGGTGAAGTTCGGTTCGGTTGTCCGGGTTCGCTCATCTCAAAGACAGACCGTTTGGATGTTTGTAAACAGAAAAGCACGTGGTGCTTTTCTGTTTACATTCATCCTTTTGACAGCTGGTGCGCGAAACAGGCAGTTCGCACGGAAGTGCTTCCGTGCGACCTGCGTGGTTTTCACGCACCCATTGACTTCAATGGGTGCGTGATCCGCGAAATACGCGGAGATATTGACCATGTCGCGGTTTTTGCGCAGCGGACAAACGCTGCGCAAAAAGCACGGACTGTCTGTACTGCCCCTTAGACTTGTATTGGTCTGTGCGTGGCGCGTCAAAACCACGCGGCCCGCACGGACCCAATACACGTTCGTGTGAATCCACCCTTATATCGTGGATCGAGCGTGTTCCCCAGCAGCATTTAAAAGAAACAGGATCCTGACCTGTCCACAGAGTTTAAGGCAGCACAGAGTATTTCAGGAGATGAGCACGGCTGGCCACGGGCAGCCGGTCGTTTTTCCGAGCCGTGCTCCCATTATAAAGTATAGGAGCACGGCCCGTAAAATAAAAAAATAGAACATGTTCTAGCTTTTTAACGGCTCGTGCACCTTCCCGTGAGAAAACGGGAAGGTACCCGTGGCTAACAGAAGTCTATGGGCCCGCTATTTCGGGTCGTAATTACGACCCGTAAATCCAAAGTAAGCCAAGCAGAGTAATCTCAAACTGTTCTCTATGCTCTGAAAGCTAAGAAAACAGCACCAAAAACTTCTTGTAACCTTTCTATTGGTGTTTCCTGGGACATGTGACAGGTTCAAGTGAAGTTCACATCCGTTTTTTAAACGGAAACACGGAACGGAAACGGAGTGCACACGGAAACAAAAACAGACACACGGATCCATCAAAAACGGCCGGTAAAACGGTGATGGAAGAGTGCATGAGGCCTTACTTACTTATTTTGTGACGCTGGGCACTAGTTCCCTTCTGCCATCTGCGTGTCAAAAGCTCCTTGGCAAGCTCCTCCCACGCGGCGTCCTTTTTATAATGGTCGTGGTAGCATTCTGTGCGCGTATCCCACAGTTCTGGGTGATCCTGCACCAATGCTATCATTCTTTCCACATCCATCTTCAGAACTGACTGGCTACTGTAGACTGTGAATCTGTGAACTTTGTCCCACCCAGCCGTTGCTATGGCAATGGATCAGTCAAAAACGGACAGCACACGGAAGCCTTCAGCGTGCCATCCGTTTTTTTCACTGACCCATTGACTTCTATGGGCCACACGGTCACTGAATCACTGAGCAAAGTAGGACATGCTCTACTTTGCACGGAACGGAACAACGGATCAGTTTAAATAACGGAAGTGTGCATGGGGCCATTGCAATGAATGGGTTCAGGGTGCTATCAGTGACAAAAACGGATAGCACCCTGAAGGAAAAAACTGAAGTGTGCATGAGGCCTTACACAGGTTTCCTTATACTGAGCCCATGTGCTCTGGATACATAATGCTATTATACAGCACATAAAACAGATAAATGCAATATATAAAGAGCTGAACCCTTCCAAGTCCTACTATAAAATACCCCTTAAAAAAATCAGTGCATGATACTACATTTACTATGGTAATCTGTTACATGTGATGATTGTTCGGCATCATTTACACAAGCGTGATACGCGCGTGCTTTTCACGCGTGTCGTACCCACCTATATTAGTCTATGGGGCAGTGCAGACATTGCGTGAATTTTGCGCAGCGCGAGTGCGTTGCGTAAAACTCACGACATGTCCTTTATTCGTGCGTCGTTCGCGCATCAGGCACCCATTGAAGTCAATGGGTGCGTGAAAATCACGCATGCCACACGGAAGCACCTGCGTTGGATGCGCGTTTTTCCCGTCCATGCAAATGACTTTATAAAACTGGACCAAACAAGCACAAACCAGGAAGTGCTTGAGTTTCCTCTGCGAATTTACCACAGTGAAAACTCCACCCAGACAACTGCAGGCATGCCGCGTGGGATGGACGTGGAGAGACTGATCTGCCTTGTCCAGGAGAGGGCCGAAATATGGGACACCGCTAGGCAAAGGAGGACGCATGGGACCATATAGCCCAGGCGCTGTTCAGCACTGAATGGGAGAGAAGCAGGACCCGCGGTCGCACTAGAATGGGTGAGTACATGCCTTTATAAACGATGCAATGTCACCCCTATTGAAGTAGTGTGTCCCTGTCTTGGTCTTTTGCTAAATGGCCAACTTTCGTTTTGTGTCGCTGCCGCATCACCGTGTAGAATGTACTTTGCTGTGTAGGGCCCGTCATGTATTTGAGGGCCGATTTGTTTGTGTGTTACCACAATGTGTGACCATGTTTTTAGTGTTCATCCCACAGTCCAGGATATTAAAACTCGCTGGCGGAGCTGCCGGGACCAATTCCAGCATGAGATGGGCGACAGAGGCCGAAGTGGGGATCGGGCTTCACAAAAACGTCCCTATATCTACTCAAAGCAGCTCATGTTCCTGAAGGATATCATGGAGATGCGATTGTAAGTAAATGTGCTATTGCCTGTGTAAATGTTTGTTTGCACATGTCATGGTCGCCCTAAAGCATTTTTGTGCAATGATGACTATTGGTTGCTCATTATGTTTTTCGATTACAGAACTACAGACAATTTGAACGACACGGAGGAGGAGAGTGAGCATCCCGAGTCCCTGCCGCATCCTCCCAGCAGTCGAGTGGTGCCCCTAACCTCGGACCCAACACCCCAGGACCCGGCCCCAGTAGAGTTCGCCCCTGCCGAACTCTCTCCGGCAGAAACCCCCCCCCCCCCCGAACCACAAGCCAGACGCCGACGCAGTCATCAGCCATCCGCTGGGGCCCAGGTGGATTCTCGGGTCCTACAACTCCTGCATCGAGTGGCCGACGCAGACGGCCAGGATTTTTTTGCGAGGGGAATAGTGCCACTGCTGCGGAGGGTACCAGTGGATAGGGTGGCAGACCTCCACTCTGCCATTATTTCCCTCATCGATAGCGCCACACCCCCCACAACCACAAATTATACTGCCACATACCACCCACCCCCAGCGCTCGGCCACACCCTTATCGACCTGGGCCTGCCCGTTTTTCCCCTGGTCCTCTGCCTGCCCGCGAGCACCAGTTGCCGCAATACAGCAGAGGTCCAGAACCCTTCGCTCCCCCTTTACCTGGACCCAGTTACCAGGCCCATCATCAGCACCACTATGCTGGAGAGGAACATCTTCAGCAGCTCCATGGCCAAAATAGTGGTGCTGAAATGCCCGCTTATTCTTCCCCGGGCCACCAATACCACCACTTATAAAAGTGGCTGTGTGCTGAGCCGACCAACGGTCATTTTTTAAGGCCTACATTGTCTGCCCACATATGTTTTGCACCATGTTGGTGTGCCGTTTAATTGTTTTTGTTTGGTTCTTTTGCACCCCGTTTTTGTTGTGCATTAAACATTAAAACGAAGGTGTTTATTGTTGCAATTGCGTCGTGTTATTTTTAATACCCACTCACCAAAATGATTACCTACAATGTATATTACTGTACACTCACACACTGCTGGGCTTGGCCCAAAATAATTGCACATGTTCAATGAGGTATTAGTTCATCTGTAGGGGTTTGCCATTGTTTCGAACAGATGTGAATGTTGGCGTGCTGTCTTGTGGCAATAGCCACAGAAAGGACAGTCGCGATTGGAGGAGAATTTAAATTTGGCGAACATAATTCATTCTCATGCAAACAGTTTCAGGACTGGCAAATGGCAAGTACAAACCCCAACAGATGTAAGCTCGCAACCCACGTCAAGGGTCCTCATGTATTGCAAGTTCCTAACACTACAAGCCCCTAACCGAAAACAACAAACACTGGCCACTTAGGACCTGTGGACACAATAAACAAAGAAATATGCGAGCCTTTAAATGTCATCAAGCGGCCATGGTGCGGCTCCTGATGGGCTCTCAAAATATGCAGCCAAACTTTCCCGCACTCGGAGTCCGGATGTGAGAGATCTCCCTAGTGGAATTGCCGGGACAGTGTTGCTGGTGGGTGCATGTGTTAGTATATATTCCCGCATGAAACGTTGCATCATGAATGCGGAAGAAGTTATGCAGAACTACACATGCTTGTATGACACGTGTCACATTCTGCGGTGACAATTGCATTGTAGACAGAAACACCCGCCACCTGTTAGACATAATGCCAAAGGCACATTCCACACATCTTCAAGCTTGGCATAGACGGAAATTGAACATGCGTCGACGATCATCCAAGCCCCTTCTTGCAAAAAGGCCGCATTACTTGCCTTGTCAGGGCAAACCCCTCATCTGCAACTATGACATATGGGATTGGTGGGCCGCTGGAGCCAGGGAGGATGGAAGGTTCCGGCACCGCCAGTTGATTATTCCAAAGTAGTTTACCCATTCTGGATGAACGGAATATGTGGGCATCAGCAGAGCTTCCATACGAGCCTATGTCTACAATCGTGAAACAATAATTACTGTCCGCCAAGGCCAACAACACGATGGAAAAAAACTGTTTGTAGTTATAGTATCGCGAGCCACTGCGTGGGGGCTTCTTCACACGAATGTGCTTGCCGTCTAGGGTACCAATACAATTCGGAAATTGAGTTGCTCGAAGAAATCCGTCCGAAATTCGAAGCCACTGTTCTGTCGTGGGCTGAGGCATGACCGTGGTCTTTAATCTCTGCCACAGAACAACACAGGTGGATGTCACAATGAAGGAAATGGTGGTCACTCCCAAAAGAAATTCAAAATGTAACGAATGGTAACTATTGCCTGTGGCCAGAAATCTAAAGGCAAGATAAAACCGAAACAATAAACAACACATGTTAGGGCGGACTTGTAAAACATACAGCGTCCTCAAAAAAGTAATTGCAACTGCACACATACCTCAAGGTCACAAGCAGGCGTTCTTCAGGGGAAATGCAGCGTCTCATGTTGGTATTCTGGTAGGTGATTCCAGGGCGAATCTGCGCAAGCAGAAGATCAAAGGTGGACACAGACATGCGGCAGAAAACTCGAAATTTTACGGGGTGATGCCGTATGTCCTCATAGAGAGTATGAAAGTGCCCTTAGGAGGTTCGTTGGGCCACAAGTGGATGAACCCAAATCTGACTTCTTCTACGCCGCTGGTGCAGCATGGCTCGCTGTTCGCCAAAACGACGCAAAATCATCCACGCAAGCAGCACACGTGCCAGCGACTGAGAAGGCATAAATGTGGCTTGCAAGGCAAAACACGTGTCAACTGTTTAAACACACACTGGGGTTTCAGCAGAGGCTGCAATAAGGCGCACAACCTGTTCACCCTCAAGCAGGGGTTGGGCCAGCCTGCCTATTTGTAGGCTGGCCTCGCATTAACTACCCCTGCGTTTTTTACGTGCGTTTTAAACGCAGGTAGCGCGCGCGTTAAAAACGCAGAAACGCAGCGTATACGCATGCCAAACGCAATGGCAACGCGCGCAATACGCTGCGTTTTTTACGCGCGCAAAACGCACACGCTCGTGTAAACCAGGCCTTCCAGTGATAGAAAAAGTTGTAAACTTTTTCTGCAGACCCTTTGTACCTTGTGAAATAGCAACAGTTCTGTCACACGTGTAGCCTGTACTACCTCATCCATTAGTGAGTGTTCATACAGAAACAAACAGATTACCTTCTGCTGACAGCACATTCCCAGCCACTAATAGCATTGCAAAATGTCATGATTTATTGTTTGCTTTCCTTCAAGAAAGAGTAAAGCCGTCATTTCTCAGCTAAGGGAGGAGTAGGTGGCGTATGCGTTTCTGGATATATACTAGTCTCGGCAAGTTTCCTTAAATATACATTGTAGTGCAGTTTACCTTTATCTTTCACTTTATAATTATTTGCAGGTGAACTTAAGATGTGACCTCTCCGCCTAAAATTTCTTTAAAAAAAACAAACAAAAAAACATAACTCCATTTGCTTGCGCTTAAAGTTGTTAAAAATTTGAATAACTTGTTCCTAAGTTATATCTGCTTCTTAGAAGGCTGGGTACAGTTCCCAACGGGTCTGTCACCCAGCTTTTCCAGATGCTTGAATGGTAAATCTGCCCAGGTAAGCAATGGTATGTCAGCAATGTTAATCAATAATGGACTGGAAAGGCTGGATTCATTAACCACTTAGTGACCAGTCTATTTTAGGCCTTAATGACCAAGCAATTTTTTACGTTTTTCCATTGTCGCATTCAAAGAGCTATAACTTCTTTATTTTTGCGTCGACATAGCTGTATAAGGTCTTGTTTTTTTGCGGGACAAGTTTTATTTTTTAATAGCACCATTTTGGGGTACATAAAATTTATTGATTAACTTGTTTCTTGGGGGGGATAGAAAAAAAACAGCAATTTCGCCACACTTTTTTGCATCCTAAATTTACACTGTTTACCGTGTGGTATTAATAATATAATAACTTTATTCAGCCGGTCGTTATGATACCAAATTCATATAGTTTTTTTCTATGTTTTACTACTTTTATAGACTTATTTCAAAATTATTTGTGATTGTGTCACCATACTTTAGGAGCCACAACTTTTTATTTTTCTGCCAATGCAGCGGTATGATGGCTTTTTTTTTTTTTTTTGCAGGATGACTTTTATTGGTACCAATTTAGTACCAATTTGGAGTACATGCGGCTTTTTAAAGGCAGGATGAACAGAAAAGAGTAATTCTGGCATTGTTTTTCTCTTATTTTTTTACGGCGTTCACAGTTCGTGTTAAATAATGTAATAGCTTTATAGTTTGGGGTTGTTATGGACATGGCGATACCAAATATGTGTAATTTCTTTCGTTTTTTTCATAATGGAGCATTTTGTAAGTGGAAAAAGTGTGTTTTTAATTTTTTTACTTGGGATTTTTATTTATTTATTATAAACTTTATTAAACTGTCCTTCCTGTGTCACTAAACAGGGATTAGCATTTCTGTTTTGTCAGATATCAGCAAAGGTCATTGAATTATGTCACTATTTGGCTTCCTTTACATGTAAATGTAACATGTGTTTTTTTTATGGTGTTTTTACATGCGTTTTAGTAGCAGTTTTTTTATTTGTGTCATTTTCGTTTCCTGGAGTGTTTCAAGTACTGTAGAAAAGCCTATAGGAAAAACACCAGAAGAATGCTGTGTCTTGAAATAAAAAGCATAGGCCTCATGCACACGACCGTAGCCATGTGCACGGCTGTGATTTTCGGGTCGGCCGGCCGGCCGGCCACGGAGAGACAGCCGTGAGCCGCACGCAAATCGCGGGCTGTGCACATGGCTGCGGCCATTATTTCCAATGAGCCCGGACCACAGAACACGGCCGTAATAAGGCTTGCCCATTCTTTCTGCGGTGCAGGCTCATGGGCCATGCACGGACCGTGAAAACCATGGTCGTGTGCATGGCCCCATAGGAATAAATGGGGCCGCAATTCTCCCATGGATTTTCGGGGGGAATTGCAGCCTCAATAGCACGTTCGTGTGCATGAGGCCTTAATCTTTTATCTTTGGTGGTAAAGACAGGGGTAATCTCAGTTTTCTGCTGCCCTAGGCAGACTGAAATGACACACCACCCCTCTACATGAAGGTTTTTCTTTCCTTTATACAGTGAAAGCTCTTTGTGCTGACCACCCAAAATTGCACAGAAAAATAGTCCATTATGGGGGTGGTCCTCTCAGAGCAAAAAGTACACAAAATGCAGGCTAAAGTGTGTAATAGAGTCAGCAAACATGTATAACACACAAATAAACAGTACTCTTACACTGCCGCACCCGCCACTTTTCTTTCGCCACCCCATCCATCTCTTCCTCCCACCTTTCCTATGATGCTCCGTGGTGCTGGAAATGCTCCTGCTCAGCATTCACAGTGCGGATTAAATAACGTTACCTTAGAATAGTTCAGACTTTTATGGACACCGTTATACCAATTATGTGAATTACTTGAACTAGCGATCATTGGATCACTTGCACTATATACTGCAATGCTTATGTATTGATGTATTTTGTATTTTTTCCCGGCTTGGCGGGGCTAAAATAGGAGCACAAAGATAGCAGACCTGGGGGCCCTTATTAGGCTGCCCTAACAACCATTGGCCCACCACGATTGCCGGCATCATGGTGGTTAAATGGGCGGGATCTAAGCTATTTCTGATCCCACCCATTGCAGTGAAGTGTTGACTGTTACATACAGTCGACACCCGTTGAGTATTGTCACGCTCAGCCCGTGAGCCCAAGCCGAACTTCCCTCTAGTGGCTGTCACGTGTCAACTCTCCGAGCATCTCTTTTGGTAAATAATTTTTTTCCACATTAAAATAATATTCTGGAGTATCTTTTCTTAGAACTCTATGTTGTGCCATTTCTCCTGGAAATATATGTAGGAATTGTTATTCTCCCTGCCAATAATGTAAAGTTCCTACAGTGTCAGCGTGTGTAGGGACATGATAACACCCAGTTGCCAATGTATTCATACATTTCCAAGAGGAATAACAGGGGAACCTCCCAAGCCCATGCTCCAGAACTATTTACCATTATTTACTAAAACAGACATGTAAGGAGAGCTGACAGGTCCTCTTTAAATTGTTATTCCCATCTCAGACATTAATGGCATATCAACAGGCATATCCAAACACTGCTCGGCTGTTTCCGTAACTCTCATAGAACAGAAAGTCTCACCTGGAATTGACGGCCAGCCGCCGCTGTCAGATGACCACCATTCTCAATATAGGTGCAGTCCTGTGGATATGCCATAAATGTCTGAGATGGGAATAATCCTTTAACTTTCGTGAAGATTAATAAAAGTGTTGCTGATGTCAGTGTAATTGATAACCTCATATAGTGGTCAGGATTCTAAATATGGGTATGAAAACATAGCATACTGAAGTTAGAGCTGTATGATGGCACTGTACATGAATGCACTTTAAACTGTTATCTGCATCCCTAATGTATGTATTTTATATTAATGGAACACCCCTCTATTGCCCCCTTGGTATTAGGCTGCTCTAGGCAGGTGTCTACTTGGTATAGGGCCAGGTTCCCACGTAGCGTAAACACTGCAGAATTTCCGCAACGGAATTCTGTGCGGAAATTCTGCAGAATTTACAGTAGCAGCAAAGTGGATGAGATTCAGAAAATCTCATGCCCACGCTGTGGAAAAAGACTGCAGCATAGACGTTAATAAATTGACCTGTAGTGCGGAATTTAACTCCGCAGCATGTTAATTTATGCTACGTTTTTGTTGATTTTCCGTTGCAGGTTTTCGCCATTGAATTCAAAGGAGATGCAAAACCCACAACAGAGAGCCCAGTGTTGCCACTTTTGCTGCGTATCTGCAGCGGCTTATCTTAATGATGTATCACCTCATGTACTAATTGTCTTTGTGTAACATCTAAATGTTGTGCTTTTTTCTAAGTCATTCATTTTAAACTGCCTGAAGAAGGAGCCTCTGCTCTCTGAAAGCCGCATATAGAACTTTTATGGTTAGCCAATAAAGGTATCATACCTATTATACTTTTGTCTTTTTTGAAACAAATGTATTTAAACATTGCATATTGTTTCTGGCTAACACGGTACTACACTATTTTTTACTGTACTTCATATTTTTAAGAAAATTTCAAAAGCCTTTTTTTTTTAACCCCTTAACACAAAGTACAATATGTCACGAGAAAACAATCTCAGAATCGCTTGGATAGGCAAAAGCATTCCAGAGTTATTAACACATAAATTGACACATGTCAGATTTGAGAAAATGGGGCTGGTCATGAAGGCCAAAATGAGCTCGGTCTTGAAAGGGTTAAAAGGACTGGTCTGTTGGTCCAAAGTCCTGTTTTCAGATGAAAGTAAATTTTGCATTTCATTTGGAAATCAAGGTCCCAGAGTCTGGAGGACGAGTGGAGAGGCATCAATCCAAGTTGCTTGCAGTCCAGTGTGAAGTTTCCACAGTCAGTGATGGTTTGGGGAGCCATGTTATCTGCTGGTTTCTGTCCACTGTGTTACATCAAATCCAGAGTCAACGCAGCCGTCTACCAGGACATTTTACATCACTTCATGCTTCAATCTGCTGACAAGCTTTATGGAGATACTGATTTCATTTTCCAGCAGGACTCGGCACCTGCCCACCCTGCCAAACGTACCAATACCTGGTTTAACCCCTTTAGGACACAGATGATTTTTTCAAATCTGACATGTGTCACTTTATGTGGCAATAACTCTGGAATGTTTTTGCCTATCCAAGCGATTCTGAGATTGTTTTCTCGTGACATATTGTACTTTATGTTAGTGAAAAAATTTGGTCGATATAATCAATATTTATTTGTGAAAAACTTAAAATTTTAGCAAAAATTAGCATTTTTCTAAATTTAAATGTATTTGCTTGTAAAACAGATAGTAATACCACACAAAATAGTTACTAGTTAACATCCTCCATATGTCTACTTTATGTTTGCATCGGTTTTTTTTTTCACATAGTTTTATTTTTCTAGGACTTTACAAGGCTTAGAACTTTAGCAGCAATTTCTCATATTTTCAAGAAAATTTCAATAGGCCATTTTTTCAGGGACCAGTTCAGTTCTGAAGTGGCTTTGAGGGCCTTCTATATTAGAAAGTCCCCATAAATAACCCCATTTTGAAAACTGCACCCCTCAAGGTATTCAAAACCACATTCAGAAAGTATTTTAACCCTTCAGGCGTTTCACAGGAATTAAGGCAAAGTAGAAGTGACATTTTCAAATTTCATTTTTTTTGCCGAAATTCATTTGTAATAAAAAAAAATCTGTAACAGAGAAGGTTTTACTAGAGAAATGCAACTCAATATTTATTGCTCAGATTCTGAAGTTTTTAGAAATATCCAACATGTGGCCCTAGTGTCCTAATGGACTGAAACACAGGCCTCAGAAGCAAAGGAGCACCTAGTGGATTTTGGGGCCTCCTTTGTTTTAGGAATATATTTTAGGCACCTTGTCAGGTTTGAAGAGGTCTTGTTGTACCTAAACAGTCGAAACCCCCCAAAAGTGACCCCATTTGGGAAACTACACCCCTCAAGGCATTTTTCTAGGGGTATAGTTAGCATTTTGACCCCACAGTTTTTTTGCAGAATATGTTGGAATTAGTCTGTGAAGATGAAAATAACCTCTGTTTTATTGCCCCGGCTTATCTTAATGATATATCACCTAATGTACTAATTGTCTTTGTGTAACATCTAAATGTTGTGCTTTTTTCTAAGTCATTCATTTGTAAACTGCCTGAAGAAGGAGCCTCTGTGCTATGAAAGCCGCATATATAATTTTTATGGTTAGCCAATAAAGGTATCATACCTACTATACTTTTGTCTTTTTTGAAACAAATGTATTTAAACATTGCATATTGTTTCTGGCTAACACGGTACTACACTATTTTTTACTGTACTTCATATTTTTAAGAAAATTTCAAAAGCCTTTTTTTTTTAACCCCTTAACACTCAGTGACGTACTATTCCGTCATGAAAACCATCCCGTTCGCGCTCCATGACGGAATAGTACGTCACGGGAGTAACGGCCATTTCGGCTGTCTTCCCGACACATACAGGAGCTGTGACAGCTGCTGTCTTGTACAGAGGTTGCCGCAGCTCCTTTACCGGGGATCGATCGCTATGTCCCCACTGATTAACCCCTTAAAAGCCGTGTTCAATAGCGATCTCGGCTTTTTAGGGGTTAAGCTACCATCGCCGGCCTGCTACACGATGGGATGTCTCAGAAGGAAAGGAGCGCTATTTGTTCTTTGGTGTCCAGATTTTACTGGATTGGTTTTCGGGTGCCATATTGCCTTTGCGGAGCCCCAGAGGTATCAAAGCATTGGAAACCCCCAAGAAGCGACCCCATTTTAAAACCTACACCCCTTAAGGCATTCATCTAGAGGTGTAGTGAGCATTTTGACCCCACAGGTACTGTGTAAAAGATAAAGCGCAGCAGATGGTGCAGAGTGAGATTTGCAATTTTCTATATATATATGCCATTTCAGTGTCAAATATATGGTGCCCAGCATGCGCCACCGGAGATATACACCCTATAAATTGTAATGTGGGTTCTCCTGGGTACGGCAATACCCTACATGTGGCTGTTATCAGCTGCCTAGGCACACAGTAGGGCTCAGAAGGGAAAGATGAAGGGGATAAGCTGTGCGGAGTTCATCAGGGGGTAGATTAAAAATCAAGGGATGTATGATAAATGTTAAAACATTTTCATACAGAACCCTGGTTTTTCGGGACACGTGTCACATTGATATATTGTGTCCTTCCTTATCCCCCTTTATAGCAGACTTTGCACCTCTTTTGACTTTTTCCCTTCTTGCCAGTTTGGGGAACTTCTCCTGGAAAGTGTTGCCCTGGTACGATGCGTGTGGCCTCGCTTCCAGAAGTACTGGGTGCTACCTCTTCCTGGTCCCTAAAGATTAAGTTCTTGATAACCACCTCTTGAAATTCCAAGAAAGTTCCCGTCTGGCCTGCACATCGACGTAGCACGTACGCATTGTACAATGCCATCTGTATGATGTGCACGGCCAGCTTCTTATACCACACCACATGGCGCTGTAGGGCTTCAGGACTTGACATGACAAGTCCACCCCTCCCATGTACCTATTGTAGTCCAGGATGCAGTCTGGTTTGGGGGTCTCTGTACTGGTACCTCGTACAGGTACATGGGTACTGGTGTGGCATCTCTCTTGTCCTTGTACTTGACACACAATATGTTGCTGCTAGAATGTGCCATGCTCTCACCCCTTCTGAGTGTTTGCCCAAGCAGAGTCTTAGGGAGGCCTCCCAGATTTCTTCTAGCAGTGCCGCATGCCGCAGTACTTCTGGAAGCGAGGCACTTGACGACTGGGACGCCGGTATAAAAATTATCCAGGTAGGGGTGGTAACCCTGGTCCAGCAGTCGGTGCAGCAAATCCCACACAATTTTTGCATTAACTCCCAGTAAGGGGGGCATTCTGGGGGCTGAATACTGGTGTCCTTCCCTTCATATATCCTAAATTTGTAGGTATACCCTGATGCACTCTCGCACAGCTTCTACATCTCCACGCCATATCTTGCCCTCTTACTCGGCAGGTACTGGCAGAATTGAAGCCTCCCTTTAAAATGTACCAAGGACTCATCAATAGAAATACACTTCTCGGGGGTGTATGCTTGGGAAAACCGGGCACTGAAATGGTCTAATAGAGCTTTTTTTATTTTTCCATCGATCGAGCAGTATGAGGGCTTATTTTTTGCAGGGTGAGCTGTAGTTTATTATTATTTTGATCAATTTTATTCCATTTTTGTGGGAGATGGGGGTGACGAAAAAACATCAATCCTGGCAATTGAATTTTTTTTTTTTACGGCGTTTGCCGTGATGAAAAAAATTAAGCCGTGCCGGAGTCAGGGCTTAGTAGAAGTACAAAGATGGCAGACCTGGGGGCCTTCATTAGGACTCCAGGCTACCATGACAACCATCAGCACCCCGTGATCGCATAGAATGGGGCCGTTGGGATGTCGGAAGTGGCTGCTCCCTTCTTTCTTAGGGTATGTTCACACGGCGGGGGTCCGTAACGGCTGAAATTACGGGGATGTTTCAGCCTGAAAACATCCCCGTAAATTCAGCCGTACCGGCATGTGCAGGCGCTTGAACGCCGCGTCAAATACGGCCGTAATTAGCGCTGCTATTCATTGGAGTCAATGAATAGCGGCTCCAAATACGGCCAAAGAAGTGACAGGTCACTTCTTCTACTCGGGCGTCTATTTACGCGCCGTCATTTGACAGCGGCGCGTAAATATACGCCTCGTGTGAACAGACAAACGTCTGCCCATTGCTTTCAATGGGCAGATGTTTGTCAGCGCTATTGAGGCGCTATTTTCAGACGTAATTCGGGGCAAAAACGCCCGAATTACGTCCGTAAATAGGCCGTGTGAACATACCCTTACAGCTTGGATGCTACGGATTCTATTGATCTTGCATCTAAGGGGTTAAACGAGTGGGGTCTCGCCTGTTACAGTAAAGTGTTGGATGCAACATACAGCCGACATCTACGTAGTATGGATCTCCATACTCCCTCTTTACGGCTATGACATAAGTATACGTCAAAGGTCGGGAGGGGGTTATATTTGGTGACAGAGCTTCTGTCCAAATTATATAACTGATTTGTGCTCTTAAATGTACTTCTACTAGTCTAGTATGTCACTTGTTAGAGCAGTGATTTGTGCTTCAGAGCTGTTCTTCCTAATATAAGCTGTAATAAGAAACTGCAACTATTGTCGGCCATTTTGAAGGCTAAGGAAAAGTGTCATTCGCTATCCAATTCTCCACCTTCTCAACTTCATTTATTTGAATTAGTGCACAAAAAGACACATTTGCGCTGTGGTAAGAATTCCAAATGCATGCACTGATAGCTAGAAATGCAAAATTATATTAAAATGAAGGGCAGATTACTGGTGAAAACTATTTTAATATATGGTAAGATATTGAATTAATATATAATTTAATTACAGCATGCTGGGGCACAACTTTACAAGAAAGTTTAACCGGAATTAGTATTTTCTCACAGGTAGCTAAAATGAATCATAAAGATTATAAGTAATATACGCTCCTCAACATTGAAATTGCAACATCAAGAAGGGCAAGGCATAAGGTTATGCAAATTGAGGAAGTAGCAGGTGTCGCTAAAATCTGCAAGTGATAAAATTTTCAAGCACCTAGCTCCAATCTGAGGCGTGTGGAAGGGGCATAACGGTTTTTAGCTACATGAAACCTCAAATATGGGCTCAAGTGGTGTGGGATGATTTTGCGACGCCTCCTGTTCTTCGACGAGCAAGCAAAGTTATGTATGGGTGCTCTAATGAAAGACACCTCTAGAGAGTGCCCCCTGTACATAGCGTCACCCCTTTCCCTGTATGGTGCCACACACAATCTCCGTGTAGATAGTGCCACATACAGTCCCCTTTATATAGTGCCACACACCACCCCTGTAGATAGTGCCACACACTGCCCCCTGTAGATAGTGCCACACATCCCTCCCTAGTAGATAGTGCCACATGACATAGCAATAATCCGCACAGGCTCCTCTGGCTAAAAGAAAAAATCATGGACTAATAATTTACTATGGACACTGGCCAAAAGTCTTCTTTTTTTATGGACTGAAGGTTTGGCAACCCTATAATTATGCCACATTCAAAGTTTGTGATATCACATACTTTACCCATTGTGTCTTGAACTAAGTCTTCCTTTAATGTTCATAAAATGTCCTGCTGATCATAATAAATTGGTCACATACTTTACACAGGGTTTTTTTTCCTGCGTATTAAAATGCCTACAGTTTTAAGTGTTTTACCAGGTTTGTTTGTTTTTTACATAGAAAAAGTTTAAGAAAAAGCCATACCTTATTAATGCTGCATTTTGGTAAAAAATGCTCAGTTTGTAGACATTCTCATATTTTACTAAACACCATCAACTAACATTAGCTGGCGTCGACACTGACAACACAGGGCCCCTGTGCAGAACAGTATATGGGCCACTTGTTTTCCAGTTGCTAATTTGATTGCAGTGTGGTGCTGGCCATTGTCCACCTCATTCATGGCTTTCCAGAAACCCCCCCCCCCTCCGTTATGTTTTTATCCATCAATAATTGTGACACGGATAGGAATAAATAGATAGGTCTAACAGGGAGCACTATTATTTTTTTTACAGTAGGAGGGAACTCCTTTGACTTCAGAACCCTTGTGCAGCTGCACAGGTTTAACATATGGTGTGTCCGCCCTTGACCACAGCAATTTAGCACTAAAAGAAAAGCCTAAAAGATGCAGAAAAAAACAGTCAAAAAAAATAGCTTAACGCTGTGTTTGTGTAGATGTCCTAATGCGCTATTGACGGTTCCCTTTGAAGTCTCTTTCAGAATCGACTGCACTTAGATTTCTTCTAGAAACATTCGTTTTTAGATGATCGCCTATGGTTATGAACTGTTTAAACCAGCTCAGTTGTGAGTTATGAAACAAAATATTTTAAAAAAAATTCCAAAGTAGTGACCTTTTTATTTTTGGTGATTGATGATTAATTTGTTCCTGCAGCAGTTTAAAAAATTGTGAAATGCTGTGATCTACAGGTATGTGTAAGCTGTAAACAAGTGGAAAGATAAATGTGTAACATGTGGCTTTAGGGTCTAATACATTAGCAAAGTGATGTCTGTTCTGCCTTTATCTACTTTTATCTTAGCATCATAATGTTTTCATGCTACTATATCCCATTAACATCATTTATCCAGAAGAGTACCCCTGATCAACTGTAGTTACATTAGAGGTATATATAATACAGACTAGGAATAGTGAATTCAATATTATCATACTAGTATGGTAATAATTAATTTCCTGTTGCTATAATGTAAGGTGGGAGAATATGAAACACCCATGTTGGAGAGAATAGTTGATGACGGATTATGCCCTATTCCAACCATGAGTCTTCTTTAGGATCACAAAGTACCAGTAAGCATGCATCTAGTATATACATATAACTAAAGCACATATGCAAACATTTAAGAAAAATGTTCATGAAGATTCCAGATGCAAATGATGGATATGCCCCCGTAAATACAACAAGAGTGACCCCATTAATAGAGCCAAGGTAAACATCTAAACAGTGCCACAGTGCGAGCCAGGGAATGCCCCCATCAACAGTGCCGTCCAGAGTGCCCAAATTAAAATGCCAGCAAGAGAGTGCCCCATAAACACTGCCATCTAGAATGCATCACCATAAACAGTACCCTCATTAACAGTGACAGTCAGGGTATGTTCACACGATGAGAGGCATTTACGTGTGAAAAGACAGACTGTTAACAGCTGCCTCGTTTCATACGTAAATGCTCCTCCTCGCATTTTGCGAGCCGTCTGAGACGCTCGTAAATCTTGAGCTGTGCTTCATTGAGTTCAAATTACGTGGCAAAGAAGTGCCCTCGTTTACGCCTGTTACGCCAATTACGTGGCCTCGTTTACGCCTGAAAATAGGTCGTGTGAACCCAGCCTCAGAGTGACTTCCTAAATAGTGTCTGTCAGAGTGTGCTCCCATACAATGAACCACAGACAATGTTCTTATAAACTGTGCTCCATACAGAGAGTGCCCCCCATAAATAATGCCCTTATTAACAATACCAGACAAAGTGCCCCCATAACCAGTGTCTGTCATAAACAATGAATTCCCCGACTTCGCTGCATCACCTCTGTAAGTTGATACATGTTCTTTCTCTCCTGGTATTGGTCTCTCTCAGCAGAGATCAGCTCTGGGGAAGTGTTCTGTTTGGTAGAGTGGAGCAGTCAGTGACCCCTCCAGATGAACCAACTCCAGGACTTGTGGGAGGCTAAGGACAAATATCAACTGACTTTGGGCATTCGGCATTTATTGGATTTTGTACAAAAAAAAAACATAGCTTGCCCTAAATAACACATAGTTTTTAGATGCATTGGGAGACCAAGATTTTATAAAGTCCCATTTGTCTCAATGGCACTTTTAACCACTTCAGTAAGTTACCACCCAAAAAATAGTGTACATACAGTATTTATCTTCCTAGTGCCAAATGTAATCATTATCTGGCCTGGCCTACGTTGTGTACCACTAGAGGGACCTGTATTTTTCTGACTCTTAGGCCTTATTCACACGAACGTGTTTTACGTCCGTGTTACGCGCGTGAAAATCACGCGCGTCGCACGGACCTATGTTAGTGAATGGGGCCGTTCAGACAGTCCGTGATTTTCACGCAGCGTATGTCCACTGCGTAAAACTCACGGCATGTCCTATACTTGGCTGTTTTTCGCGCATCACGCACCCATTGAAGTCAATGGGTGCGTGAAAATCGCACACGGCACACGGAAGCACTTCCGTGTGTCGCGCGTGATTCGCACAACAGTAGATAAAGAAAGGAAGGAAAAAATAAAAGCACTTCGGCCTTAAAACTGTATTTATTTATGTGTTCTCTCCATTGTTTTGTGGGATAGTTGTCTGTTGGCCTCTACCGTTTTCTGTCTTAAAGGAGTATTCTGGGATCCGATTGTTACAAAAATAAGATAGGATAGCTGCAGGCAGCAGAAAAATAAATCACTTACTTATATGTGTTATTTAAAAGTTCTGCACACTCTCGCATGTCCATGGTATCCCTTAAACTGACTTCAAGGAGTTGTCTCATGAAAGACACACACACACACACACACACACACACACACATACATTTACACTTTCATACACATATTTACACACTCATACATACACTTACCTTCTATGTAGGATCTCTCATGTAGGATCTCTCATGCAGACAGTCTCATATGTACACAAGAATCATATATATCCACACAGATAGATAGGCAGCACTCCTGGATCTCCAAGTGAAAAAATCAAGTGATGAGCTCTATTCCATAAGCGACGTTTCGGCAGATGCAACTGCCTTTCTCAAGCATCTTGAGCGGCCCTGGCAGGATCCACATGTAATCGATCATATCTAAGTTATGAACTTAGATGTGATCGATAGCAGCTTGATCCTGGGTGTCAGAGACATGCAGGAACTGCTGACACTGAACCCGTCAGTCCCACTGACCTAACGGATTCAGGTTTCAGCGCTAGATACCGCTGCTCTGTATACAGTATAAAAAAACAGCTGTATCTCAAAAAGTAAATATACACTACCGTTCAAAAGTTTGGGGTAACTCAGACAATTTTGTGTTTTCCATGAAAACTCACACTTATATTTATCAAATGAGTTGCAAAATGACTAGAAAATATAGTCAAGACATTGACAATGTTAGAAATAATGATTTTTATTTGAAATAATAATTTTCTCCTTCAAACTTTGCTTTCGTCAAAGAATGCTTCATTTGCAGCAATTACAGCATTGCAGACCTTTGGCATTCTAGCTGTTAATTTGCTGAGGTAAATCGGAAGAAATTTCACCCCATGCTTCCAGAAGCCCCTCCCACAAGTTGGATTGGCTTGATGGGCACTTCTTGCGTACCATACGGTCAAGCTGCTCCCACAACAGCTCTATGGGGTTGAGATCTGGTGACTGCGCTGGCCACTCCATTACAGATAGAATACCAGCTGCCTGCTTCTTCCCTAAATAGTTCTTGCATAATTTGGAGGTGTGCTTTGGGTCATTGTTCTGTTGTAGGATGAAATTGGCTCCAATCAAGCGCTGTCCACAGGGTATGGCATGGCGTTGCAAAATGGAGTGATAGCCTTCCTTATTCAAAATCCCTTTTACCTTGTACAAATCTCCCACTTTACGAGCACCAAAGCAACCCCAGACCATCACATTACCTCCACCATGCTTGACAAATGGCGTCAGGCACTCTTCCAGCATCTTTTCAGTTATTCTGCGTCCACAAATGTTCTTCTGTGTGATCCAAACATCTCAAACTTCGATTCGTCTGTCCATAACACTTTTTTCCAATCTTCCTCTGTCCAATGTCTGTGTGCTTTTGCCCATATTAATCTTTTCCTTTTATTAGCCAGTCTCAGATATGGCTTTTCCTTTGCCACTCTGCCCTGAAGGCCAGCATCCCGGAGTCGCCTCTTCACTGTAGACGTTGACACTGGCGTTTTGCGGGTACTATTTAATGAAGCTGCCAGTTGAGGACCTGTGAGGTGTCTATTTCTCAAACTAGAGACTCTAATGTACTTGTCTTGTTGCTCAGTTGTGCAGCGGGGCCTCCCACTTCAATTTCTACTATGGTTAGAGCCTGTTTGTGCTGTCCTCTGAAGGGAGTAGTACACACCGTTGTAAGAAATCTTCAGTTTGTTGGCAATTTCTCGCATGGAATAGCCTTCATTTCTAAGAACAAGAATAGACTGTCGAGTTTCACATGAAAGCTTTCTTTTTCTAGCCATTTGGAGAGTTTAATCGAACCAACAAAAGTAATGCTCCAGATTCTCAACTAGCTCAAAGGAAGGTCAGTTTTATAGCTCCTCTAAACAGCAAAACTGTTTACAGCAGTGCTAACATAATTGCACAAGGGTTTTCAAGTGTTTTCTAATCATCCATTAGCCTTCTAACACAGTTAGCAAACACAATGTACCATTAAAACACTGGAGTGATGGTTGCTAGAAATGGGCCTCTATACACCTATGTAGATATTGCATTAAAAACCAGACGTTTGCAGCTAGAATAGTCATTTACCACATTAACAATGTATAGAGTGTATTTCTGATTAATTTAATGTTATCTTCATTGAAAAAACTGTTCTTTCCTTTCAAAAATAAGGAATTTTCTAAGTGACCCTAAACTTTTGAACGGTAGTGTAATTTTTAATAAAAAGTATTTTGAAAGTTGCACCAATCACACTGACATTTTTATTTAAAAAAAATATGATTTCAAAGGTGTACATAGCCTTTAACTGTTATCACGATACACAAAAGAAAAACGGTTAAATGGCCAAATAAAAACTACTACATGTGTATGCTTCTATTGTGTCTATCTAAATCACAAGTCATGTCTTTCTCTCTTGTTTACATGCTATTGTTTAGGGTCAGTTTTGGATTCAGCGCATATGTTCCTATGGGGAGACCCTGATATTAGCTAAACATGCCCCAAAAGTGGATATGAAAAGGTATTACAAAAGATTAGCAGTGGGACTGGCCTGTTTTTTTTTCATTAGTAAATGATCCAGCTGCCAGATACCATTCATGACCATGTATTTTGAGCTATACCTTTTCATTGGTAAATATTTGAACTTATGTGAATACTCATGTAGTTGGAATTAAATATGTAGTAACTCTGGTTCCATACATATTGCTGCACTCTTGGCAACTCTAGACATACTGTAAATTAAATTAGGATTATCTTGTTGCATCTTTGCACAAAATGTAAGTCAACTCCCTTATTATACTTAAATGACCTGTTAATTGTCTATATATCGTACCAAACCTATAAGGCATGTCTCCACTCTCCTCCCTATTCATAGTAAGGTGTGTAACATGGATGATGAAAATCCAAAGCAGTCACACCCATAGAAATACACTATATATATAAAAAGGGATCCTTTACAAAATTGAGAGCTGTGATACGATTTCACAAGTTTTGAATGGAAGGACATCTTACCACTAAACCTCCACTATGATAAAAAATACCTGCATGCGATGGAAACTGCCAATCATCTGCCTCTCGTTCGAGATCGCTATGATAGTTTTGTTTGGAGTCTTTGTGCGGTATGATTTTCAATCTGATCCCCACTGGAGAGAATACATGGCTCTTCATGACATCTCCAGTGACAATGAAAATGATTATTACTATAGGTATGCAAGTAAGTATATTTATGAAGTCTTTTCCCAACTTTAAGTTTAAACTGTTCAGATGAGATCTCAGGCAATGTAGAATAATACAGAAAACTTCTACCATGTATAGGATGTGAGGAAAAGAACATAGAACGAAACACCTTTTCATAAAAGTCTATATTGTGTTTATTTTTTAAAGGTATTTTTGAAAAGTTCTTCTTATGACTTGACCACATAACTAAGACTTTGATGGAATCTGTTTATGGATTCCAGTGATTGTGACATGGTTAATACTGATTAGTTTAAAAAAGCAACAACAACATTTTGGGCAGGGACATGTATAACGTAAATACTGCAGATTTTCCGCAGAGAAACCATTCATAAATTGACCTGCGGTGCGCCTCTTTGGTCCCGCAGCGTGTCAATTAATGCTGCAAAATCGCTACTTCTCTGTTGTGGGTTTTCCCCACTGAATTCAATGGGGAGGTAAAACCCAAAAAATCACAAAATGAGAAAAAAAAGCTTTTTTGGTTTAAAAATATTAAAACGGTTTATACTTACTCCCGGCCGTTGTCATAGCAATACAATCCTCTGTTCTGAGTGCAGCCAGGCCTCCTGGGATGATGTTTCATCCCATGTGATTGCTGTAGCCAATCAAAGGCAGCAGCAGTCACATGGACTGCAGCATCATCCTAGGAGGCCCGGGTTGTACTTAGAACAGAGGGAGGCGACGTTATGACAAAGGAAAACAGGGTAAGTATGAACTTTTTTTTTTTCTAGCAATATTTCTCCAGCGGAGATTACGTCCGAAAAGCTGCGCCCTTTTTTTTGGGGTAGAATTTCCTGTGGCTTCCAGGACAAATATGCTGTGTACTTTTACGCTGTGTATCCGCATGTGTGCACTTACCCTTAGAGTCCAAATATTAGCACGTGAGCTATTAATCGCTATCAGTGTTAAGGCATGAGGGATGTGCAAGCAGAGCTCAGGTGTTGTTTAACACAACCTTAGTAGCAGGGGCGAACACGGACAGCTAAGTGCCCCTGTGCAAGTGCAGTTTATGGGTACCTTACTCTCCAATATCACATCATACATCACCCACTTATGTCTCTCTAGCAATCCATGTCTACGTCTACGTCTCTCTATTTTTGGCCGTAAACGCCCCAAAAATGGCCGAAAAATCAGAAGCAGAACGCCTTTCAATGGGAAAACGGCGTTCTGTTCTGACGGAGCGTTTTTTCGCAGCGCTTTTTTTACGTGTAAAAAAATGGCCGCGAAAAAGAAGTGCAGGACACTTCTTGGGACGTTTTTGGAGCTGTTTTCCATAGACTATTGACAAAAGCTCCAAAAACGACCATAAAAACGCCACGAAAAATGCTGCGAAAAACGCGAGTGGCACAAAAAAAGTCTGAAAATCAGGAGCTGTTTTCTCTTGAAAACAGCTCCGTATTTTGAGACGTTTTTGAGTTTACGTGTGAACATACCCTTAGGGTATGTGCACACACACTAATTACGTCCGTAATTGCCGGACGTATTTCGGCCGCAAGTACCGGACCGAACACAGTGCAGGGAGCCGGGCTCCTAGCATCATACTTATGTACGATGCTAGGAGTCCCTGCCTCGCTGCAGGACAACTGTCCCGTACTGTAATCATGTTTTCAGTACGGGACAGTTGTCCTGCAGCGAGGCAGGGTCTCCTAGCATCGTACATAAGTATGATGCTAGGAGCCCGGCTCCCTGCACTGTGTTCAGTCCGGTACTTGCGGCCGAAATACGTCCGTCAATTACGGACGTAATTAGTGTGTGTGCACATACCCTTATTGTTAACCATGAAGTCTATTACCTCAGGCATTTACATGCAGTCTAACAGAATGTTGATTAAGATGACAGTGCGCCCCCTTACCTACTGGGCCCGTGAGCAGCTACACAGGTTGCACCAGTGGTATGTTTGCCCCTGCTTGGTAGCTCTGACAATTTCTGGTGGAGGAGGGGGTAGATATTTTTGGCAGCCGTATGTATTTGGCAACTGGGAGCTGAAAGTAAAATATGGTGCTTGACAGTTGGCGCGGCTGTTTAAAGGCCACATCCTTTCATAATTTATAATAAAGCCATAGCTGTGTCCACGAATGCATTTTCAGAAAAGCACAGACTGTGTACATACTATTCCAGAACCTGCAATTAGCTCAGCAAAATTGCTACTTTTCTGAGACCGACTATTTGGCAGGTACAGGCTGACAGTCTAAAAAGGCCCTTGGCCCCATGTGAAGGATGTCTAGCCACGACTCTGGGTTAATCCCTAGCAACCAGGCTGCCAGACTTGACTGAGCCCTTTATTTTTTTTAGCTAGCAGATAGGGAGGTAAGCAGACATTTTTTTTTTTACCATTTATTAATATCTTCTCCCAAAAAAACAGCAGTGTAACCTGGCTTATCACATGATATATGCTGAGTGGATTTTACTTCCTGAGGCGTATACAATACAAGTATTAATATCAGCAGCATTAACTAAAAGCTGAGATTAGTGGGTAACAAAAGCCTATAATGTGTATGCAACAAGAAGAGTGATTGGTTTCACCAGCTACACAAAGCATTCAAGAAGAGGATGTATGGCCTAAGGATATGATTAGCAGGGGTCAGACACATACTTTACAATAAGACACGTACCTTACAATAAGAGCTGATGTGTTAAAGTGTAGCTAAACGTTTGACAAACTTCTGACATGTCAGAAGTTTGGATTGGTGGGGGTCCGGAAAGCCGATGTATCGGAGTACAGGCTCATAGACTTTCTATTGAGTCCGTACACGATACATTTATTTCCGGAAAAAGCCGAACAGACACGAAGCGGCTGAGCGGTCACATGAGAGCTTCAGCTGCTTCGTTCTAGCGATTGGTGGGGGTCTCCATGCTCGGACCCCCACCAATCCAAACTTCTGACATGTCACTATGACATGTCAGAAGTTTGTCAAACGCTTAGCTACACTTCAAGGTCTACGTTACACAACAGTATACCCTATATGTCTAAGCTGCATGACTACAATGTCAGCTCAACTTTACGATAGCCTGCCATATAGATAAGGGTCTGTTCACATCTGCGTTCATTGTTTCTGTTGTTCTGTTGCGTGATATGAGCAGAGCAACGAAAATACCAGAAGCACCGTATCCGTCGCATGACAGAAACCATGACTATAATGCTTTCCGTCCGGTTTCCATCATGGTGTTTAGCATTTTGCCGGATAAAATAGCACTGCATGCTGCATTATTTTATCTGGGAAAAATGATGGAATCTGCAACTGAGGCTCCTAACGGAGTCTCCGATGCAGATGTAAAAACAGCCTGCACCCTGTGTAGATCAGGTCACCATACATTCAGGCCTAAGTAAAAGTCTTTGGAGGCTCCAGCCAAATTATTTCTCTTTGAGGAACATAAACCGAAAGGGGAGATCTCAGAAAAAAAACAGGCTAATAGGAGTATAGTGCCCACATATACAGCCATTCAATGCTCAAATAATACTGACATACATTGTACAAATGCTAATATCGTAATATACCCAGATAACCAACCAATTTTATAACCTGCTGTAAACAGTCTTAACATTTTTCAAAATGTTTCTCGAATAGAAAATAATAATTTTAAAATTACACTAAATATATAAACCATCAATATACAAGTATGACTACTTCAATACGTGTTTAAAGTAAAACTCCAGTTTGAAGCAATTTTAAATAATAGATTCCAGAACTGCCTAAAAAAAACAATATAATATTAATACTTACAATGCTCCCTACGGTTGCATGAGTATTCCAATTATAGTCTCACGAATCCCACACTTTGCATTGCAGACCAGTCAGCAGAATACAGACTGCAGGTTGTTTTAGTATTGTATTATAGGATTGCCCCAGTTCCCTTCTTTAAAATGGCATTAAACTATGGGCTTATATAAAGTTTAGAATAGCCCCAGTAATGGTGAATAAGACCCTCTGTGAAAGAAACAATAAACAAATTATTGAATACATGATATATTGTACATACATACTGAACTTTTATTCATTTAAGGCAAATGCTACTTTGAATAAGTATGTACTTGTCACAAACTGGTTCTGACCTCTTTATTTTTACATGTGAAAAGCACATTAATCTGTCAAGATGGAGTGGTGCCAAGTGCATCATCGTTCTCAGTATTATATGTGAGGGAGTTGAAACCAACCACAGTACATTAACAAGAATGAGCCAGATCGGAATAACAATTAGAAATAATACATATAGTCGAATTGAGCAATAGCAACGCAAAACCGTCCTTACAGGTTAACATATGAAGAATATCACACTATATACAATAATGTCTTAACACCAAGTCTTTTTTGGAGTAAAATTTGCCACAGATTTATTTATTATTGAACATAAATTAAATAACATTATGCCCCTTATACACTAAGCCACATATACCAATCGTCTTAGATCAAGGATTTAATCCATAAGGCAGGGCCCGGCGTCAGCAACCGGCGAACGCAGGTAAGTGTCGGGGCCCACTACCCTTGGGGGGTCCCACTCGGCCACCGGGTGCTGTCGCTGCCATTGTCATGGCATACATGGGCAGTGATGTCGGGAGGAGAGAAGGAGCCCCAGGCAGAGCGCTAGCGACTCTGCTCCGGGACTCCGTCTCTGGGGAAGTCCCTGACATCACTGTCCATATATGGACATTGATGTCAGAGGGAGTCCCAGGCAGAGCGCTAGCGGCTCTGCTCCGGGACTCCGTATCTGAGGAAGCCCCTGACATCACTGGACAGTGATGTCAGAGGAAGAGAAGGATTCCCTGGCAGAGCGCTACAAGCAGCTTTGCACCAGGACTCCGTCTCTGGGGATGCTCCTTACATCACTGACCCCCTCACTCCCTCTGACTTTAGAATAAATCCAAAAGGCGCTGCTGGACTTCACCCAGAACTTTAATAAACACCATTGCCCCTTTGTTCTAAGAATCTGTGGGGGTCCCAGATGTTAGGCCCACACCAATCAGAAATTGGGGACATAATATGCTATGAAATTTGATGGTAGGAAAAAAAAATTATTGGAAACTAAGAAAACTTACAACCGATAGCGCTAGTAGATTTCTGTAGCTTTTATCCATTTAAGTCATTAGGGCAGTGACTGTACATGTGGCTACCTTCCTCTTGATACCAAGTACTAGGTTAGGATCAAAAACAGTCTTTTCTTGAGATCATGGGGTCCCAGCTATTGGATTCCTACAGCCACTTTAACTACCTAAAAGTATAGAGATTGTCCGGCAGTGGATGTTTTTCCCCTTATTCAAGTCAGTGCTACTTAGAATCGCTTTGGCTCTCCCACTGATCCATTAATGTAATTGATTTTAACAATTAATAATTATGATAAATAATTCACGTAACACATGATGTAGAAGCATTATTATTTTTTTTACCTTTTACCTTGGATTTTATTCCTTTTTTCATTAATTCGACTTTTGTGCCACTTTTTAACTGTGACTGACCGGTTACTCTGTGTACAGGGTCATAGGTGTAATTGAATTGGGTTTAATGATTTAATATCTAACTACTTATGTTGTTCTTAACCCAAATATGCTTGATTATTATCAGAAATAAGAGTGAGAAAGCATTAAGTTGCATTGTCCCCTTCAGTTAACCTTGGGGGTTACATGTAGCTTGAGTAGATTGTAAATTTCCCGTATGTCATACAGTTGTACAAAGTTTACATAACAATCCATTTTGGCCATTTTGCATGTACACAGGTTCACATGCACAATTTGTATATCTGACCCAGTATTGGGATATTTATTATAGAAATCTCAGATTTAAATTTAATAATTTGGCATTCTGAGGACACTTTCTGGATTCTTGATTTTCTAGATTTGTGGGATCATAATAAGGAAACCTCTTCAGTAAACTGTAATATAACATGCAGTCAGGTCCAGAAGTATTTGGACAGTGACACAATTTGCATGATTTAGTTTCTGAACACCACCACAAAGGATTTGAAACAAAGCAATAAAGATGTGATTGAAGTGTAGACTTTCAGCTTTAAAAGGGTTTTTCCGAGTTAAAACTTTTATGTGTTAGTGCTTTTAACTTGGGAATGTGCTTACATTTGTAATTGGCTTCAAAATTGGCCCCGTTTCCCGATGCTGCCATGGGGCACATGACTGGTGACGTCACTCTCTGCCCGCTGTGTTTATCAGCCGTATACCTATTATGCTGTCAAATTATCAAATTTTCTTCCTGGTATACGACACATCACTAGTGATGTGTCGTGTATGGGCTGTTCTGTTATACAGCCAGGAATGCGCATGCACGGTCCCTGCTGTTCTGTCGTTTGATAAGCAGACAAACGAGAGAACAGCAGGGACCACAGTGGGCAGAGTGTGATGTCACCAGTCATGTGCCCCATGGCAGCTTTGGGAGACGGGGCCAATTTTGAAACTGTATGTACATTACAACTGTAAGCACATTCCCAAGTTAAAAGCACTAACACAAAGGAGCTTAAAAAAACATTTAGGAATTGCAGCCATTTTGTACATAGTCCCTCCATTTTCACAAGCTCAAAAGTAATAGGACAAACTAACATCATTATAAATATAAGGATTATTTTTACAAATGGAATGCAAATTCTTTACAGTAAATGACTGCCTGAAGTCTGAAATCCATGGATATCACCACATGCTGAGTTTCCTCCCTTGAAATGCTTTGCCTTTACTGCAGCCGCCTTAAAGAGGCTCTGTCACCAGATTATAAGTGCCCTATCTCCTACATAATCTGATCGGCGCTGTAATGTAGATAACAACAGTGGTTTTTATTTTGAAAAACGATAATTTTTTAGCAAGTTATGAGCAATTTTAGATTTATGCTAATTCGTTTCTTTATGACCAACTGGGCGTGTTTTTACTTTTTACCAACTGGACGTTGTACAGAGGAGTGTATGTCGCTGACCAATCAGTGACCAATCAGCGTCATACACTTCTCATTGTTCCAGCCCAGCTTCTTTCACTGCACAATCACACTGTGCTGTGGTGCTCATTCTCGAAAAGTGCTCCATGAATTTCTATATAGCTGCTGGAGACAGCAGTCCTGAAAGTCGCATAGAAATTAATGGAGTGCAGACAGAGTATACGCACCAGCGCTCCATTCTCATGGATCACTTTGGAGGGGACAAGCCACATCCGGCCATGAAATTGCTTATCAATCAATTGTCCAATTACTTTTGAACCTGTGAAAATGGAGGGGTTATATGTAAGCTAAATGTGCTTAGCCTCATGAGATTACAGACATAACACAGCTTAAGGCCTCACAAGAATCAGCTCGGGAGACCGGCTGGGAATCTGTGTTGCTGTTCACTCTTAGCAACCAGTGCCAGGCAGCTGCTGCCAAGGTAAATAAAATCATGGAATGCATCAAAAGAGGCATAGATGCTCATGACAAGAATATAGTTTTGCCTCTATTTAAATCACTAGTCAGACCATATATGGAATATTTTGTGCAATTTTGGGCACCTGTGTATAAGGACATGGCTGAATTAGAGCGGGTGCAAAGAAGGGTGACCAAGGTAATTAAGGGAATGGGTTTATTGTAGTATCAAAAAAAGGTTATCAAACTTGGGGCTATTTAGTTTAGAAAAAAAGATGGCTTAGGGGCGATCTAATTACAATGTACAAATATATAATTGGACAGCACAGAGATCCTTCTAATGATATTTTACCACCTAGGCTTGTAACAAGGACAAGGGGGCATCCTCTACGCATGAGAAAAAAAGGTCTCACCATAATCATAGAAGGGCATTCTTTACAGTAAGAGTAGTGAGACTTTGAAACCCTCTGCCAAAGAATGTCGTGATTATTGGTTAATTGAGCAAATTCAAGGAGGGCCTGGATGCCTTTCTTAAAAAATATAATATTACAAGTTATGGGTACTAGACTAGAGATAGGACTTGATCCAGGGATTTATTCTGATTGCCATATTTGGAGTCAGGGAGGAATTTTCCCCTAATGAGGAAATTGGCATCAACCTCATGGGGGTTTTGCCTTCCTCTGGATTAACACGGTAGGATTATAGGTTGGACTAGATCAGGGGTCTTGAACTCGGTCGGGTAAGTGGGCCGCATATAGAAAAATGTGAAGTTGACGGGATGCATTACTTTCACATTTCATACAATACAAAATTATTGTTAATCAATTAGTTATTTGAACTACTATAACACTATATTAATATAATAATAATACTACATTACTATAATAATACCGCTAGGTTTAAAATTTGAGATATTTCTCCACGTGCTTATTTCAACAATCCAGCTTTCTAGTTTAAGTGTCGCTAAATGCAGTCCGGCGTCTCAGTTAGCACACATGTCAAGATTGGGCAGTCCCTTTTTAGATAGTGCCGCAGTGCCCTCTGTAGATGCTGCCGCTGTGCCCTCTGTAGATGCTGCCACAGTGCCCTCTGTAGATGCTGCCACAGTGCCCTCTGTAGATGCTGCCACAGTGCCCTCTGTAGATGCTGCCACAGTGTCCTCTGTAGATAATGCAACACGCCCCTAGATAAGGTCACAGTGCCCTCTGTAGCTAAGGCCACAGTGCCCTCTGTAGATAATGTCACAGTGCCCTCTGTAGATAATTCAACACACCCCTAGATAATGCCAGTGTCCTCTGCAGATACTGCCACACACCCACTTGTAGATAATGCCACAGTGCCCTCTGTAGATGCTCCCACAGTGCCCTCTGTAGATAATGCCACACACCCCTAGATAATGCCACAGTGTCCTCTGTACATACTGCCACAGTGTCCTCTGTACATACTGCCACGGTGCCCTCTGTACATACTGCCGCAGTGCCCTCTGTAGATGCTGCCACAGTGCCCTCTGTAGATGCTGTCACAGTGCCCACTGTAGAAGCTGCCACAGTGCCCTCCATAGATGCTGCCACTGTGCCCTCCGTAGATGCTGCCACAGTGCCCTCCGTAGATGCTGCCACAGTGCCCTCCGCAGATGCTGCCACAGTGCCCTTCGCAGATGCTGCCACAGTGCTCTTCGCAGATGCTGCCACAGTGATGTCAGGGGCTTGCCCAGAGCTGGAGTCCCAGAGCAGAGCCGATTCTAGCACTCTGCCTGGGATTCCAGCTCTGCTCCTGACATCACTGTCCATATATGGACAGAGATGTCAGGGGCAACCCCAGAGCTGGAGTCCCGGGCAGAGCGCTAGTAGGCTCTTCCTGGGACTCCAGCTGTGCTCCTGACATCACTGGGACTCCTGTTCTGGGGAGGCCCCTGACATCATAGTCGATGTATGGACAGCGATGTCAGAGGCTTCCCCAGAGTCCCAGAGGAGAGCCTATACTATCGCTCTGCACGGGACTCCGCTCTGGGGAAGACCCTAACACACTGTCCATATATGGACAGCGATGTCAGGGAATTCCACAGAGTCCCGGAGCAGAGCCTATACTAGCGCTCTGCACGGGACTCCGGCTCTGGGGAAGCCCCAGACATCGTGTGTCCAAACATGGACAGCAATGTCAGGGAATTCCACAGAGTCCTGGAGCAGAGCCGATACTAGCGCTCTGCCCGGGACTCCGCTCTGTGGGAAGACCCTAATACACTGTGGAATTCCCTGACATCGCTGCCCATATATGGACAGTGTGTCAGGGTCTTCCCCAGAGCGGAGTCCCGGGCAGAGCGCTAGTATCGGCTCTGCTCCGGGCCTCTGTCCATATAGGGATACTAGCGCTCTGCCCGGGACTCCTCTCTGGGGAAGACCCTGACACACTGTCCATATGTTGACAGCGATGTCAGGGAATTCCACAGAGTCTCGGAGCAGAGCTGATACTAGCGCTCTGCCCGGGACTCTGGCTCTGGGGAAGCCCGAGACATCGCTGTTCATATGTGGACAGCGATGTCAGGGAATTCCAGAGTCTCGGAGCAGAGCCGATACTAGCGGCTCTGTGTCCCGCGGGCTGTAGATGACAGCCCCAGGGGCCGCATGTGGCCTGCGGGCCGCGTGCTTGAGACCCCTGGACTAGATGGACCTGTGTCTTTTTCAACCTTATCAACTATGTAAACAATGGCTGTAATTCCTAAACTGTTAACCCCTACCCGCACGAGTAAGTAACTATACGTCGTTGCGGGAGGTTACTTCCCGCATGAGGACGTATAGTTACTGAGTTGTTTCCGATGCACACTGTCGGCGACAGTGTGCACCGGGAACTGGGAGATCAGCTGTCGCCAACAGCTGACACTCCACTCTTGCCAGCCAGCGGTCCTTTGCCGCTGATTTCGGCAAATGAACCTCTTAAATTCGGCGATCGGTTGCAATTGCCGAATTTTAGGGGTTTCTAGCATATCGGCAGACCCTGGCCCAAAATCGCGGGGTTTGCTGATAGTTAGCATGGCAAATGGAAGCCAAACAATAGCCTCCGTGTCTGCCATGGACGGAAGAGCGACAGGAAGTCACTGTGTCGTTCCCGATGCACACTGTCGGCAACAAGGTGTGCATTGGGAACTGGGAGGTCAGCTGTCGATTGCGATCACCACATTTAGGGGGTTTGTAGCACATCAGCAGCCCCCATGCAATTGTGGGGGTTGCTGATGCTTCTGCTGGCATCCGGAGGCCAGGCAACGGCCTCCGGGTCTGCCATGTATGGAAGCCTATGAGGACCAGCCTCTGGCAGGTCAAAAAACAGAAAGTGTAAAAAGTAAAAAAAAAGTTAATAAAAATGTTCTATAAAAGTGTCATTTTATTGTGCAAACGCTGCAAAACTTAAAAAAACCTATATACATATGGTATCGCTGTAATCGTACCGACCCGCAGAATAAAGTAAAATGTAATTTATTGTGCACGGTGAACGCTGTAAGAAATAAGGAATTTAAAACGCCAAAATCGCAGCTTTTTGGTCACCTCAGCTCTAAAAAAGATGTCATAAAAAGTGATCAGGAAGATGTATGTACCATAAAATGGTACCTATAAAAGTTACAGCTCCTCCGCCAAAAATAAGCCCCCACAGCGCTCAATCGCCAAAAAATAAAAAAGTTCTGGATGTCAGAATGTGATGATACAAAACAATTTATTTTTTTAACAAATAGTCTTTTCTTTGTAAAAGTAGTAAAATATAAAAAAAACTATATAAATTTGGTATCACCGTAATCGCATTGAGACGCAGAATAAAACTAAAGTTGTCATTTTTACCGCACTGTGAAAGACTTAAAAACACAACCCCAAAAACAATGGAGGAATCACAGTTTTTTCCAATTTCAGCCCGCAAATTATTTTTTTTCAGTTTCCCAGTACATTTTATGGTACTTTAAATGGTGTTAATAGAAACTACAACTCTTTTCACAAAAAATAAGCCCTCACACCGCTCTATTGACAGAAAAATAAAAAAAGATGTTGGCTCTTGGAAGGTGGGCGAAAAAACGAAAATGAAAAAACAAAAAAGGATCAGTCCTGAAAGGGTTAATAAATTTCTAATAAAACAACATTTATGGCCACATATGGGGTATTGCCGAAATCTGGAGAAATTGCTTTACAAATGCTGGGGTGCTTTTCCTCTTTTATCCCTTGTGAAAATTAAAAACTCAACATTTTAGTGGACAAAAATGTTGATATTCATTTTCACGGCCTAATTCCACTAAATTCCACAAAATTCTACCACCTGTGTGCTCAAAATGCTCACTATACCCCTAGAAAAATTCCTTGAGGGGTGTAGTTTCCAAAATAGGGTCACTTTTTGGGGGGTTCTACTGTTTTGGTCCCTCCGGGGCGTTGCAAACCCGACATGGCTATGAAAACCAATCCAGCAAAATCTGCGCTCCAAAATCCAAAAGGCGCTCCTACCCTTCTGAGCCCTGCAGTGGGACCAAACAGCAGTTTATTACCACATATGGGGTATTGCCATAATCGGGAAAAAATTGCTTTACAAATGTTGGGGTGCTTTTTATCCTTTATTCCTTGTAAAAAGTAAAAAATTCTATGTTTCCACAGAAAAAAAGGTGATTTTCATCTTCACAGACTAATTCCATTAAATTCTGCCAAAAAACTGTGGGATCAAAATGCTAACTAAACCCCTAGAAAAATGCCTTGAGGGGTGTAGTTTCCAAAATGTGTCACTTTTGGGGGGTTTCGACTGTTTAGGTACCACAAGACCTCTTCAAACCTGACATGGTGCCTAAAATATATTCCAAAAAAAAGGAGGCCCCAAAATCCACTAGGTGCTCCTTTGCTTCTGAGGCCGGTGCTTCAGTCCATTAAAACACTAGGGCCACATGTTGGATATTTCGAAAAACAGCAGAATCTGGGCAATAAATACTGAGTTGCGTTTCTCTGGTAAAAACTTCTGTGTTACAGAATTTTTTTTATTACAAATAAATTTTGGCAAAACAAATGAAATTTGTAAATTTCACCTCTACTCTAACTTCTAACTGAACTGGTCCCTGAAAAAATAGCCTTTTGAAACTTTCATGAAAATATGAGAAATTGCTGCTAAAGTTCTAAGCCTTGTAACGTCCCGGAAAAATAAAAGGACGTGAAAAAAAACAATGCAAACATAAAGTAGACATATGGGGGATTTTAACTAGTAACTATTTTGTGTGGTATTACTATCTGTTTTACAAGCAGATACATTTAAATTTAGAAAAATGCTAATTTTTGCTAATCTTTGAAGTTTTTCACAAACAAATATTGAATTTATCGACCAAATTTTTTCCCTAACATAAAGTACAATATGTCACGATAAAACAATCTCAGAATCGCTTGGATAGGTAAAAGCATTCCGGAGTTATTACCACATAAAGTGACACGTCAGATTTGAAAAAAATCATTTGTGTCCACAAGGCCAAAACAGGCTGGGTCCTGAAGGGGTTAATACAATATTTTTGTTTGAATTAAAGCTGAAAGTCTACACCTTATCACATCTTCAATGGTTTGTTTAAAATCCATTGTGCTGGTGTACAGATGCTAAATTTGGAAAATTGTGTCACTGTCCAAATACTATCCATACTTCTAGTGTGTATTAATGCAAATTAACTTCTCAACTACAAGAGTAAATCATAATAACCACCTATATTTAGTTTTCGGTGAACAACTGAATTTCAATAATTTAAAGAGGTTTGTTTTAAATATGACTTTTGTTCCCGTGGTATTGCAGTTATTTCTTTCTGGAAGGAAGCAGCCATGTGTTTTTAATCTCATACAAACCCTTTAAGTATTCAGTAAGCAATTCCTATAACTTTCAAGTGATTTTTTTTTCCTTAAAGGGAACCTGTCACCAGCATTTCAACTATTAGGCTGGGTTCACACGTGGCGGAATTTCACTTAAATTCCGCTGCGGACACTCCGCAGCGTTAATCCGCAGCGGAGCCGTTTGTCCATTGACTTACACTTTAATTTATCAGTGTTCGTTTAGACGAGGCGTAAAATTCCGCTGCGGAGCATAGGCTGCGGAGCAGAATTTGGTGTCCGCAGCATGCTCTGTCTGTTGCGGAGCAGTGGCGGACTCATCGCGGAATTTCTCCATTGACTTCAATGGAGATTCTAATTTCCGCAATGAAGTCCGCAGCTGTCATGCACATGTTATGTGTGCTGCGGATGCGTCTTGCTTTTTTAACTTGACATTTCTTCATTCTGGCTGGACCTATGTATTTCTAGGTCTACAGCCAGACTGAGGAAGTCAATGGGGCTCCCGTAATTACGGGAGCGTTGCTAGGAGACGTCAGTAAATAGTCACTGTCCAGGGTGCTGAAAGAGTTAAGCGATCGGCAGTAACTGTTTCTGCACCCGGGACAGTGACTACCGATCCCAATATACAGCTATCTGTAAAAAAAATAGAAGTTCCTACTTACCGAGAACTCCCTGCTTCTGTCTCCAGCCCGGCCTCCCAGGATGACGTTTCAGTCTAAGTGACGGCTGCAGCCAATCACAGGCTAATAACAGGCTGCAGCGGTCACATGGACTGCCGCGTCATCCAGGGAGGTCGGGCTGGATGCCGAAGGAGGGACGCGTCACCAAGACAACGGGCGGTAAGTATGAATTTCTTTGACTTTCACAAGGGAAAGTGCTGTCCCTTCTCTCTATCCTGCACTGATAGGGAGAAGGGAAGCACTTTTCCCGCAGTCCGCAGCAGCTAGTCCGCATCAATGTACTGCACATTTTGTGCAGATCCGCAGCAGAATCTGCAACGCAGATTCTGTGCGGCATTGATGCGGACAGTTGCGGAGGAAATCCGCCACGTGTGGTCATGCCCTTAAACCAGCAATACCTGGTGGTAGTGGGTGAAAAATCATTACTATATAACCTATAATTGTCTTCTTAGTCGGCTCTGTAGCTTTAGTATTCAGTTTTTTAGTGTTCCCACACCGTATGCTAATGAGCAGAAAAGAGTCAGATCTTCGTTTGAAAAGAGTCAAATCTTCGTTTTAAAAGAGTCATATCTCCATTCCTCAAGTCTTTCCGAGTTTACCCCCCCTCCTTACTTTTGATTGACAGCTTCTCGCCACACAAAATCCTGAGGTTGCGCATTGATGTCCTATTCTGGTATGTTCATACAACAGGACACCAGATTATTACGATAAAAGGCGCAAAATGTTTGCAGACCGTTATTTACAGTCGGAGGAGGAGTTTAGGAGAGGGGATAATGGCAATGAACTTTTTATAGCAGCGGCCAGTGAGGGAGAAGTAACGTTCAATAGGTGAAATGCTGGAGTCAGGTTCCCTTTAAGAGTAGATTTTTAGTCATCAAGTGCTAGTAACATCAAAGAGAAGTAAGCCTATCCAGAATTTTACTTGTGACTAAAGTTTCTTGTGTGGGCTCCATGACTTAGTGGATCTCTTTGGCATGCTTTATACAATGACATTAAAATGTGTGACCTGATTGAATTGTTACATGAAGAAAGCAAGAAGTTGTAAATCCATATTGTTTAGTACTGTATACCACATTTGCAGCCATTACGTAAATATGACATAGTGCTTTTTCTCTCCCATATCTGAATTTCTTGCATGTCTACCAATATCCTTTGTCTACCAATATGTAAAATGATAAAAAAAAAAATATATTGTTCTTTATTTGTAGGTTTCCAAGATGTTCATGTCATGATCTTCGTTGGCTTTGGCTTCCTTATGACTTTCCTGAAGAAATATGGCTTTGGCAGTGTTGCCTTCAACTTCTTGCTGGCGGCATTTGGAATACAATGGGCTCTTCTTATGCAGGGATGGCTCCACACATTTGAAGGTGGCAAGATTCATATCAGTGTAACAAGGTGACCAGGCCTGAGGGTCTCTTCTTCTCTTACTATATTGACATTAATTCTGTTCTATCTATCCACAGACATAGTTTAGCATTGTTGACACTTCTCTTTTTGTCCATCAACTTCATCATTTATTACCTCTCAGAATAGATTCTAGGTTTAGCCTTGTCTCTATGATTAGATAGGTTGGTCATAGCATAGAATAGCAGTCATAGCAGATGCTAGGAAACCAGCCCCCTGTTGGGGGGGGGGGGGACTCTTTTCAACCAGATTTACATGACTCTCATAGGGCATATTAACCCCTTAAGGACGCAGCCTAGTTTGGGCCTTAAGGCTCAGAGCCCATTTTTCAAATCTGACATATTTCACTTTATGTGGTAATAACGTCGGAATGCTTAAACCTATCCAAGCGATTCTGAGATTGTTTTCTCGTGACACTTTGGGCTTCATGTTCGTGGTAAAATTTGGTCGATATATTCAGTCTTTATTTGTGAAAAATTGCAAAATTTAGAGAAAATTTACAAAAAATAGCATTTTTCAGAATTTAAATGCATCTGCTTGAAAAACAGACGGTTATACCACCCAAAATAGTTACTAGTTCACATTTCCCATATGTCTACTTTAGATTGGCATCGTTTTTTGAACATTATTTTATTTTTCTTGGACGTTACAAGGTTTAGAACATAAACAGCAATTTCTCATATTCTTAAGAAAATTTCAAAAGCCTTTTTTTGAAGGTGCCAGTTCAGTTCTGAAGTGGATTTGAGGGGCCTATGTATTAGAAACCCCCATAAAACACCCCATTTTAAAAACTAGACCCCTCAAAGTATTCAAAACAGCATATAGAAAGTTTTTTAACCCTTCAGGCATTTCACAGGAATTAAAGCAAAGTGGAAATGAAATTTGCAAATTTCATTTTTTCTGCTGAATTTCAATTTTATTCAATTTTTTTTTAGTAACAGAGAAGGTTTTACCAGAGAAACACTACTAAATATGTATTGTCCAGATTCTGCAGTTTTTAGAAATGTCCCACATGTGTCTCTAGTGCGCTCGTGGACTAAAACACAAGCCCTAGAAGCAAAGAAGCACCTAGTGCATTTTGAGGCCTCTTTTTTATTAGAATATATTTTAGGCAGCATGCCAGGTTTGAAGAGGCGTTGAGGTATCAAAACAATGGAAACCCACCAGAAGTGACCCCATTTTGGAAATTACACCCCTCAAGGAATTCATTTATGGTTTTTGTTATCATTTTGACCGCACAGTTTTTTCACAGCACCTATTTGAATTGGGCTGTGAAATGAAAAAAATGATATTTTTTCCAATAAAATGTCATTTTTGATCAAATTTTCTTATTTTCACAGGGAACAACATACCCCATTTTGTTGCCCAATTTGTCCTTAGTGCGGCAATACCCCATTTGTGGTGATAAACTGCCGTTTGGGCCCATGGGAGGGCTCAGAAGGAAAGGAGCGCTATGTGTTTGTTGGAGTCCAGATTTTGCTGGATTGGTTTTCGGGTGCCATGTCGCATTTGCAGAGCCCCAGAGGTATCAAAGCAATGGAAACCCACCAGAAGTGACCCCATTTTGGAAACTACACCCCTCAAGGAATTCATTTATGGTTTTTGTTATCATTTTGACCGCACAGGTTTTTCACAGCACCTATTTGAATTGGGCTGTGAAATGAAAAAAATTATATTTTTTCCAATAAGATGTCATTTTTGATCAAAATTTCTTATTTTCACAAGGAACAACATACCCCATTTTGTTGCCCAATTTGTCCTTAGTTCGGCAATACCCCATTTGTGGTGATAAACTGCCGTTTGGGCCCATGGGAGGGCTCAGACGGAAAGGAGCGCTATGTGTTTGTTGGAGTCCAGATTTTGCTGGATTGGTTTTCGGGTGCCATGTTGCATTTGCAGAGCCCCGGAGGTATCAAACCAATGGAAACCCACCAGAAGTGACCCCATTTTGGAAACCACCCCTCAAGGAATTCATTTATGGTTTTTGTTATCATTTTGACCGCACAGTTTTTTCACAGCACCTATTTGAATTGGGCTGTGAAATGAAAAAAATGATATTTTTTCCAATAAGATGTCATTTTTGATCAAAATTTCTTATTTTCACAAGGAACAACATACCCCATTTTGTTGCCCAATTTGTCCTTAGTGCGGCAATACCCCACTTGTGGTGATAAACTGCCCTTTGGGCCCATGGGAGGGCTCAGAAGGAAAGGACCACCATTTGGCCTACTGGAGCTTTTCTGGTGCTAAGTCATGTGTGCAGAAGCCCCTGAGGTACCAGTACAGTTGAAACCCCCGAGAAGTGACCCCATTTTAAAAACTACACCCCTTAAGACATTCATCTAGAGGTGTAGTGAGCATTTTGACCCCACAGGTACTGTGTAAAAGATAATGCGCAGCAGATGGTGCAGTGTGAGATTTGCAATTTTATATATGTATATGCCATTTCAGTGTCCAATATAGTGTGCCCAGCATGCGCCACCGGAGATATACACCCCTTAAATTGTAATGTGGGTTCTCCTGGGTACGACAATACCCTACATGTGGCTGTTATCAGCTGCCTGGGCATACGGCAGGGCTCAGAAGGGAAAGATGAGGGGGGTAAGCTGTGCGGAGTGCATCAGGGTAAATTAAAAATCAAGGGATGTATGATACATTTTAAAACAATCTTTTATACAGAGCCCTGGTTTTTCGGGACACGTGTCACATTGGTATATTGTGTTCTTCCTTATCCCCCTCTTATAGCAGACTCTGCACCTCTTTTGACTCTTTCCCTTTCCACCGGTTTGGGGACCTTCTCCTGGAAAGTGTTGCCCTGGTACGATGCGTGTGGCCTCGCTTCCAGAAGTACTGGGTGCCCCCCCTTCCTGGTCCCTAAAGATTAGATCTTGAAATTCCAGGAAAGTTCCCCTCTGGCCTGCACATCGACGTAGCACATACGCATTGTACAAAGCCATCTGTATGATGTGCCCGGCCAGCTTCTTATACCACACCGCATGGCGCTGTAGGGCTTCAGGACTTGATTTGACAAGTCCATCCCTCCCATGTACCTATTGTAGTCCAGGATGCAGTCTGGTTTGGGGGTGGCCTTTCCTTCATATATCCTAAACCTGTAGGTATACCCTGATGCACTCTCGCACAGCTTATACATCTTCACGCCATACCTTGCCCTCTTACCTGGCAGGTACTGGCGGAATTGAACCCTCCCTTTAAAATGTACCAGGGACTCATCAATAGAAAAACACTTCTCGGGGGTGTATGCTTGGGAAAACCGGGCACTGGAACGGTCTAATAGGGGTCTCCGTTTATACAAACGGTCAAAACTGGGGTCATCTCGGAGTGGGCACGGCTCATTATCAGTATAATGTAAGAAGCGAAGTATTGCCTCATTTATTTATTTTTTTAGGTTCCAGTTCATTTCTGAAGTTGCTTTGAGGGGCCCATATATTAGAAACCCCTATCAAACACCCCATTTTAGAAACTAGACCCCTCAAAGTATTCACAACAGCATTTAGAAAGTTTATGAACCCTTTAGGTGTTTCACAGAAATTTAGAGCAAAGTAGAGGTGAAATTTACTCTTTTTATACCATTTTTTTTATAACACAAAAGGATTTATCAGAGAAACACAAATTAATACTTATTGCCCAGATTCTGCAGTTTTGAGAAATATCCCACATGTGGCCCTCGGGCGGTAATGGACTGAAGCACCGGCCTCCGAAGCAAAGGAGCACCTAGCGGATTTTGAGCCCTCTTTTTTATTAGGCACCATGTCCGGTTTGAAGAGGTCTTGTGGTGCCAAAACATTGGAAACCCCCCAAAAGTGACCCCAATTTGGAAACTAGACCTCTTGAGGAATCCATTGTAGTTTTCTTGGGGTGCATGCGGCTTTTTGATCAGTTTTTATTCCATTTTTAGGTGGCGTGGTGACTAATAAACAGCAATTCTACTATTGTTTTTGTATACTTTTTTTTTTACAGCGTTCACCGTGCGCTATAAATGATATATTAACTTTATTCTGCGGGGCGATACGATTACGGCGATACCAGATGTTTATAGGTTTTTTTTATGTCTTATGGCGTTTGCACAATAAAATACGTTTTGTAAACAATCATTCACTTTTTGTGTTACCTTATTCTAAGAGCCATAACGTTTTTATTTTTCAATCAATAAAGCCGTGCGAGGACTTATTTTTTGCGTAACGAACTGTATTTTCCATCAGTACCATTTTTAGGTACATGCGACTTTTTGATCTCTTTTTATTCCATTTTTTGGGAGGTGAAGTGACCAAACAATTGTGATTGTGGTACGGTTTATTAATATTTTTTTTTACGGCGTTCACCGTGCGGGATAAATAACAAAATAATTTTGTAGTTCAGGCCGTTACGGACGCAGCGATACCAATTATGTATAGTTTATTTGTTTGTTTATATATTTTTATTAATAATAAAGGACTGATAAGGGAAAAAGTGGGACTTTTACTTTTATTACTTTTAAAACTTTTATTTTCTTATTTTTACACATCTTTTTTTAACTTTTTTTTTACTTTATTACTTTGTCCCACTAGGGGACATGAGGGCAGGAGGCCCTGATCGCTATTCTAATACACTGCACTACATGCGTAGTGCAGTGTATTAGAACTGTCAGCTACTCACTGACAGCAAGCATAGTGGGTCCTGACGTTGTCAGGACCCACTAGGCTTCCGTCTATGGCATAGCCGGACGCCATTGTTTGGTGTCCGGTTGCCATAGTCACCATCGCCGGCCGCTATCGCGTAGCAGGCCGGCGATGGCAGCTTAACCCCTAAAAAGCCGCGATCTCTATAGAACGCGGCTTTTAAGGGGTTAATCAGCGGGGACACAGCGATCGGTCCCCGCTGTAGGAGCTGTGACAGCTGCTGAACAAGACAGCAGCGTCACAGCTCCTGTATGTGTCGGGAGGACGGCCGAAACGGCCGTTACTCCCGTGACGTACTATTACGGCATGGAGCGCGAACGATACAGCTGCCATGACGTAATAGTACGTCAAGGAGCGGGAAGGGGTTAAAGAATATCCTGTTTGAAAAGAATTGATAAAACGTCAAGATTTGGGCTCTGTATGCCACCACATTGGATTTGAAATGAAACAACTGAGATGCAATTGAAGTGTAGACTTTCAGGTTTAATTCAAGGGGTTGAACAAAAATATCCTGTGAAACGTTTAGGAATTGCAACCATTTTTTCTACACAGCCTCCTCATTTCAGGGGCTCAAAAGTAATTGGACAAATTAACATTACCATAAATAAAATGTTGTTTTTTTAAATACTTTGTAGAGAATCCTTTGCAGGCAATGACTGCCTGAAGTCTGGAACCCATGGACATCACCAAACGCTGGGTTTCCTCCTTTGCGATGCTTTGCTAGGCCTTTACTGCAGCTGTCTTCAGTTGTTGCTTGTTTGTGGGTCTTTCTGCCTTAAGTTTTGTCTTAAGCAAGTGAAATGCAGGTCGATTGGCTTGAGATCTGGTGATTGACTTGGCCATTGCAGAATATTCCACTCATTTGCCTTAAAAAAAACTCCAGGGTTGCTTTCGCAGCATGTTTTGGGTCATTGTCCATCTGTACTGTGAAGCAACGTCTACAATCAACTTTGCTGCATTTGGTTGAATCTGAGCAGAAAGTAAATCCCTGAACACTTCGGAATTCAGCCGGCTGCTTCTGTCTTCAGTCACATCATCAATAAACACTGGTGACCCAGTGCCTTTGGCAGCCATGCATGCCCATGCCATGACACTGCCTCCTCCAGAGTATGTGGTGTGCTTCGGATCATGAGCCGTTCCAAGCCTTCTCCATACTTCCTTCCTCCCATCATTATGGTACAGGTTGATCTTAGTTTCATCTGTCCAAAGAATGCTGTTCCAGAACTGGGCTGGCTTTTTAGATGTTGTTTTTCAAAGTCTAATCTGGCCTTTCTATTTTTGAGGCTGATTAATGGTTTGCACCTTGTGGTGAACTCTCTGTTTTTTCTCTCATGAAGTCTTCTCTTTAGGAGAGTGTACTTCACTTGGGTAGATATTGTGAAGGGGTTTTCCCTCACCATGGAAAGGATTGTGCTATCATCCACCACTGTTGTCTTCTGTGGACGTCCAGACCTTTTGGGGTTCACGAGATCACCAGTACGCTCTTTTGGCAACTCCTAACATTTGTGCTATCTCTCTGATGAATGTCTTCATTTTTGTTCAGCCTAACGATGGTCTGTTTCACTTGCATTGAGAGCTCCATTGACCTCATGTTGTGGGTTAAGAGTAACCGCTTCCAAATGCAAATGCCACACCTGGAATCAACTCCAGACCTTTTACCTGCTTAATTCATGATGGATTAAAGCGGGAATAGCCCATACAGCCCATTATATAGCTTTTGAGATAATTGTCCAATTACTTTTGGTCCCTTGAAAAAGAGGCAGCTACATATTAAAGAGCTGTTGTTCCTAAATCCTTCCTCAAATTAGGATGTGAGTACCTCAAATTAAAGCTGAGAGTCTGCTATATAACTGTATACTCAATATGTTTTGGTAAGCAGCTAAAATGCCAAAACTTGTGTCACTGTCCAAATCATTCTGGACTTAACTGTGTGTGTGTGTGTGTGTGTGTGTGTGTATGTATATATATATATATATATATATATATATATACATATATATACATATATAAATATATACAGATATATATATATATACACACACACACACACACACACACACACACACACACACACACACACCGTTTACAGTACTTGTAAACCTCAACATAGCAGCTCCTATGGTACAATGTACATCAGTAGATTGAAGTCTTCAGGATGTCAACTTCAACTGCATGAACAGTATATTAAAAGACCTCCGCAAGTTAATTCCATATTTTGTCTAAACAAGAGCTGAACCCATTCCATTCATTGTTTCCTTTCACATCTCACTTCCTAAATATTGTAAACAACCATAAAACAAAAGTTTTAAACTTCGTTGAAATTGCACAACGTGCGATACGAAAACATTGTAATCTGTTTGCAGGGGTCGCCTGGATTAATCACTAACTTTAACGAGAATTCCTAGTGTGACCTTGCTTGTTTTACAGAAATATAAACATTTTACACTATAATACATGAGTTTTTGACTTTGATTTCTAGTGTACAAGTTCAGTCTTCATTGGGTTCAGTTAATTATTTTCAGCAGGCTGAATGAACAGTAGGGTACAGGATATGTTTTGTATAAACACAATATTTAGGTACAAGAATTTATTTTATTGGTGGTTTCTGTTGGATCTATTATGATGCATTCTGTGCATTTTATTATATAGCTTTAATTTCTGAGAGACAGATGTAGTAAAGCTGAGTTTGTCTTTTGACAATACTACTTGTAATAGCTCTATCAGAGTTATAGTTAGGCTTTCCTTCACCTGAAGGGCAAAGAATCAAATAACTGTACTTTCTGTAGCGTCCATGGCCGCGGGCCGTTGAAATTACTCAACCCCCAACGGCCGCAGCCATGGATCTGTGAGCACTGGCCCACATCTCCTCCCCAGGAGACGACAGCGCTCACTTCCGCTCCGGTCCACTGGCGCACGCTCGTGTCCGGCCTTAAAGGGCCAGCGTGCGCACATGGGAATTATCATTAAGTAGCCCATGATCACCCTGGACTATAAGAAGGCCCCTTTGCTCATTGCCTGAGCGTTGTTGTGTTTTCCTATGTTAGTCTTGTAAAGTGTCCCTTAGTGTTATCCTGTTCCCGTTGTTACCGTGCCCTGCTACCTGTACCCTGTATCCTGTGATATTTGTTATTTTGCCTTAAACCTGTTGGAGTCGTGTTGCGCCACCAGTTCCACCTGCTGTGTTACACCACGTCTGGTGTCTGCGGTCAAGGTCCCATCTGTGCCTAGGCGTTGCTACTGTCTAAACCACTACAGGTACCCTTGTGTTTGGACTAGTTATATATTGACTTGGTACTCTGTTGGCCGGCTACTACGGCGGTACGGCCCAGTGGGTCTACATACCCACAGATCGTGACACTAGCCCTGTATCTAACTATCTTGGTCAAGGCAGAGGGTCTTGTTGCCACTTTCCTGGCACCCAGCACCCAGACCACATGCCCTGCCAGACCCCCTTCGAAGTTCCATGTTTTATCAATGTGGGTTCTACACAGGACTGCAGGTTAATCTAATGATGTAATCTGGCTCCTCAGATTTATCATGGTGCAGAAACAGCCCCAAAAATAAGAGTTTGAGAACAGAAATATATTTTTTATTGCGCCTACACGAAATAGTAGTAAAAGGAGGCAGACTGCAAATTGTCTAAACTCCAAAAATGATCAGCTCTCCAATGATGTGCTATGCACAATTGCTGTGAAAAATATTTCCCCATCTTCCATTTTTGCATATTTCTTACAAAGAGCTTGTCCAGGAAAAGAAAAAAAGCTTTGCTTCTTTTTCCCCAGAAACGGTGCCACTCTTTTCCATGGGCTGTGTCTATTAACCCCTTCCCGCCATTTCACGTACAGTTTCGTCATGGGAGATGGTCTTTTCCCGCAACTCCACGTAACTGTACGTGAAACAGATGGAGCTGGCTCAGGAGCTGAGCCAGCGACATCACCGCCGGGTGACAGCTGTATGTTACAGCTGGCACCGTGGGGTATCAGACAGGACCAGAGCTAGCCTCCGATCCGACCGATTAACCCCTCACATGCTGCGTTCAATAGAGATCGCAGCATGTGAGGAGTTTATAGCCACCGGCACCCCAGCAACGTGATTGCTGGGTTGCCGGTGGCTGCAAAGGCGATCGGAGGGCTAATGTTTACCTCCCGGTCTGCCAGTAAGGGAATCCTCCTATGCCCCGTTGTCGTTGGGGCCCAGGAGGCTTCCGATACCATCGGCAAGATGGCGCCGGCTCAGCTTCCGGCTCAGAAGCTGAGCCGGCGTCATCAGCAGTCGGTGTCCGCTGTATGTTACAGCGGACACCCCGATCTATCACCAGGAACCAGAGCTAGCTCCGATTCCTGGCATTAACCCCTTCGATGCAGCGATCCATTGTGAACGCTGGATCCTAGAGGTTTGTAGCAAATCGGCAGCCTTACTATGGCAACAGGAGCCCTAACAATTGACTCCTGTCTGCCATTACGTAAGCTGATTAGGCCCCGCCCAGAGGCGGAGCCTGTTCGGCTTGCTGTCAGTGAACAACTGACAAATCCAATACATTGCACTACATAGGTAGTGCAATGTATTAGAACATCAAACAAACAGTTGGCCATTCAAGTCCCCTAGTGGGACCAAATAAAAGTGTAAAAAAAAAAGTGTAAAAAAAGTAAAAATAAGAGTTGTAAAAAATACAATAAAAGTTTCAAATAATAGCACAAAACACAATCGCCCTTTTTCCCTTATCAAGTCATTTATTATTGAAGAAAATAATAAAGCCATACATATTTGGTATCGCTGCAAACGTAACGACCTTAACTATATAAATATTATGTTATTTATTCCGCACAGTGAACGCCGTAAAAAAAAACTAAAAAATACTGACATAATTGCTATTTTTTGGTCACTTTGTCTTCCAAAAATTGAAATTTAAAGTGATCAAAAAGTTGCATGTACCCAAAAATGGTGTCTATAAAAACTATAACTCGTCTCGCTAAAAACAAGCCCTCATACAGCTCTGTCGACTAAAAAATTAAAACCGTTATGGCTCTCACAACTTGGCGACAGAAAAGTTATTTTATTGTGCAAAAAGTTGTAAAACATAAAAAGTGCTATAAATTAGGTATCGCCAGAATTGACTGACCCGCAAAATAAAGGTAACATGTAATTTATAACGCATGGTGAACGCTGTATAAAAAGTATTTAACAAATATGCCAGAATTGCTGTTTTTTGGTCACGTTGCCTCCCAAAAAAAAAGGATAACAAGTGATCAAAAAGTCGGATGTACCCCAAAATGGTACCAATAAAAACTCCAGCTCGTCCCGCAAAAAAAACAGCCGTCATACCACTACGTCTATGAAAAAATAAAATTAGTTAAGGCTCCAATAAGCCAGGAAATAAAAATATGCAGTTGTGACGGCCCGAGGGGAACGTTTCTTCTATTTCAAGTGGCGAATTACCAAGGCCCCTAAAATTAGGGAAATTGGAAGGGGAGGGCTCAAACATATCTGCTGTAAGGGTGCCCGTATTATACCAGGACAACACTTCCCAGCAAAATTCCTGAAACTGCAAAGATCCCTAGTGTGGACCAAAAGGGGAATAAGTAAAGACCATTTATTAGTGCGACACCGGCCTGTGCAGAGAGGATTGTTTCACAGCGTAACACACATCTATGGATTATTTTATTGTTTTTTTTTACCCCATTATTATACCACCTGACTATGCCCCTTATATACTCCGCCCGGCTTACATTTACCCCCACATTATAAAAGGAAACACCAGTAAGACTCCAAACAAAACTACTACAAGCAAAATCCACGCTCCAAAAGCCAAATGGCGCTACCTCCCTTCTGAACCCTACAGTGTGCCCAAACAGCAGTTTACTTCCACATATATGGCATCGGCAAACCCGGGAGAACCCTTTTAACAATTTTTGGGGTGTGTGTCTCCAGTGGCACAAGCTGGGCGCCACATATTGGCATATCTATGGAAAAAAATCCCACTTTTCACTCTGCAACATCGAGTGCGCACCAATTTCTGCCAATCACCTGTGGGGTTAATATGCACAGTACACCCCTAGGTGAATACCTTGAGGGGTGTAGTTTCCAAAATGTGGGCACTTCTGGGGGGGATCCACTGTTTTGGTCCCACAGGGACTTTGCAAATGCAACATAGCGCCCAGAAACCAATCCAGCAAAATCTGTACTCCAAAAGCCAAATGGCGCTCCTTCCCTTCTGAGCCCTACTCTGTGCCCAAACAGCAGTTTATGACCACATATGTGGTATTGCCGTACACAGGAGAAGTTGCTTTACAAGTGTTGGGGTGCTTTTTTTTATTTATTTGTTGAGAAAATGAAACATTTTCAGCTAAAACTACGTCTTAATGAAGAAAAATGATTTTTTTTATTTTCACTGCCCAATTCTAATAAAATTTATGAAACATCTGTGGGGTCAAAATGCTCACTACACCCCTAGATGAATTCCTCAAGGGGTGTAGTTTCGTGAATGGAGTCACTTTTGGGGAGTTTCCACTGTACTGGTACCTTAGGAGCTTTGCAAAAGTGACATGGTGTCAAGAAACCAATCCAGCAAAATCTGTGCTCCAAAAGCCAAATGGCGCTCCTTCTCTTCTGATCCTTGCCGTGTGCCCAAACAGCAGTTAATGACCACAAATGGGGTATTGCCGTACTCCAGAAAAGTTGCTTTACAAATATTGGGGTTCTTTTATTCCTTTATTTGTTGAGAAAATGAAAAATTTTGAGCTAAAGCTACATCTTATTGGAAAAAAAGGATTTTTTTTATCTTCACTTCCCAATTCTAATAAAATCTATGAAACCCCTGTGGGTTGAAAATGCTCACTACACCCCTAGATAGATTTTTCAAGGGGTGTAATTTTCTAAATGGAGTCACTTTTTTGGTGAATTCACTGTTTTAGTCCCTTAGGGGCATTGCAAATGCGACATGGTCTCCGCAAACCATTTCTGCTAAATTTGAGCTCTTTCCCTTCTAAGCCCTGCCGTGTGTACAAACAGCCTTTTATGACCACATGTGGGATATTGTTTTACTCGGGAGAAATTGCTTTACAAAAGTAGTGGTGCATTTTCTCCTTTTAGTCCTTGTGGAAATTAGAAAAAATTAGCTAAACCTACATTTTCTTTGAAAGAATGTAGATTTTCATTTTCACGGCCTACTTCCAATAATTTATGCAAAAAACCTGCAGGATCAAAATTCTCACTATACCCCTAGATAATTTCCTCAAGGGGTATAGTTTCCAAAATGGGGTCACTTTTGGGGGATTTTCACTGTTTTGGCGCCGCAAGAGCCTTTCAGACCTGACATGGTGCCTAAAATATTTTCTAATAAAAAGGAGGCCCCAAAATCCTCTAGGTGTACCTTTGTTTCTGAGGCCTGTGCTTCAGTCAATAAGTGCACTAGGGCCACATGTGGGGTATTTCTAAAAACTTAAGAACCTGGGCAATAGATATTGATTTGCGTTTCTCTGGTAAAACTTTCTGTGTTACAAAAAAAATAGATGAAAAATGAATTTCTGCAACAGAAAAAAAAGACATTTTAAAATGTCACATCTACTTTGCCTTAATTCCTGGGAAACATCTAAAGGGTTAAGAAACTTTCTAAATGCTGTTTTGAATACTTTGAGGGGTGACGTTTTTAAAATAAGATGACTTATAAAGGGTTTCTAATATATAAGGCCCTATAATCCACTTCACAACTGAACTGGTCCCTGTAAAAATAGCCTTTCAAAATTTTCTTGAAAATGTGAGAAATTGCTGCTAAAGTTCTAATCCTTGTGATGTCATAGATGTTCTAAAAACAATGCCAATCTAAAGTAGACATATGGGTGATGTTAATTAGCAACAATTTTGTGTGGTATTACTATCTGTCTTACAAGCAGATACATATAAATTTAGAAAAATGCAAATTTTTGCAATTTTCCGCTAAATTTTGGTGTTTTTCACAATTAAATACTTAATATATCGAGCAAATTTTGCAAGTAACATAAAGTCCAATGTGTCACGAGAAAACAATCTCAGAATCGCTTGGATAGGTAAAAGCATTCCGAAGTTATTACCACATAAAGTGAAACATGTCAGATTTGAAAAAATTGGCTGTGTCCTGAAGGCCAAAACAGGCTGTGTCCTTAAGGGGTTAATGCAGTTAAGCTAAGCTGCATTAGCAAAGACAGCCTATAGTGTGCTGCTCTTTCTGGGACAAAATGTAAAAAAAATTCTAATCCTGGATAGATCCTTTAACTGTTTCACATTTGTAAACATTATTTACTGTAAGACAAAATTAACTTAAAGAGGCTCTGTCACCAGATTTTGCAACCCCTATCTGCTATTGCAGCAGATCGGCGCTGCAATGTAGATTACAGTAACGTTTTTATTTTTAAAAAACGAGCATTTTTGGCCAAGTTATGACCATTTTTGTAGTTATGCAAATGAGGCTTGCAAAAGTCCAAGTGGGTGTGTTTAAAAGTAAAAGTCCAAGTGGGCGTGTATTATGTGCGTACATCGGGGCGTTTTTAATACTTTTACTAGCTGGGCGCTCTGATGAGAAGTATCATCCACTTCTCTTCAGAACGCCCAGCTTCTGGCAGTGCAGATCTGTGACGTCACTCACAGGTCCTGCATCGTGTCGACCACATCGGCACCAGAGGCTACAGTTGATTCTGCAGCAGCATCAGCGTTTGCAGGTAAGTAGCTACATCGACTTACCTGCTAACGCCGATGCTGCTGCAGAATCAACTGAAGCCTCTGGTGCCGGTGTCCTCGCTCGTCTGACACGATGCAGGACCTGTGAGTGACGTCACAGCATGATCTCTCGAGAACACGCTGTGTCTGCACTGCCAGAAGCTGGGCGTTCTGAAGAGAAGTGGATGATACTTCTCATCAGAGCGCCCAGCTAGTAAAAGTATTAAAAACGCCCCGATGTACGCACCTAATACACGCCCACTTGGACTTTTACTTTTAAACACACCCACTTGGACTTTTGCAAGCCTCATTTGCATAACTACAAAAATGGTCATAACTTGGCCAAAAATGCTTGTTTTTTAAAAATAAAAACGTTACTGTAATCTACATTGCAGCGCCTATCTGCTGCAATAGCAGATAGGGGTTGCAAAATCTGGTGACAGAGCCTCTTTAAGTAAACACACAATATAGCTTGATCATTTCATTTAGGCTAGGGCTGCTCGTTGACTTTTGGTGGATGGTGAAAATAACAGCCTTACCGTGACTCTTGAGCAACCTCATGGTTTCCCTTTGGAGAAAAAAAATCTTGCAACAACTACAAGAATTCCAACATGGTTGGAATGCTCAAGATCCTGGCAAGTCACGCTAGACTTTTTACCTCATAAGGAAACATTGAGGTTGCGTGAGTCATAGTAATGCAGCATCCATCTGTTATGAACTTAGATATGATCATTAGCTGGGTCTTATGTGTCAGAGATACTCAGGACCCACTTTCAGCCAAGCTGTCAGTTCAGCTGAACCGACGGAATCTGCTGAGACAGAACAATACATCTTCTCTGCATACAGGATATATAAAAGCTATATCTTAAAAAGTAAAAACATTTTTTAACAAAAGTGATATTTAAAGTTGCTTAAACACCCAAAATATATTCATTTAATAAAAAAAATTGCTTACAAAGGTGTAAATAACCTTTAAGGCACTTTGTTTACTCAGGTTGTATTTGTTTTGTATTAAAGTGGATCTGACATATTTGTGACTTATTAGTAAATATTAAGTGTCACGGTGCGGGGTGTGGACTCACTGGGCCGTACCGCGTAGCGGATAGGCAGCTGGCCAAGCAGGTACAATACAATCCCTATAGTCCAGAAAGGGTACCTGTGGCAATGTAGACAGTAGCGGTGATTCAGGCTTAAGATAAGGCTCCGGCAGCAGGCAGACACCCGGTGGGTGTAACACAGTAGATGCAGCGGAAGACACAGCTCGACTTCAACTCTAGACGGCACAGAGGCACGATAGCACAGGATACAGGCAACAGGCAGCAGGAACAGGTAACACTGGAAACTGGAAAACACTAGGAAACCATTTGCAAGACAAACTTTAGGTATACAACAACGCTCAGGCAATGATCAAGATGGCAGAGCCCTTTTTATAGTCCAGCAGCATTCTGGACTGATTGCAGATCTCCTGCAATTGTGTGCGGACTGGCCCTTTAAGGCCGTGGACGCGCAGGCGCGCGCGCCCTGCAGGAGACAGTCTCTGAAGCAGGAAGTGAGTGCCGGTGTCTCCTAGGAGGGAGATACCGCCGAGAACTCACATGTCCATAGGCGTTACAGTATCCCCCCTCTTACACCCCCTCTTCTTGGGGCCAGAGCGGGACAGAAACTTCTTCACGAGGATAGGAGCATCAATACTCTCCTCTGGCTCCCAAGACCTCACTTCTGGACCAAATCCCCTCCAATCCACCAGATAAAACATCCTTCCTCCCGCTTTCTTGGTGGCCAGGATTTCCCTTACTCAAAAATCCCTGACTAGCCACCAGGAGCCACTGCGGAACTAGGAGTCCTGGAGTAAGCGGTTCAGAACCATGGCTTCAGCAGGGAGACATGGAAGGAGTTAGGGATCTTGAGGGTAGGAGTTAGCCGAAGTTTGTAAGACACAGGCTTAATTTGTAGTAGAATCTCGAAGGGTCCGAGGAACCTGGGAGCAAATTTGCAAGACGGCACCCTCAGCCGAATATTCCTGGAAGACTGCCAGACCTTCGTACCTGGAAGAAACTGGGGAGGCCCTCATCTTCTAGTGTCTGCCTTTCTCTTCATGCGGTCTGCCGCCAGCAGAATAGAAGATCGGGTCTGTTGCCATATCTACAGAAAATCCCTGAAGGTAGAGTCGGCTGCAGGCATCTGGGACATAGTAGAGACAGGAAGAGGTATTCGAGGATGTTGGCTGTAGACGATGAAGTACGGACTGGACATGGTAGACTCACTAGTATGGTTATTATAGGAGAACTCAGCCCACGGGAGCAGCTGCACCCAGTCATCATGCCGCCTGGAGACAAAGTGCCGCAGATAGTTCTCCATAATCTGGTTAACCCTCTCGACTTGACCATTAGACTGGGGATGGTAGGCGGAGGAAAAGTCCAACTTTACACCGAGGATACCGCAGAGTTCTTTCCAGAACTTTGAGGTGAACTGGTCCCCTCGATCCGAGAAAATATGCAGAGGCAAGCCGTGCAGACGGAAGATGTGTTGAATGAAGAGATCGGCCAGTCGAGCAGCAGAAGGTAGGCCAGTCAGGGGAACAAAATGAGCCATTTTGAAAAATCGATCCACCACCACCCAGATCACACTGCATCTAGCAGAGAGAGGCAGATCTGTGACAAAGTCCATTGCAATATGTTGCCAGGGGGCATCGGGCACAGGCAGTGGCTGGAGCAGACCAGCTGGTCTGGAGTGAGCAACTTTATTTGCTGCGCATACCGTAAAGGAGAGAACAAAGTCCATGATGTCTTTGGGCAGCGTGGGCCACCAGAACTGATGGGTAATTAGTTCTCGGGTCTTACGGGCACCCGCGTGACCTGCCAGCTTGGAACTGTGACCCCACTAAGGATTCTTCCTCTGTCTGCCAGACGTACAAAAGTCCTTCCCAGGGGAATGTCTATAACTTGCAGAGGATTGACAAAGAAGATGCAGGAAGGATCAATAATATTCTGTGGGGACTCCACAGTGTCCTCTGACGCAAACAACCTAGACAAGGCATCGGCCCTCACATTCTTGTCGGCAGGTCAGTAGTGGAGTTCGAACCGGAACCAAGCAAAGAACAGCGACCACCTGGCTTGACGAGGATTCAGCCGCTGAGCCGTCTGAAGATAGGTCAGGTTCTTGTGGTCCGTGAAGACTAGGATAGGATGAGCAGCACCTTCTAGTAGGTGTCTCCACTCCTGCAGGGCCAGCTTGATGGCCAGTAAACTACCGTTCCCCAATCAGTTGCGCTCTGCGGGAGAAAACAGTTTAGAATAGTAGCCACATACCACATATGTAATGACAGGGGGTAGGGAAACAGACAGTGAGCCCTTATCTACCCACCACTCAGTCCCTGCCTACTTGCAACGACCCGCCCTAGGCGACGGGGTACAACTGGGCGACGGTCCCTACGCTCAGTAGGTGCATGACAGACAAACAGACAAGGGGACACAAGCAAAGGGAAATGGGGCAGTTGCCCATGGCAACACCGTGAGCAACAAGAGAGGTGAACGAGCCGAGTCAAACCAGGAGTGTACGAGGTACCAAACGCAGAGCAGGAGAGTAGTCAGTAAGCCAGGGTCAGTATAAAGCAAGGTCAAATAGCTAGAAGCTGCAGCAAAGCCAGGAAACCACACGAGAAGAATCACAAGCAAAGGAGGAACAGGAAAGGCAGGTATAAATAGACAGAGGGCGGGAGCTAGCTCCGTCTGGCCAGGCTGCGATAGGCTCTCCCACTCCTAAGCCTGCCATCCTGAGTGGTGGAAGATGGAGTCAGTCTCAGAGACATAGAACCAGGTGCAGACTGATTACCCATGGGCGTATACACAGAAGTTGTGCCTGGCAGATCCTTTACAACAGCCTTGCCTTTCGAACCTCTCTGTAACAAAAGTGCACCAGCACCAACAGAGGAAGCGTCTACCTCTGACGAAAACTGTAGGGATACATCAGGGTGATGAAGAATAGAGGCTGACGTGAAGGCCTTTTTTAAGGTTTTAAATGCGGCTTCTGCCTCTGGAGTCTACTCCTTGGCATTCATGCCCTTTTTGGTGAGGGTAGAGATGGGAACCGCCAATGAAGAGAAGTTGGGAATGAACAGCCGGTAGAAGTTGGCGAATGCCAAGCGTTGTATGGCCCTTAAGCCTTGGGGGCATGGCCATTCCAGGACAGCCTTTACCTTCTCAGAGTCCATTTTGAGGCCCTGATCGGAGATGATATAGCCCAGGAAGGGTAGAGACTTCTTTTTCAAACATGCACTTCTCCAGCTTGGCATAAAGATGATTATCCCTTAATCGAAGCAAACCCTGGTGGACATGACTCTGATGAGTTACAGGATCTGGGGAAAAAAATCAAAATGTCATCGGGATACACTACAACACAGACACAGAGGAGATCACGAAAAATGTAATTGACAAATTCTTGAAACACCGCCGGGGCGTTACACAGGCCGAAGGGCATGACCAGGTATTCGTAGTGCCCATCACGTGTATTCTTCCACTCGTCACCCTGACGAATCCGGATTAGATTGTAGGCCCTCGCAGGTCTAGTTTAGAAAAATTTTTTACCCCCCGTATGCGATCAAACAGTTCCGAAATCAAATGCAATGGGTACCTGTGGCAATGTAGACAGTAGCGGTGATTCAGGCTTAAGATAAGGCTACGGCAGCAGGCAGACACCCGGTGGGTGTAACACAGTAGATGCAGCAGAAGACAAAGCTCGACTTCAACTCCAGATGGCACAGAGGCAAGGTAGCACTGGATACAGGGTACAGGCAGCAGGAACGGGTAACACTGGGAACTGGAAAACACTAGGAGACCATTTGCAAGACAAACTTTTGGTATAAAACAACGCTCAGGCAATGATCAAGAGGGAAGAGCTCTTTTTATAGTCCTGCAGCATTTTGGAATGATTGTAGATCTCCTGCAATTGTGCGCGCACTGGCCCTTTAAGGCCATGCACGCGCAAGCGCGCGCGCGCCCTGCGGGAGACAATCTCTGAAGCAGGAAGTGAGTGCCGGCGTCTCCTAGGAGGGAGATGCCGCCGAAAACTCACATGTCCATGGCCGCACCCGTCAGAGCGTAAGTCAGAACAACGGGCCGCGGCCATAGACGTTACATTAAGTAGTTTTTGAGTATTTAGAACTTATACGTATAAGTACATTTAAAAATGTATGCTTCCGTCTGGCGCGCAAAATGGCCCTCTACTAGTCAATATTCTTGCGTGTCATGGTTCGCTGTCTAGAATAGATTTGATGTTCAGCAATTGCCTGGGTGTTCCGTGTGTGGAGGGAGTGGAGTATCTACTTAGGTCATTATCTGACCATTCCCCGATGTTACTTAAAATTAGAACTAGTCCGCACCTGGGAGGGGTGAGAATGAATTGGCGGTTAAATCTGTTTTGGATAAACTTGGTGGGAGGAGAAAAAATAGTCCCGCTTCTAAAGAAATATTTTGAATTTAATGTGGGTACGGTTCCCACAGGTGTCTTATGGGATGCTATGAAGGCATATATGAGAGGTGTGTACATACAAGAGATCACGGCTATCAAGAACAAGTCTAGACAACTGGGTGTGGAATTGACACAGAGGGTGACAGTTACGGAGGAAAGCCGCATTGTGCATAATACTGTGGACACGTTAGATCAGTGGAAGGAAGCTCAAAAATTATTACGGGAATATATGCTAGATCAAGCTGCTAATAAAAGGCTCTTTTTACAACAACGGTACTATGAAGAGTGGGAGATGACTGGTAGACTTCTGGCTATTATAGCTAGACCTCCGCGTGAAGGGGCGTTCAGTCATAACTTACAAGATAGTAATGGGAGGATGGTTAGTGAAACCTGTGATATACTTAGCATATTGAAATCCTTTTATGTGGAGCTGTACCGTTCCAGGGTAGATTACTCAGAGGATCTGTTGGGGGAGTATTTAGCAGAAATGACATGGGTTACATTGCAGGAGGAGGAGAGGGAAATGTTGGAGGAACCACTGACTCTTGAGGAAGTACAGCAGGCGGTGAGGTCTATGGCAAACGAAAAAGCTCCGGGGATGGATGGTATACCTACTGAACTATACAAATCATATGGAGATGAGCTTCTGCCCCGTTTGCTTGAGGTGTATCAGGATAGTTTTGAGAGGGGACACTTGCCAGGGACGATGTATGAAGTTGCAATAGTGGTTCTCCCTAAAGAAGGGAAAGATCTGGTGCAACCTGACTCTTATAGACCAATTTCTCTGTTAACACCTGACATCAAAATCTTAGCGAAAATTTTAGCTAGTAGACTGACAAAAGTAGTGACTACCGTTGTCTCGCCGGATCAGTCGGTTTTCGTGGCATCTAAATCCACGGCAGTTAATCTGCGTAGGTTGTTCTTGAACATACAGGCTGCTTCTGGGGGATCTCACTCTCAAGCTGTTTTATCGTTGGATGCCGCTAAGGCGTTTGATAGTGTGGAGTGGGGGTTCCTATGTTCTGGCTCGGTTCAGATTTGGAAGAAACTTTATCAAGAGGGTGAAATTATTTTATCATGAACCGGTAGCTAGGATACGGGCTAATGGAATGATGTCTGAGACATTTTCTCTGGGGAGGGGGACGCGTCAGGGGTGCCCACTCTCCCCGTTGTTGTTCATGTTGGCCATTGGCCAATAGAGCCATTGGCTAATGTGGTAAGACAGCATCTGAATATAGAAGGTTTCAAGTTTGGAGAGTTGGAGGAACGTATAGACTTATACGCAGATGACGTTTTGTTGTTTTTGGGGGGTGTGGAAAAATCGTTGCCTGAGGTTATGAATGAATGTCCTTGAGTGTTTTGGTAAATTCTCGGGGTTGAGAATTAAAGAATTAAAGAATTGGAATAAGTCCGCATTGTTACCGATCACGTCACTGGTTAAACCGCTGGTGGTGGGAGGAGTGAATATACCTTGTGTGAAGGAACTTAAATACCCGGGAATTTGGGTATCGGCAAGAGTACAGGAATTTATAGCTCTGAATGTGCAGCCCCTGGTGGGGAGATTGAAGGATAAGGTTAAGCTGTGGCTTGGACTACCGTTGTCGGCTTTGGGCCGCGCAAATCTGATAAAAATGGTTCTTATGCCTCAGATTCTTTATGTTGTGCATAATGCCCCAGTGTGGTTGCCTAAGTATTGGTTCAGGAGGATACATAATTTGTTTAGAGATTTGGTATGGAAAAAGGGGTTCCCTAGGATCAAATTAGAAAAACTGCAATTGCTGATAGAACAGGGAGGATTAGCTCTACCGAATGCATGGGTATATTATTTAGCGGCTCAAATGCAACACCTTAAGGGTTGGAAAGAAAGGGACCGGTGGGATTCATGTGGTAAATTGTTATTTTATCTAGGCCAACAAACTGATTTGCTGGAAGCATTGGAGTCACATAAACTGAGGAGGGAGGCGGGGCTGGTAAACCGACTTTGTTACTTTTACATAAGATATGATGCAAATGCAAAAATTTGTTGTGAGTTGCAGGATGCTCAAATTATATGCCAATTTGGAACAACCCGTATCTGTGGGAATTTGCTACTCTGGATGGCTTTCAGGAGTGGGAGCAAAAAGGGGTTACATTGGTTTGTCAGCTTTATGACGGAGAGATTTTGAAGTCATTTTCTCAATTGCAGGAGGGGTTTGAGCTTCCACATAGACTTTTCTATCTTTACTTACAATTGTGGCATGCCGCTCAAGCACAGGCTAGGACGGTGGACTTGAGTTGCTCCCCCTTGGGGGTTGTGGAACAGGTGCTGGGAGCTAGAGGTACAAAGGGTATTATATCTTTAGTATATTGCACTTTGCTCACCAAATTCTTGGGGGATCCTATCGCAGAGGTAAAAGGAAAATGGGAAGGTGATGTTGGGGCCCTAACTACGGAAGAATGGGGAGAAATATTGGAGTCTCCAAAAGAGTTATCCATTAGTATAGCGCATAGTCGATCGCAACTGTTTTTGATACATAGGGTGTATAGGACGCCTAAGGTGTTACGGCAAATGCGGCTTAGGTCATCAATGGAGTGTCCTAGATGCTCGACTGATGGGGCTGATTTGAAACATATGTTTTGGGATTGCTCAGCGCTAAACGGGTATTGGGGCGAGGTTAGGGGTATGTTCTTCAGGGTGTATGGGAGGGATCTTCCGTTAGATACTAAGGTTTATCTTCTGGGATGTATGGGTGGGGAGGGGGAGATCGAGCTGAACTGATGGCTCTTAAAAAAGTGTTATATCATGCAAGACAGTTGATTGCCAAATATTGGTTACAAAGGGATCCTCCGGGCCTACCTGAACTAGTGAGTTATGTCAATCATACGGTATCATTAGAAAAACGAATATACCTAAACGCGGGGCATTACACAATTATGACAAACAATGGGGCAAATCGGTGCAAAGTCATGGCCTTGGTGGACCGGCAGGGGTCTCATGAGGTCCTTTACTGAATGCATATAATATGGACGATAATGTGGCAAGATAATCGGCTTAGAGAGAATGAGAGGGTGTTAAGTACTGCAGTCGGGGTGGGACAGGGGGGGTGTTGGCTTTGGGGGGTGGGGATAAGGGGTTCATGGGAATATGTGTTTTATTGTATACAGCTATGGCACATGGATTAATCATATTAATGTACTAGATATGTGAGATGGTGGGGGGAATGATGTTTCTAAAAGATTCTTAAATGAGAATTCATGGAAGGGAATGGTACTCTTCAGTGGTATAAGGAGTATAGACTCTATGTAATATGACAAGGGTTACGGACTGTCATGAATGTATTGTGTATTGTTGGATATGGATTTTCTTTCCTGTATGTGTCAGGTGTATTTTGTGGTGTAATTCAATAAAAAGTTGTCTGATTTTAAAAATGTATGCTTCCAGCTTCCCTACAAGGCCCAGCACATAGGATCCTGATGCCAGTTAGCATTTGGACATTCTGTGCCCCGCTTTGAAGGGCCTGATGTGGCATTGGGGCCTGTGTGCCCCCTAGACTATGGGTTCTAGTCACAACTGCGAGCGCAGAGATCTCTATAATTATGCCACTTAAGGAATGTTCAGGTACATTTTTTCTCTAAAGGGGCACATCCTGGCACTGACCCTGAGTTGTGGCATTAAGACCCCAGACAATAATCAACCAATAAGCAATTGCAAGTTAAAATTTAGATAGAAGCATAAACAGACCACAGAGAGATGCAAGAGTACAGTGAATTTTACATCTGCTTTACCATGCATATCTTCAGGGAGCACTTATGCAAAGGAGGAATGTCATTTCAGGTGGACATTCATTTTAGGCAAAAGCACAGCAGATTGAGATATTCAGGTTTACAGCAACCCAGAATTTACAGGTAATACATTTTTCTGAGGTCATGTAAATTCTTTATCCACAGCAGAAGCAAAAGTCAGTTCCATTCATATTAAAATGTTATCTCCTAATGATGTTGATTTTTATCATTTGCTGAAGGCGCAGTGTAACACGTAGTCATTTTCCCTGGGCACAGTCGTGTTTTCAGTTTGAGTTTCATATCTATATATAAATATACAGGACTACGTGTATTAGAACAATCAGATTACCTCTACATCTCGTTATCCCAAAGTTGGGACAGTAAAACCTGAGTTATCATGATCCTTGCTATGCCCTCTTGTCCACAAGTCAGTTCTGCACTCTTTCAACCTTCTTTGGAACACAGAGACTACATTATCTTGTCACGAAAAGGAACATGTTGCTTAATTTCAGTCTTACCTTTTCTTTTCTATTGACTCATACCCCTCAGATTTCAGAAATATTCCCTGGCAGAGAATTAGTGATATAATATTAGTCTTTTTATGTGGCATTGGGGTGTCTGGGCCCCCTCATGCATCAGATCCCTGGTGCGAATCCTACCCCTGCATCTCCTATAGCTCTGTTCTTTGTTTTTTTTAGGGACTATAAAGGCCATTCGAAAAGCTTTATTTTTCATTTCTTTAACTTGTTCAAGGTTTATTTTTAAGCATATTTTGGATCATTGACTTGTAATATTATCCAACTTCAGTTACTTCACAATTGAGGGACATTGGCGTCCGAGATTCGTTGATAAAATCCATCCAAGTGCCACTTTGTCAAACAACCTCTAAACGTAACCACAGGGTCGGATGTGCAAACAGTGTTATTGCAGTATATTGCTTACAGCACCTTTGCTAATACTTGTATGTGTGGCACAGTAGTGTAGCCATATCCCCAACATAGTGTAGACTCGTTGGAGAATGCAGTGCATGCTACTGAACAATGCCAGAAATCTTATGGGGTAACGTGTTTGAGTACAATTAGGACACCATATACATGGATTTATTAACTTTAGTCAATGCTATACGTGTTTCTTTCATATTTTTGCCGTTTGCTTCCCTTGCCTAAATACTTAGTGGCATGTTATAGATTAATACAGAACTCTACCCATAAAAAATAAGATTAAAAGGTTGATTACTGCTATGACTTCCAGGCATAGAAAATTGTACCTAGTCTAGGCTGATATGCTTTTTTACACTGGGACCACTGGCTTACTGCACAGACAATAACACCCCTGCCCCACACACCTGATCTTGAAAGGGCCTGTATTGGAAGCTTGCATAGGGTGGAGTTAGGTTTCCCAGTTTTAGTTTTTGGCTGCGATTAACTTTACTGATTGAAATACATAATTTCATAGTTTCTTTGCTTTGCTTAAATGGCCACTAACTTTTGGAACAACTTAGTCTGAAATCATAGTATATTTGATCCATCATCCTGAACAAATCTGCAAATCACTATGATTAAAAATGTTTACGTTTTTTACTCGATAAAACCTGTTTGAAATCCCTGCCACTAGGGGTCTCTCTTCTTTGTAACTTGCTGTCCACTCACTATTGCTAACTCACTATTGCTATTACTATTGCTATTACTATTGCTAACTCACTCACTATTGCTCACTATTTTCCGTCTTTAGCTGCAAGGATGCAGAGACGGAAAATATCGGCACACTGTGAGAGACTGAGGCTGGATGGAAGGGCTCACTTCAAATAGCCAGATTTCACCTAGAACAGATGATTTTCTTATCTTTCATATGCCACCAGGATCGCAGTTCTAGCTGTGAAACAACCGGAGATATCACCAGTTAAAGACACAGTCTCGAATGGGAACTGTATATGCATATAGTCTACAGCTTAAATTTCCGACTGCATTTTGAACTGCTGATATTTCCAGTTGTGTCACAGCTGGAACTGCGATCCTGATGCCATAGGAAAGATAAGAATATTTGTTTTTATATGCCACCAGAATGCAGGTCTAGGTAGTACACAGCCTGAGATATGGCTATTTGTAGTGACCCCACCACCCGCGATTAGTAAGGCATTAGTCTGTGGCAATGTGTTACTGACAGATTTGTAAGTTTGGTCCAGGACCCAAGCCCCAGAGAGGAACACAAGTTGGGGTGCAGACAGAACAGGGCAAATTGCACCGGAATAAACAATGATACAACGCTCATAAAGGGTTACACAGGTACAGAATGACGGCCCAATGAGGTCTCTGCATGATTTTACTGAACTCATCAAAACTCAGGTACCCTTTAACCCCTTCACGACTGCCATACGGCTATATACGTTCCAACTGTCGATGCCCCGTGCAGTTGCTACGTGTATAAACATTGACAGCCCTCTCATGTCTGCCGGGGCTTTAAGAGCCACAGACTACACCCCCGCTGTTGATAGCGCCACACACAATCCCCTGCAGATAGCGCAAAATTCCCTGCCGATAGCGCTACCTAAGCTCCCTCTAGGAGCGGAATCCCCAGCCTAGAAGGAGCTCCCGATGTCTCTCCATCCTTGCTGTAAATAGTGCCCCCCCCTGTAGATAGCAATCCCCCCCCTGTTGATAGCGCCACCTAAACTCCCACTAGGAGCGGAATACCCAGTGTCAGATCGCTCCGTGCCGGGGATTTTGCTTGTAGAGATAGCCCCTGATGTCACTGTCCACCGTCAGGGGCTCTCTCTAGGAGCGGAATCCCCGGCCTACACTCTGACTGGGGATTCCGCTACTAGAGAAGCCCCTGGCGTCACTATCCATTTATGGACAGTGATGTCAGCAGCTCTCTCTAGGAGCGGAATCCCCGGTGTCAGATCGCTCTGTGCCAGGGATTCCACTTCTAGAGATTGCCCCTGACATCACTGTCCATTTGGACAGTGACTTCAGAGGCTCTCTCTGGGAGCGGAATCCCCGGCCTACACTCTGACCGGGAATTCCACTACTGGAGAAGCCCTTGGCGTGACTTTCCATATATTCACAGTGACGTCAGCGGCTCTCTCTAGGAGCGGAATCCCCGGTGTCAGATCGCTCTGTGCCGGGTATTCTACTACTGGAGAAGCCCCTGGCTTCACTATCCATATATGGACAGTGACATCAGGGGCTATTCCTGGAGCGGAATCGGATCCCCGGCCACAGTGCTGTCCACGCTGAGGCAGGGGATTCCGCTTCTAGAGTTGGCCCCTAACGTCATTGTCCATATATGGACAGAGACATCAGGGGCTCCCTCTAGGAGCGGAATCCCCAGCCAGATGGATTCTTCTCCTACAGGGAGCTACATTGTTGCTATTTACAGGAAGGGGGTGACAATTATGAGAGGGGGTGCTGATACATACAGGGGAAGGGGCACTATCTACAGGAGAAGTAGCCAAATATGCAGGGGGTGGTGCTATCTACAGAGGGGACGTTGCTATCTACAGGGTGGTGGCACTATCTACAGGGGGGTGGTGCAATCTGCAGGGGGAGGTGCTATCTGCAGGAGGATGCGATTTCTGCAGGGGGGTGGTGCTATCTTCAGGGGATGGAACTATCTACAGGAGGTGTGCTGCTGTCTACAGGGGGGTGCCATATACAGGAGGTGTGGCACTATTTATATGGGCACTGTTGCATTATGAGGGCACTACCTACAGGGGACACTGTGGTGCTATCTACATGGGCACTGTGTGTGGCACTAAGTGGGCACTATCTACAGTGGGAACTGTGGCACTATGTGGGCACTGTGGCACTATTTACAGTGGGCACTATCAATGTGGGCACTGGCTGCGACAAAAAAACCTCTAACAAATTAAATTCATAATTTTTTTTAACGTCCATAAAAAATGGATGACAAATGTCGATGAAAAACGGTCAGGTGGCTGGGAAATGGATTCAAATTTTGAGACACATTGAAAAACTGACAGTTGATCCATTGTCAACTGCCCTTTCTTTAAAAGTCGTGTGAATATAGCCTTATAGCCCTCTTATCCGCTCACAGCGATCCAGGGTGACAGTGTGTGTATATACTGTATGTATGTATATATATATATATATATATATATATATACTATAGAGAAATATACTGTATATAAAAAATATACAAAAAGTAATAATTTTTCGTGATTTGTCTGCTCATAATAAAGATTCAAAACATGGAATTTGTTAAACTAATCTACAAAATGAAAGCCTCATAAGTCTTGTAAAAACAAAGTAAAAATAGTTGTGATATTCAAAGCGGTTACAAAGATATTATCGTTTAAATAAGTGCATATCAGAAATTGAAATTTTGAGCTGGACACAGGGGCATCAATAGCATATAAAGATGAAGATTTTGAAATGAGCTGAATATGTAAAGTTAATAATGCAGCCACCACTCAGGAAGCACTTCGTTACGTTGATTCAATCATTACATTACTATGTTGCAATAACTTAAATACAACTATAAAATCTCAAATAGAAAGGATGCCATGCAACCACTTATAGTAAAATCCATTTTGATTTTTAATCCTTCCACAGTTATTCCATGATAGTTTTCCCATATTATCCAATGTTTCAATCGGATAACTTCATGTGCACTTTTTAACCCCTTAATGACCACAGATACAACTTATCACGGCGGTTTAATTACCACCGTGATAAGTTGTATCTGCGGCTTTATTCTAGGTTGCTGCCGCCTTTTTACGGCGGCCTAAACAAAGTCCTGCGTGGGTGTCCTGTGCAGGCTGGAGCGGGTGCTCGGCTGTCTCCTGACAGCCGGGCTCCTGCTCTAATGGTAGTGATCGAACTTTCCTTTGATCGTGACTGTTTAACAACCTCAGATGCCATGGTCATTAGCGACCGCTGCATCTGAGTAGTTTACAGAAGGAGGGAGCTCCCTCAGTCACCATTCGGCGGCTCGCAAGTGCGATTGCGTGCCTTCAATGTGTTGCCATGGCAGCCGGGGGCTGAACAAAAGACCCCATTCCTGCCCTGCCTAAATGCCTATTAGGCCGTGCCAGAGGCACAGCCTAATTGATTGCCTGTCAGTTTTATACTAAGTATACCAAAGCATTATATAGGCGATCAAAAGATCACACAGTGAGATCCCTTGTGGGACTGAAAAAAGAATTAATGTGAAATAAAAATTATTAATAATGGTATACAGAAAAAAAATAAAACCATTTTTTTTTTCATAAAAAGTGGTTTTATTTAGTAAAAGTGTAAAAAATTAATTAAAACTATACATATATGCTATCGCCGCAAGGTTGCATATTATTTAAACCGCAAGGCGAATGGCGTAAAAAAAAAAACGCAAAAAAACAACGTCAAAATTGCTATTTTTTTTCATCCCCTCCCAAAAAATAATAATAAAGGCTTATCAATAAGTCCCATGTACCCCAAAATGGTAGCAATGAAGTCCCGCAAAAAACAAGCCCTCATATGGCGACATCGACGGAAAGATTAAAAAGCTATGGCTCTTGGAAAGCGGCGATGCTAAATAAATTTATTTTAGTTCAAAAGGGTTTTTATTCTGCAAAAGTAGTAAAAGACATAAAAAAAACTATGCATATTTGGTATCATCGTAATTGTACCAACCCATAGAATAAAGGTAACATGATATTTAGGCCGCATGTTGAACGAGATAAATTTAAAATGCATAGAACAATGGCTAAATTGCTTTTTATTTATATACCCAGCAAAAAAAGTTAATAAAAGTTCATCAAAAATTCTATATACCCCAAAATTGTGGCATTAAAAAAAAAAACTCATCCTGCAAAAAAACAAGTCCTCATACAGCCATGTTGATGGGAAAATAAAAAAGTTATTGCACTGTGAATGGAAAAAAGAAAAAAATTGCTTGGTCATTAAGGCCCAGAATGCATGCAGGGAAAAAGGGTTAACAATGTGGTTTCTAAGATTTGCAGTATTACAATACTATGTCAACTTAGGGAAATAGTGACAAAGTTCTTTGTAAGAAGATTTTTCCAACATTAAATGCAATGCCAAAAGACAAAGCTCCATTGTGTCCAGCCAAAAATCTATTGTTTGGGTGATACAGCACAACATATGGCACCCTAGAGCCTTCAAATTCTTCAATAACTAAGTGAGCATGACCCAGATCCTGTGTCATCTTTGTTTGTCCACTAACTTTTTTTCATTACACTATGGGTAATATTTAGGTCACGTTCCTGATGACTTCCTTCCTTTTTAAGTGGCATTCATGATGCTGGTTTTCAAAATGGCAGAAGGTTAGAGTAAGATATGTTATATGTATACTCATTGGTCTAAAACATCGATGTTAAGGCTGAACAAATCCTAGGAGCTGGAGAGCCAGTGTGCAAAAAAATGTATTGCTTGCGACTATCTTTTTTGGTCATTTTCTATTTAAGTCTATGGAATAGTGATTGGCTCTTAAAATAAATCAGGGAGTATGTAGTACATTTTCCACCATTGATAAAGGTAAATATGAGGTCAATCTGATATTGAAGTAAATGTCCATCTTTAAACACTGTTTTGTTTTTTTCTATCTAAATATTTTCAATATGGTGGTTAAAACTTTTTAGTTACAAGTCCCCTGCTTAAACATAGATTTAAAAGATAACATTCTGGCTGTCTGCAGTCACCACTAGGGGGAGCTTTGAATCTTGCTGCGTACTATTTATACATTTTACTTAATAATAATACATACGCAGTGATCTTCTAATCAACCTCTAGTGGTGGCTGCAGGCAGACAGGATGTTATGTTTTACAGTGCCTTTTGAATGTATTCATCCCCTTGGTGATTATTCTGTTTTCTTGCATTACAACCTTGAATTAGAATATATTTTTGGGGGGTTTGTACAATTTGATTTACAGAACATGGCAACCACTTTGAAGGAGCAAAATATTTTCTACTGTGACGTAAACAATAATTACGACAAAAAAACAGAAAACCTTAATGTGCGTATTCACCCCGAGAAATGCAATACTTTGTGGGGTCACCTTTTGCTGCAACTACAGATGCAAGTTTCTAGGGATATGTCTCTATTAGTTTAGCACATCTAGACACTGGGATTTTTGCCCATTCTTGCAGGAAAAACTGCTCAAATCCTTCAAGTTAGATAGGTTGCAGCAGTCTTCAAGTCATGCCACAAGTTCTCAATTGTATTGAGGTCTGGGCTTTGACTAGGCAGTGCCAAGACCTTTAACCCCTTAATGACCAGCCTATTTTAAAACGTAATGACCAAGCCATTTTTTACGGTTTTCCATCGTCGCATTCCAAGAGCTATAACTTTTTTATTTTTGGGTCGACATAGCTATATAAGGTCTTGTTTTTTGCGGGACAAGTTGTATTTTTTAATAGCACCCTTTTGAGGTACATATTATTTATTGATTAAAGAGGCTCTGTCACCAGATTTTCAAACCCCTATCTCGTATTGCAGCAGATCGGCGCTGCAATGTAGATTACAGTAACGTTGTTTTTTTTTCAAAAACGAGCATTTTTGGCCAAGTTATGAGCATTTTTATATTTATGCAAATGAGCTTTTCTTAAGTACAACTGGGCGTGTTTAAGATTAAGTCCAAGTGGACGTGTATTGTGTGTGTACATCTGGGTGTGTTTACTTGTTTTACTAGCTGGGCGTTGTGAATGGAAGTGTATGATGCTGACGAATCAGCATCATCCACTTCTCTTCGTTAACACCCAGCTTCTGGCAGTGCACAGACACACAGCGTGTTCTCGAGAGATCACGCTGTGACGTCACTTCCTGCCCCAGGTCCTGCATCGTGTCGGACGAGCGAGGACACATCGGCACCAGGCGACAGAGGCTACATCGACTTACCTGCAAACGCCGATTCTGTTGCAGAATCAACTGTAGCCTCTGTCGCCTGGTGCCGATGTGTCCTCGCTCGTCCGACACGATGCAGGACCTGGGGCAGGAAGTGACGTCACAGCGTGATCTCTCGAGAACACGCTGTGTGTCTGTGAACTGCCAGAAGCTGGGTGGTAACGAAGAGAAGTGGATGATGCTGATTCGTCAGCATCATACACTTCTATTCACAACGCCCAGCTAGTAAAACAAGTAAAAACGCCCAGATGTACACACACAATACACACCCAGTTGGACATAACTTTAAACACGCCCAGTTGTACTTAAAGGGAATGTGTTGCCAGAAAAACATGTTTTTTTTTAAAAAATTAAACATTTAGTGTGTGGGTGATTAAACATGGTTCAAATTTTTTTTATTTTTTTCACGAGTCAGGAAATAGTCAGGAAATATTATAAATTAATTCTAATTTATAATACTACCCATTTTTGGTCACTAGATGGAGCTAGTTCCCAAAATTGCAGCATTGCAACATTGGGTTAAAAGCCCTCGCTCTAGTGAGCTCTCAGCATCCCCCCCTCCTTTATCCTGGCTAGTGCCGGGATAAACGAGGGGTTTGAAAGGTTTAACCTCCTACACTGTGTGTCGCCATTTTTTGAGGTAACCCACAGTGTAGTAGGTTTACATACAGTAGTAAACACACACAAACACTAACATACATTGAAATCTCTTACCTGCTCCTGCCGCCGCGGCTCCCTCCGGCCCGTCCGCTCCCTTTGCTGCCGCTGTTCCATGTGCACAAGTCCGGAAGCCGCGACCGGAAGTAGTAATATTACTGTCCGGCCGCGACTTCCGGTCCACAGGAAAATGGCGCCGGACGGCGCCAATTTCGAATAGGACTGTGTGGGAGCGGCGCATGCGCAGTTCCCACACAGACGCCGTACACGGCAGTCAATGGGACGGGAGCCGTTCACAGTCCCTATGGGACTGTGGCTGCCGTACTCCATGTCTGTGTGTGTCGTTAATCGACACACACAGAAATGGAACAAAAAATGGCAGCCCCCATAGGGAAGAAAAAAGTGTAAAAATAAGAAACAGTAAAACACAAACACACAAATGAAAATAAACGTTTTTATTAAAGCACTAACATCTTTAACATATAAAAAAATTATTTGTGATGACACTGTTCCTTTAAGAAAGGCTCATTTGCATAAATATAAAAATGCTCATAACTTGGCCAAAAATGCTCGTTTTTGAAAAAAAACAAAACTTTACTGTAATCTACATTGCAGCGCCGATCTGCTGCAATACGAGATAGGGGTTTGAAAATCTGGTGACAGAGCCTCTTTAACTTTTATAAACTTTTTTTGGGGGGGGGAATAGGAAAAAACCTGAAATTTCGCCACTCTTTTTCGCGTCTTAAATCTACACTGTTTACCTTGTGGTATAAATAACACAATGACTTTATTCAGCGGGTTGTTACGATTGCAACGATACCAAATATGTATAGTTTTTGTATGTTTTACTACTTTTACACAGTAAAAACACTTTTTTTTCAGAATTATTTGTTTTTGTGTCTCCATATTTGAAGAACCATAACTTTTTTACTGTTCCGCCGATGCAGTTGTATGAGGGCTTTTTTTTTTTTGCGGGAAGACTTGTCGTTTTTATTGGTACCATTTTGGAGTAGATGCGACTTTTTGCTCACTTTTTATCACATTTTTTTTAAGTCAGGATTCACAGAAAACAGCAATTTTTCCATAGTTTTTTATTACATTTTTTACGGCGTTCACCGTGCGGGTTAAATAATGTAATAGATTTATAGTCGGGGTCGTTACGGATGCGGCGATAATGTGTTTTTCATTTTTTTTCATATTTTGTTTTTAATTAACTTTATTAAACTTTTTTTTTACTTTTTTACTAGTCCCACTAGGGGACTTTAATATGCGATTCTCCGATCGCTATTATAATACACTGCAATACTTTTGTATTGCAGTGTATTACTGCCTGTCCGTTTAAAACGGACAGGCAACTGCTAGGTCATGCCTCCGGCATGATCTAGCAGGCATTCGCTCCAGGCAGACCTGGGGGCTTTTATTAGGCCCCAGGCTGCCATTGGAGACACAGACACTTGGCGATCTTATCGCCGGGTGTCAGTGGGATGAGAGGGAGCTCCCTCCCTCTCTCCAAAACCACTCAGATGCGGTGCACGCTATTGTGCACCGCATCTGAGGGGTTAAACGGGTGAGATCGATACTAATATCGATCTCACACGGCACAGCAGGGACGCCACCAGCCCTCTGCTGCCTCTGGCGGCTGAGAGCAGGGAGATTTGACGGCTCCCTGCTCTATTTACTTATCCTGATGCAGTGCCGGTAAAAAAGCATATTCATCAGAATAAAGCCTGTTAGTGGCCACCGTTAAAAGGTGTATTGGCGGTCCCTAACGGGTTAAATGTTTCCCATAAAAACAACTCCAGTGTGATTTTAGCAGTATGTTTAGGGTTATTAACCTGCTCAAAGGTGAACCTCTACCGATGAAAAGAATCCCACAGCATGATGCTGCCACCACCATGATGGGAAGTGTTGGGGTTGCACCAGACATAGCATTCACTGTGATGGACAAAAAATGTACTTTTTGTCTCATCTGATCACAGAATCTTCTGTCATGTATTTAATAGTACTCCATGGGATGTTCAGAGTTCGGGATATTTTTTTGTAACCGAACCCTAATCAATACTACGTCACAGCTTTGTCTCTCACCTGTTTGGGGAGCTCCTTCATCCTTATGTTTCTTGCTTAGTGGAGTTGCAGATCAGGGGCCTTTCGGAATCGGTGTATTTATACTGACATCATGTGACAGATCATGTGACACTTTGATTGCACACAGGGTAGACATTATTCAACCACTGATGGTTTGACCAGACCTTATTTAGGGGTTAGGGGGCAAATAAATATTCACTCACAACTTCTCTGTTTTTTCTATTATTATTATTATTATACAAGGTATTTTTTTTTTCATTTCACTGAAAAATGTTGACTAAATTATCCTGACGATAGGCCATCAATTTTTCGGGAGTGGACAAACCCGTTAATGTTATACTCGGTTCAGGAGACATATGAAAGATAAATTTAGATACATTTTTAATTCTGGCATGGACTTAGACCAATGGTGAGGCCCAAACATCACTATGACAAGAAATAATGTCACTTTTTTGAGAACAGAAAGGTTACTATCTCAATGACCTCCTATTAGTGCAAGCCTTTCAGCTAATCCCTAATGAGTCACCTCATCATAGACTCATCTAGTTTCACAATTTTAATTAATTTGTGTTTTACACGTGCATGTTGCAACTCCAACAATGTATAAAGTACAAAGCTGAATAACCTAATAATTAACTGCCTTTAGTAAATAACCAAGTCAGACTGACTGCTTCAACATGTCAGCTAAGGACTCATTCTAAGGGTATGTTCACACTGATTATTTTAAGGCATATTTCGGAGTGTAAAACACTTGTATTATGCTGCAAAATACACTTGAAATATGCCTGCACACAGTTTTACATAAATTTCAATGGGAAATACACTGTGAAGTTCAGATGGGGCATATTTTTAAGCTGCTAAATTAAAAAAATGCCTCGCAAAAATATACGCCTCGTAAAAAAGAAGTGACAAGTCACTTCTTGAAGCGTTTTACAAGCTGATTTTCCATTGACACTACAAAAACCGCTTCGATAATACGCCTTAAAATATGCTGCAAAAATGCTTCAAAATGCACTTCAAAAAACGCTCGCAAATATCAAAAACACTTTTGGCGGCCTTCTCTTGTCAGGTTTGTAGTTGTGCCATATTCTGTTCATTTTGTTATATTGGATTTATTGGTACACTGTGATATGTTCAAAGTTTGGAAAAAAAATGATAATCTATTATACTTCTCCACAATTTTGTCTCTGACCTTGACTCACCTTTCAGAACAGGTGTATTTATACTATCATGTGACAGATCATGTGACACTTTGATTGCACACAGGGGGAACTTATTCAACTAATTATGTGACTTCCAAAGTTAATTGGCTTGACCAGACCTTATTTAGGGGTTTCATTGCAAAGAGGGAAATATATATATATGCACTCACAACTTTCAGTTGTTCGTTATTATTATTAATATTTTTAAACAAGGTATTTTTTCCATTTTACTCCAATTTTGACTGTTTTGCCAAGTCCATTGCATAAAATAAAATTTAAAATCCATTTGAATTCCAGGTTGTAATGCAACAAAACATGAAAAGGGGGGGGGGGGGGAATATTTTGGCTAGCCACTGCAGATCATAGATTGCCACATTCTTTAATAAAAAAAAAATGCATCAATACCACAATCCAAGTTGGTATAAGGGCCAGTCATTTATTCACAAATATTATTATAGTCTCCAGATACAGCAACCTGGCCAAACAGCAACCAAGGGCCAAGATCTAGCCTAACCTAGAGACAGCAGGCAAATGTGGCTTGCCATTCTGGTATAGACAGTTCACCATGAGGGTTTGTGCAGGATGACCAACCTGATTTTTCTTTTTTTGTTTTTTTTTCTGGACAATTTATTAAAAAATCAAAGACAGCCAACATTGTTCATGGACAAAATTGAAAAATTGTAATGAATAATAAAGAAGTAATATATGTTTATAGATCAAATACTGATATGAACACATGAGCTACACATACTGTGAACTGTAACATGATAATAATTACAATAACCTGTACAAGGCCGACAAGCCTAAAAAAAAAAAATCAAGTACACATATATTTGTTTACGAACATTGGGGAAAAAGTGTCGAAATTTTTTTTGACTGTTCAAGAATTTATGTACAGTTGGCGTCCAGTTTAAATCACACCCTAGACAGTCCTCTATCTCGAACTCAAAGGAAACGTCAAGTTGTATTTATACATAACAGTCCTTTAGATACATTTAAGGGGTTATCCCGCAGATCATTTCCAAACCAATGTACAGAAATGCTGTTAATGTTGTTTTAAAGTAATTTGTAGTGTTTCTCTCATATAATAATAAAATTCTCATCTTTTTTTACTTCTCTCTGTTCCCACTGGTGCTGCTGCTAATCTGTGCTGCTGGCATTGGGCTCTGAGCAGAATTAATCCTCCCCCCCCCCCCCCCGCCCCCAGTAGCTGTAATGAGACAACTTTGGCTCACGTCGACTCTTCTCGAAGGGGAGCGGTAAGCAGAAGACGGGCATATAGAAAGTCTATCAGCCCATCTTCAGCTAACTCTGTCTTACCAAGTTAAGTCGAAAAGAGACAAAGTTATCATATTACAGCAGATGGGGCACTGCACTTGGCTGGGTGCTTCTTCCTCTTCGGTTTAATGATTTGTGGGGGTCTCAGCACCCGAATCCCCACTGATCAAAATTTCTAATATGTCACTATGACATGTGAAAGGATTTATGAAACGAGTTACTTTTTAACTATGTTAACAACATAACAACATGACCTAGAGATAGACAGCAATGTTATACAAGTAAATATACGCACAGTGAAATAGTTGCTTTTCATTATTCCTATGCACTTACTCCATGGATGTGTCCCAACACATGTATGTCAGGTGACCCTGTTGTTAATTGAATGCTAGTAGTCACATGATGTGTGTATGGGGGTTGTCACATGACTGATGTCATATTTAGTTAGCTCATGGATGCATTAAAGAGGACTAATCTGTTGAATCTATCACTCTACTGTGAAGAGACGGGGGCCAACTCTACTGTTAGGGCACGTTAAGACGTGGCGAAATTGCTGTGGAATTCTCCAGCGGACGTTTTTGACATTTGGACATTTGTTTCTATACATTTTGAGGCAAGTTAGTTGAGACGTTGCGGAAAACTCCGCTGCGGACCATAGGCTGCAGGGGCGGAATTTTCCCTCCGCAGCATGCACTGACTGTTGCGGAGAAGAAGCGGAATTTCACTGCGGATTTCAGCCTTTGCAATGCAAAAACTGAAATCTGTGGCAAGTCCGCTGTGTTTTCAGCAACGTCTGAATTACCTGTCAAATATGCAAATGTTGGTGCAGATTCGTTACGTAATTGCCCAAAATCTGCACCATTTGCAGCGGAAAAACTCTGCCACGTCTGAACGTGCCCTTATAAGAAAGGTATTGGAGCAGAATTTCTTGTACATATATATTAGAAAACGGTATGAATTCCTATTCAATGAATTACAAAAATTTTTTTTAAAAAAATAGACATCCCCTTCAAGATACGGGGACAGTAAAATAATTTTGGTAAAAACAGAGGAGAAAAAACTGTTGTTTATGTAATGTAAAAATACTTTGCCCTCTGTTCCACTAATTGCACAACACCGTGTGAAAACCTTTACCTTTGACAACTTCAACTTGTGGAGTAGTACGTACCTGTGTTTATGTCAGCTGCCCCCAGGTCACCAGTAACATCCTGAAAGGTCACTTTTCTCCCCCAGGACACCTACTACTAGTTCTAAAGGTCAATAGCATTGTTGTTGTACTAAAGATCTTTGAACCAGTTCTTAACCCAGGAAGATGATAATGATATTATCACAGGATTAATAGGCATTTTATTACACAATGTAAGAAATTCATGATTATGGATATTAGCATATACTTATTCATCACAAACGCAAATAATATACCTGAAGGATGAAAGGATACTCCTTTTTGTTTACAGTTAACTCTCAGGTGCAGCAGAGATTACAATGGTTACAATGTCAAGTTTAAACTTGTTATGTGTCCATATATAGAAGATTAAATGTTACTTAACTATATGCTGTATATGCAATATAGGCAAAACAGGCGTAGTTGTTATAGCTAATTAGAAATGTCCTCTTAGAGAAATTCCCTGAGGACTGAACTGCTCCCTTTGTGAGTGAGAGCAATTCAGGTAATAAAAGAGAGCAGCTGCAGGGTATTTCAAACCCTCTTAGTACACATATAGCATATAGCTTACAATCTTGCTCTAGCACTTTCTATGTGTGTGTCCTCAAGAAGCATGATTTCTTGTACAGAACTATAGCTACCGTGTACTGAACTGGTGGTCACCAAGACAGCAAGTCAAATAGTTGCTGGGCAACCGAAACACACACCCTTCAGAATGCTCAAAGGGAAACTGAAAAAGTGGGAGATTTATGAAAATTACAGCAAAAGAAAAGTGGAGTAGTTGCCCATAGAAACCAATTAGATTTCTTCTTTTATTTTCGAAAAGGCCTCTGAAAAATGAGCGCTTGAACCTGATTGGTTGCTAGAGGCAACTACTCCATTTTTCTTTTGCATAAGTTCTGATAATTATAAAGTTATTAAACTACTACTGTTTAAGGGCCTGTTCACATCACCGTTCGCTTTCCGTTACGGGGTTCCGTCCGAGGTTTCCGTCGGGTGAACCCCGCAACGGAAAGTCCAACTGAAACCACAGCCTCCGTTTCTGTCACCATTGATATCAATGGTGACGGAAACATTGCTAATGGTTTCCATTCGTCACCATTCTGGCAGGTTTACGTTTTTTCGACTCCGCTATTGATTCCGTCATTAAAACGGAAACCTGCCGGAATGGTGACGAACGGAAACCATTAGCAATGTTTCCATCACCATTGATATCAATGGTGATGGAAACGGAAGCTGTGGTTTCAGTTTGACTTTCCTTTGCGGGGTACACCCGACGGAACCCCCCGGAAAGGAAAGCCAACACTGATGTGAACAGGCCCTAAGTGTGTTAAATGCAGAAATGCAAATAATATGTTCGCTATTAAACATTAATAGGGCAGATTTACTACTGTGTCTGGGTCTAGAACGTGTAGAGAAATGCACTAATTTTAGGGAACATTGGCGCAGTTTGGAGCCATGTGGTGCAATTTTAATGCTAGAAATAGGTTTGGCTTGTGAGAACGAGTTAAAATGTTGGTCTAAGTGTTCGCTGTCTAATTATTAGACAGCATTAGTGATGTGGGCCATTGTGTTCAGAGCTTTGTATTCATCATTTGTATGTATTCTCTTTCAGTCTAATCAATGCCGACTTCTGTGTGGGATCTGTGTGCATTGCATTTGGAGGAGTTCTGGGGAAGATTAGCCCTGTGCAACTGCTGCTAATGACTCTCTTTCAAGTGACCCTCTTCGCTGTGAATGAATTCATTCTTCTAGAAAAGCTTCATGTAAGATACAAGTTTAATTTCCCTTTTCTATGTATGTAAACCTAAAGCCTCTATTTCATAAATTGATTTGTTATAAATCCTGCTTCAGCCACTTTAAAAAACATTTCCCAATATAAATCTACTTTAAATGTTGAGTAATTTTTCAAATACTTTTCTTTACTTATTTTGTACTGATACATCATGTCTTCTCAATTCTTAATCTTAGCTGATTTAATAATTCTAGTTTTTGCCTTTGGAAAAAGACAGCAGGTTATCTACACCTCACAGTAAGAGAAGTCATCTGAAAGTTTAGCTCTAAGGCCAGGTTCACATATGTACATGAGTTGCGTCTGGCCAGTTGAGTTATGCCTGAGCTAGACACAACTGATGACAAAGTTGTGGACTTTGTGCACCGGTCCAGCATCCACATCCAGATAGAACAACACTGCATGCAGTTGCAATCTGTGGGAGAATCTGACGGCAAGCGTTTAATTCCCAGCAGCGCCACCACACAGGAAATTAACCATTACACATGAACAGGCATAGTGAGCCACTTAGGGCTCTTGCACACGACCGAGTGCCACTTGGGCTGTTTTCACGTTATCCGAGTAGAACCCGATAGTTTTCACGGCATCCGAGTAGCACCCGATAGTTTTCACGGACCCGTTCACTTCAGTGGGTGAATCAGGTCTATGAAAACAGACCCGACTCTCCAATCTGTGGAAAGATAGAACATGTCCTATCTTTCCACAGATTACGGAGGGGATTCGGGCGGCACACACTGTCGTGTGCAAGAGCCCTTATTACCTATTTCAACGGTACAATATCTCTCATGATTATTGGTGATGGAAATTGTACTGTTGAAATAGATAAAAACAGGCCTAGTCTCATAAAAAATAATTACAGCACCAAACTGCAGAGTGTCATTTAGGTGGAGGAAAGATGAGCAAATTGTTAGATGCTGGCATCTCATTTAAATAATTTTCTTTTTATTAAGGACTGGGAGTTGATCCTGTACAAATAAATCACTTCTGACACCTTGTCAAGCATCTGTAATATTTGTAATAGTTTACACCTATCGATAATAAAACTTTAATTTTGTGCAATTAATTTAGTTTTCACACCTATGATAAATTGGAATCAATTATTAAACACTATAAAATTGTTACATAATAAGAGGTTGGATTATCTCTACATAAACATGTTTTAAACAAATACATGCCTACAAACTGGAAAATCGATGTCATGTTTAACTTAAACAGGAATTTAATTATTTTTTTCAAGCATTTGTTGCATAGATTTAAAGTGAATTTCCATTTTGGGATACTTTGGCCAATTGTGGAGGAGTAAAAATGAAGGAACTTTGTAATATATAGCAGGACCAGTATTAGATTGGATGGTGCCCTTTGTAGTAACTTCTGTTGGTGCCCCCATATGGTATCCTTTCATACAGGGTACAAATAACTATACCATTCGGTGACTAATTATTATTGTCATACAGGATAGTGCCTAAATAACAGTTCCATACATTTGCAAATATAACTCATACACTGCAAAAATGATACACTATACAGTGCCTCAAAATACCTAAGTTAATACCCCCATACAGTACTCAAATATTTACAAAATACAGTGACTAAATAACAGTTCCATATATAAAGTAATCTAACAACATACTGTATAATAATATATTATACAATAATATACATATACAATGTCTAAGTGATTCTGCTATATAGTTCATATTGATTTGTGGTGGTCACAAGCCTTGGGTGCCAGGCATACCCTAAGGGTATGTTCACACGCAGTGTCTTCAGGCTTATTTCGGGGCGTAAACGTCTCTAAATGTGCCTTTAAAAACGCTAGTTAAACGCCGACAAATAGCTTCCCAAATCAATGGGAAAAAATGGCGTTTAGTTCAGACGGGGCGGTTTTTTTACGCCGCTGTTTTGAAAAACGGCACGAAAAAAAAATGCTGTGTAAAAAGAAGGAGCATGTCACTTATTGAGCCGTCTATCGGAGCTGTTTTTCATAGGGACAATTGAAACACAGCTCCAAAAATGGCTAGAAAAAAGCATCAAAAAACATTTTCTGCTTAAAAAACGGCTGGAAATCAAAGGCTGTTTTTCCTTGAAAACAGCTCCGTAATTTTCAGCCGTTTTTAATTGTGCGTGTGAACATACCCTAAGGCTGATATATAGTTATTAGCAAACTATTTGGCCTTGTTCACACAGTGCAGATTTGCTGCAAACTTTTCCAGTATTTTTCAAGCCAAAACCAGGAACGGAGCATAAACAGAAGAAGTATATAAAGAAAGGTCTGCTCTCTTGGATCCAATTCTGGTTTTGACTTAAAAAATGCAAGCAAAATCTTCAGCAAATCTGGGCTGTGTGAACAAGTCCTATTAGTGATTTTGGAGCAGCTTTTGGTCTTTGTAGACAAGGAGGTGAAATCAGAAAAGTGCCGGTATCTAGGTTGATACAGTTTATAAGCTGATAGGTGCTCTAGTCAGCCGACAATATCAGCTCCCTGCTGAAGCCAGCAACATAAAGCTTCAAGTGAATGCCAAGAATGGTGGGCAGCATAGGACATAGTAGTAACTTTATTGGTGTGGACACCACCAGTGAAGAACTACAGCAATGGTAATATGGGCAATTCAAACTGACCATCCATGTGTATAGGGCAGTGGCTGGGGTAGACCAAGGCTGCCATTTTTCCCACTATGCTTCTTTGACCCTCTGCTACAAAAAGAACTCTAGTGGTCTGAAACTGGTCAGCCTTTAATATTTTGTAATAAGTCCTTCGTAGTCCTAATATGTTTCTGGAATCTCATCATATCTTATAGGCTAGCCTGTAAAGTTAACCTGTCAGTTCTGTATCAAAACATAGGTCATTGATGCTGGTGGCTCCATGACAATTCACACATTCGGGGCATATTTTGGACTGACAGTCACTTGGATCTTAGCCCGTCCAAATCTTAAAAAAGACAACGACAAGGAAGGATCAGAGTATCACGCTGATCTGTTTTCTATGATTGGTGAGTTTATTTTTTTCCATATGATATCTTCAGATATTTTTTAATATTTCATGTGGAAGGGGAAAAAAGTTCACAATGTTTTGTCATTAAGGGCCTGTTCACATCAGCGTTTCAGTTGATGTGTTCCGCCTGATCTTTCTGTCGGAGAAACCCATCAACGGAAAGGCAAACCAAAACCATAGCTTCCATTTGCATTACCATTGATTTCATCGACGCGCTATTGATTCTGTAAAAAAAAAACGTAAACCTTACGGAACGGAGAAAAATGGAAACCATTAGCAACAGAAGCATTACTATTGAAATCGAAGGTAATGCAAACAAAAGCTATGGTTTCAGTCTGCCTTTTCGTTGATGGGTTCATCCGACGGAAAGGTGTTTCTGACGGAAACCGAACACTGATGTGAACAGACCCTAACAAATTTCACATTTTCTTGATTTCCTACACTCAGAGAATAGAAACATTTCCTGTGTGAGTTTACTATTTAACTAGCAGATTCAAGCAGGTATAAACTAAGTAAAGACAATTCACTTACATGCCTCACTTATCTATTTGACCCTTAACTTCCACACACCTATCGACTTTACTTGGATGTGAACTTTGGGCACAGCCATTTTATTACATATGAAATGAGCAGGACAAATTAAGACTAAGATAATAATTAAGAAGTCTTCCATTGTGAATCAACCATTTATAGAAGTGTAGTGACAGGTGTGGTTCTGTTTTTGGAAGAAAGTAGCCATGTTTTTTTATTTACAACCTGGACAATCCCTATAAATTGTTCCTCCAATATAGTGGTAAGAAGACTGAAATGCATTATGTGTAGTTCTCTAATACACTGTCATTAGTGGCGGTTTTTCTGATTTTAGGCAGGAGGGCTGTAAGGGTGGCCACAGATCATTCAGATTCCTGATGGTTACCCTTTTTGTAGTAGCCATAGGGAATTCTCTGTGTTTGGTGCGCTTCTGCTTGCAGCCGGACCAATGCAGGCAGCATTTTAACTTGGCCTCGATTCAAGACAGGACGAAAAGAAATTCAGTGACTTGTTATGACTTGCATCATTTATGTCAATACAGGAACCCTGTTTCTTTGGATGTTTTGGCCCAGCTTTAATTCAGCGTTATCGAATCATGGAGATGCCCAGCATAGGGCTGCTATTAACACATACTGTTCTTTGGCGGCCTGTGTTCTCACAACTGTTGCCATTTCCAGTGTGGTAAACAAAAAGGGTAAATTAGAAATGGTAAGTCCCATCTTTGGTCAATGAGCCTAATAATGCATGACTTATAATAAGTTAGTAATTTGGCTTTTAACATCATCAACTATGCCCTATGATTAAATGTTTTTAAACTGACCTCAACCCTGGAAGGACCATACCTTTTTTGGCCATTCGGGACGCAGTGATATTTTTTAGTTTATCACCGCATTCCATGAGCAATTTTTTTTTCCATTTTCTCTTTTTTTGTGGGATGAGTTGTATTTTTATTTTTTAATGGCAACATTTTGGATTACATATCATTTATTGAATAACTTTTATTTTTTTTCGGATAGAAAAAAACGTTGGTATTGCCGATTTAGGGCGGGTTCACACATGGCGGAATTTCACTTAAATTCCGCTGCGGACACTCCGCAGCGTTAATCCGCAGCGGAGCCGTTTCTCCATTGACTTTCACTTTAATTTAGCAGTGTTCGTTTACACGATGCGTACAATTCCGCTGCGGAGCATAGGCTGCGGAGCGGAATTTGGTGTCCGCAGCATGCTCTGTCTGTTGCGGAGCAGTGGCGGACTCATGGCGGAATTTCTCCATTGACTTCAATGGAGATTCAAAGTTCCGCAATGAAGTCCGCAGCTGTCATGCACATGTCATGTGTGCTGCGGATGCGTCTTGCTTTTTTAACTTGACATTTCTTCATTCTGGCTGGACCTATGTATTTCTAGGTCTACAGCCAGACTGAGGAAGTCAATGGGGCTCCCGTAATGACGGGAGCGTTGCTAGGAGACGTCTGTAAATAGTCACTGTCCAGGGTGCTGAAAGAGTTAAGCGATCGGCAGTAACTGTTTCTGCACCCGGGACAGTGACTACCGATCCCAATATACATGTATCTGTAAAAAAAAATGAAGTTCGTACTTACCGAGAACTCCCTGTTTCTGTCTCCAGTCCGGCCTCCCAGGATGACGTTTCAGTGTAAGTGACGGCTGCAGCCAATCACAGGCCAAGCACAGGCTGCAGCGGTCACATGGACTGGCGCGTCATCCAGGGAGGTCGGGCTGGATGCCGAAGGAGGGACGCGTCATAAAGACAACGGGCGGTAAGTATGAATTTCTTTTACTTTCACTAGGGAAAGTGCTGTCCCTTCTCTCTATCCTGCACTGATAGGGAGAAGGGAAGCACTTTTCCCGCAGTCCGCAGCAGCTAGTCCGCATCAATTTTCTGCACATTTTGTGCAGATCCGCAGCCGTAATCCGCAACCCGGATTAGGTGCGGCATTGATGCGGACAGTTGCGGAGGAATTCCGCCATGTGTGGTCATGCCCTTAAAACGATACCAAATGAGTATAGTTTTTTTTCTCTTTTACTATTGCTCCACAATAAAAGCCTTTTTTTATTGAATGGGGAAATATTTTTTTTTACTTTGGATTTTTTTTTTCCAATAAACTTTGTTCAAACTTTTTTTTTTCCCACTAGGGGACTTGAATTTGCAATCCTCTAATACATTGCAACACTGACTGTCACTGCTCGTGTTTGCTGTTTCAGTGGAGAGGTGGAAGCTGATGCATGCATATGACAAGGCAGGTCTTAGCTGCCGCGCTATCATTAATCTGATTTTAATATCTTAGCCCCCACATGGCTCATCCCCTTCGCTACATTGTACAGAGCAGGGTATTAGATTAAAGGACCAGTGTCACAAAAAAATAATTTTTAGACCAATTTGCTTTTAGTGTTTTATTAAACATTTTTTTATTTATTTGTGTGTTTGTGTTTAACTTTTTTTTATTTTTTCACTTTTTCTTGTCCATGGGGGCTGCCATTTTTTTTCCCATCTCTGTATGTGTCAATTAACGACACATACAGACATGGAATACGGCACATACAGTCCCATAGTGAATGCGAACGGAGCCCGTTCCATCCACTATGCTGTACGCCGTCTGTGTGGGAACGGCGCATGCGCCGCTCCCACACAGTCCAAATAGAACTGTGCAACGTCCGGCGCCATTTTCTTGTGGACCGGAAGTCGCGGCCGGACAGTAAGATTACTACTTCCGGTCGCGGCTTCCGGACTTGTGCACTTGGAGCGGAGGTAGCAGACGGAGCGGACGGACCGGAGGGAGCAGCGGCGGCAGGAGCAGGTAAGTTAGTTCTATGTATGTACGTGTTTTACTGTGTGTTTACTACTGTATGTTAACCTACTACACTGTGTGTTAGCTCAAAAAATGGCGACACACAGTGTAGGAGGTTAGACCGTTCAATCCCCTCGTTACTCCCGGCACTAGCCAGGATAAAGGAGGGGGGATTCTGAGAGCTCACTAGAGCGAGTGAGTTTTCTCAAATTTTGCAGCATAAAGCAATGTGGTTGCTTTACCACATGCAATGCTGCAATTTTGGGAATTGCTCCATCTAGTGACCAGCGCTGGGAAATATTATAAATTAGAATCTAATTTATAATATTTCCTGACTCGTGAAAAAAATAAAAAAATTAGAACAATGTTTAATCACTTATACACCAACTGTTTTTCTAGCGACACATTCCCTTTAAGTGGTCATGTGATTCTGTATGGGTCTCTGAAAGGAATGGGGGAGCCATTTAGAGGCTAAGCCATGGCTGCAATACTGTCATAGCCATTCGGGGGCAGATGTAAGAAGTAAGACAGTCGTCAGCATTTTAATAAAGATAAATTTGAAACTTGTAATATTTCTACTAAAATGGCCATATATGTCCGAAGCAAAAAAAAAAAAAAAGTTATGATGAAAAAACGCTCAAACTAAATCAACACTAGCAATAAACCTGGGAAATCGAAAGCCAATCTGTGAGTTGGGGCAAATAATGACTCTTGCTTATGATGCTCTAATGTTCTACACCCATTCATACTGTGTTGACATGTCGGGAACACAAACTGTGATTTATTTTGGTTCAGGTTTAAGGGGTTCACTTCTAACCTCTACTCTACATGACTTGGCAACAACACAAATGACCTTTCTATGAAACTTATATATTAGGAAATCTGCCTTTTCCTATTCTAACTTTTTACATAAAGAATGTAATAGAACAAGGGCATTGGAGTTTGATATGTTCTGCATGAGTTTTTGTTACACTTGACTCTTAGGCCCCATGCACACGAACATGCTTTTGCGGCCGCAATTCACGGGAGAATTGCAGCCCCATTAATTTCCATAGGCCCATGCACACGACGGTTTCCACAATCCGTTTATGGCCCAGGAGCCTGGACCGCAGAAAGAACGGACATGTCTTATTACGGCCGTGTTGTGCGGTCCAGGCTCATAGAAAATAATGACACTCCGCGGCCGGCCGACCCGAAAATCACGTCTGTGCACATGGCTACGGTCGTGGGCATGAGGCCTTAGGGTTAATTCACACAATGCTGTCATAACGAGGTTGTTGTATTTGTGTAAATACACCCTAAGTACCATGCTTTTTTCACAAAAGTCTATAAATAATTAGTTGTCTAATTCCAAACATGGATATTAAAGCACTGTATTGTGTCTTTTTTCCCTGTTTTTGTATAACAGCAGACAGTATCACATCACACATGATGTGTGGTATTGTATGCTGGATCCTGTATCTAAGCCTACCAAGTGTGATACTGTCTGTTGTAACCTGTATCTAAACCTACCATGTGTGATACTGTCTGCTGGGCCCTGTATCTTAGCCTACCATTTGCAATACTGTCTACTGGGACCTGTATCTAAGTCTACTATGTTTGATACTGTCTGTTGGGCTCTGTAAGCCTATAATGTATGATACTGCCTGCTGGGCTGCTTTGTCTAACCCTCTCATGTGTGATAATGTCTGCTGAGCCGCTGTATCTCATCCTATGTAATGGCGGAGCTTTAGTTGTCCTATAGGTATGCTGTCTCTGATTTTATTTATATATAAATGGCCGTCGGCCATGAATAGAAGTTGGGGGGCCCAAGAAGGAGTTTTGCAGCGGCGCACATAAGCCTCTTGCTATGCCCCTGAATGCATGGTGTTGCACACATTGATCTCAGTGTACAGTTGTTTGGCAATGGAAACTATGAAGCTCCTGATGATCTTCTGATCATAATATACAATTTTATCCACTTCAGCAGTAAGTGGTCTAATTCTTTTTGTGTGGCAAGCCACCTCGTAGAGAGAAGTACAATTAAAGAATTTAGAGTTGACCAGGGCAAATATACAGTCCAAACACAGATGAACACCGCACTCCAACACCACAAAAAATTAGGCCATGTGCACGTTACCAGAGGATGAATCAATTTCCCAACTTGAATGTAGAAGAAACCATAGGACAAAGGAACAGCACCAGGGCTTCAATGAAGATGAAACACGGTTGTTTTATTCACCTCAAGTGGGCGGTGTTTTGGTTCACCTCAGAACCTTTCTCAAAACATTGCTCAAGTGAGGTGAATAAAACAACCGTGTTTCATCTTCATTGAAGCCCTGGTGCTGTTCTTTTGTCCTATGGTTTCTTTTTATATATATATATATATATATATATATATATATATATATAGATAGATAGATAGATAGATAGATAGATAGATAGATAGATAGATAGATAGATAGATAGATAGATAGATAGATTGATTGTTCTGTTTCCTTGTCCACTCATACACTTAAAGTGTAGTTAAACATTTGACAAACTTCTGACATGTCATAGTGACATGTCAGAAGTTTGGATTGGTGGGGGTCCGAGCACTGAGACCCCCACCAATCGCTAGAACGAAGCAGCTAAATTGCTGAGCGTGTGAGCGCTCAGCTGCTTCGTCTCTGTTCAGCTCTTTCTGGAAAGCAGATGTATCGGAGTACGGGCTCATAGGCTTTCTATTGCGTCCGTACACGATACATTTATTTCCGGAAAAAGCCAAACAGACACAAAGCAGCTGAGCGCTCACACGAGCAGTTCAGCTGCTTCGTTCTAGTGATTGGTGGGGGTCTCAGTGCTCGGACCCCCACCAATCCAAACTTCTGACATGTCAGAAGTTTGTCAAATGTTTAGCTACACCTTAAAGAGACTCTGTCACCACATTATAAGTGCCCTATCTCCAACATAAGGAGATCGGCGCTGTAATGTAGGTGACAGCAGTGCTTTTTATTTAGAAAAACGATCTATTTTCACCACATTAGGAGCGATTTTAGCTTTATGCTAATTACTTTCTTAATGCCCAAGTGGGCGTGTTTTTACTTTAGACCAAGTGGGCGTTGTACAGAGGAGTGTATGACGCTGACCAATCAGTGACCAATCAGCGTCATGCAGTTCTCTCCATTCATTTAGTCAGCGCATAGTGACACTGCGTTGTTCACTATGTGCTGTCTTATACTGACACATTAACGTTACTGAAGTGTTTAGACAGTGAATAGACATTCCTTCCAGCCAGGACGAGATGTCTATTCACAATCCCGGCACTTCCGTAACGTTTCTGTGGTACTTACAGCAGAGCAAAGCGTAATCTCCCTGTAACCTGTCATTTACAGCGTGATCTCGCGAGATTACGCTTGCTGTGCTGTAAGTACCATAGAAACGTTACCGAAGTATCGGTATTGTGAACAGACATTCCGTCCTGGCTGGAAGGAATGTCTATTCACTGTCTAAACACTTTATAGTGAATAACGCAGTGTCACTATGCGCTGACTAAATGAATGGGGAGAAGTGTATGACGCTGATTGGTCACTGATTGGTCAGCGTCATTCACTTCTCTCCACAACGCCCACTTGGTCTAAAGTAAAAACACGCCCAGTTGGGCATTAAGAAAGTAATTAGCATAAAGCTAAAATCGCTCCTAACGTGGTAAAAATTGATAGTTTTTCTAAATAAAAACCACTGCTGTCACCTACATTATAGCGCCCATCTCCTTATGTAGGAGACAGGGCACTTATAATGTGGTGACAGAGTCTCTCTAACTATCCTGTCAATGAAGAGACGGAGTTGGGTGACAACCAACATGGCTGTTTCTGCAGCTCTTACTGGGATAATCACCCAGAGTTTGAACAACAAATTTTCCGAGATATGCAGCAATATGGGAGTAGGGACATGTAAAATAGCATAGCTGTTACTGCATAATTTTATGTTACTAGACGATGCGTTCATTATTTCTTTTATGTATTGTTGAAATGGATTTGCTACTACATTATGTCTTGTATCTATGTATTTCTTTGTAGCAAAATACAGACTCATTTATAAATGACTTTCCTCACAGGTTCATATCCAGAATGCAACCTTGGCTGGAGGGGTAGCAGTTGGAACAGCAGCCGAAATGTTTCTGACACCATACGGATCACTGATAGTTGGATTTATATGTGGAATAGTTTCCACACTTGGATTTGCCTACCTTTCCGTAAGTTATAAGATTGGGTATTTTCCATTTTACAATGAGGACAGTGAATTTCTGTATCATGGACAAAAACAATGTTTTTCAAAGTCTAAGAGTCATGCTTACAGCTGTATTACTGATCTGTGTTTTGTGGATTTATGTAATACCGTAGTCGACTATACTATTCATCTGGTCAAAACGACGGAACACTTGCACAACGGAGACAAACTGAAACCATTGGCACCGGATCCGTCACCGTTGAAATCAATGGTGATGGAAACGGAAAGCTACGATTTCAGTTTGTGTCAGTCAGGGCTCCTTTTCGACGGAAAGCTCAGACAGAACGACGGAACGGAGCCCTGACCCAGATGTGAACGAAGCATAAGTTGTGCATCAAACAATGAAGCCCTATGTAACAATGGAGCAGTATGGAAGCAGTTAATTAAAGAGGATCTGACACTCTCCTGACAAGTCTGCTTTGCTTTAGTTGATACTTGCTTTCCCCATGAAATAACAATGCTGTAACTTTTTTTTAGAACTTTGCATGTGACTTTGCACTGTTATTCCTCCTGGAAATGTATAAATAAATTAATAACTGGGTGTTACCATTCCCCTTGTCGATGGGGTGTGTCCCTACTTGTCAGCACAGATTAGACAGTGTTAGGGGGGATTCACATGAGCGTGTATTCGGTCCGTGCGGGCCGCGTGGTTTTCACGCGGCACGCATGGACCAATACAAGTCTATGGGGCAGTACAGACAGTCCGTGCTTTTTGCGCAGCGTTTGTCTGCTGCGCAAAAATCGCGAAAGGTTCAATAACTCTGCGTATTTCGCGCATCACGCACCCATTGAAGTCAATGGGTGCGTGAAAACCACGCAGGTCGCACGGAAGCACTTCCGTGCGAACCGACTGAAACAGCGCAGCAACTGTCAAAAGGATGAATGTAAACAGAAAAGCACCACGTGCTTTTCTGTTTCCGAACATCCAAACGGAGTGTCTTTGCGATGAGCGAAGCCGGACAAGCGAACCGAGCTTCACCGGGTTCGGCCGAACTCGTTTTGGCCGAACTTGGCAAAAAAATTATCGGTACGCGACGTCAGGAGATAGTCACTGTCCATGGTGCTGAAAGAGTTATACTGTTTCAGCACCATGTACAGTGACTTCCGATCCCAATATACATGAACCTGTAGAAAAAAAAACAAAGTTCTGACTTACCGATAACTCCCGGCTTCTTCCTCCAGTCTGACCTCCCGGGATGACAATTCAGTCCAAGTGACAGCTCCAGCCAATCACAGGCCAAGCACAGGCTGCAGCAGTCACATGGACTGGCACGTCATCCAGGGAGGTGGGGCCCGATGTCGAGAGGCGCATCACCAAGGACGCGTCACCAAGGCAACGGCCGGGAAGTTCTCGGTAAGTACGAACTTTTTCTTTTTTTTCAACAGGTTTTTAGATATTGTGTTCGGCATTCACTGTCGAGGGTGCTGAAAGAGTTAGCTCTTTCAGCACCTTGGACAGTGACGGGCGTCGACTAGCCTCATCTCTATGATGGCGGCTGCGCGAAAATCACGCAGCCGCGCATCATACACGGATGTCACACGCAGCTGTCAAATGTTTTTTGCGCGTCTGTATCTGCCCTAAGAGTGTTTAGGGACACTCTCCATTGACATGGGAAATGGTACACCCAGTTGTACATTTTTTCATACATTTCCAGGAGTAATAATAGAGGTATAGCGCAAAACAGAGTTCTAAGAAAATTATTCTTTAGAATTGATAATCTATGGGAAATGCATTAATTTATAACACACATACCAGGAGGGCTGACCGGTTCTCTGTAAATTGTAAACCTAAGAATGAATACTTACTGATTGAACATTTTAATGCAGAAACATGATTATTTTTTTTTATTTTTTTTTTAATAATCTCAAATGTACTATTGTTTACTGTTAAAAGTTTATGATATTTTAAAGCTTTACCTTCATACTTTGCAGCCACTTTTATCATCCAAACTTATCCTCCATGACACCTGCGGAATCCACAATCTCCATGGGATGCCAGGAATAATTGGAGGGATTGTCGGAGCAGTAACAGCAGCTTCCGCTACCATCGGTGTTTACACAGAGGCAGGGTGAGATGTAATAAAAACATTAATTAACTGAAAAAATTACTTTGTTTGTCCAAACCCTGGAAACAAATTTGTCCTGATTTATCTAAACACTTTAACAGAGAAACTGGCCTTGTTACCCGTAGCAACCAATTGGAACTCTGCTTTAATTTCTTAAACTGCACTACTTAAAAAGAAAACTGAGCTCTGATTGGTTACTTTGGGTAGCAGGCGTGTTTTTCTGTTGAAGAATTATGATTAGTGATGCCCAAATATTCAGATCATTATTGGGCTGTAGCATTTTGAAGATATGTTTACGGTTGCACCTATTAGGTAATAAAGCACCAATCTTATGCAACTGAAAGTGACCAATCAGTTAGACCACCTTTCATTCAGAATGTTGACCACCCTTTTTATACAGTTTTTTTGCTTGGACCCCCTCTGTAAAAAACGAATGTGTCACTTGATTGACCCTTCTTCGCGCTACTGTGTGCCATTAAATTAAAAGCAAGCTTTAGCTGAGGACAGGAGGGAGCCAATGGAGGAGAGGCAGCTGCCACGATTTGAAACTCTTCTCTTGCTATAAGCTGCAGCCCAGCCTGCCTCTACCTGCTAAGGAAGTTTCCATGTTTGGTAGAATGAGAAGGGAGTCTATGCTAGGGACTGAAGAGAGGGGAGTCATACTGGGGAATAAGAAGAATAGGGGTCAACCTGGGGATTTATATTAAGAAGGAGGTTATCCCGGGGACTGAGAAGGGGAGTGGAGCCATGCTGAGCAAAGTTAGTAACCTGAATTTGTGCTGGACCACATATACAAAAATCCCCAACATTTTTACAGACTATTGTGGGGAAGCCACATGTGGAAGATCTTTGCGGTATATTGTTTGGATATTAAGTTTATATGTAACATATAAATTAGACTAGGTACAGGAAAATATTTCCCAGATGCAGGGAATTCGTGTAAAATGTCATAATACATAATACAGTATTGTCTGCTATATGCAAATTGTGTCATTGATAACATGATTTAGGATGTGCCATCATTTTGTGTGTTTGTAGGAGGGGGACATAAACCCCTCATCTTCTTTTCTCATGGCTGGTTCCTATGTTCCCTTGTGTCTTGTGGTGTAGTGTGTATGTGTCCCTTCTTGTGTGTGCAAGTGTCATCATATCTGCACCTGCTCCTGAGTATCTGTGGGGTAAAGCGAGGGAGCAGCAGTAAGAACAGATCGCATTACAGATGCTGTTCCATTGCCCGGCAGCCTAAATTGGTGAATGTGCAGAGAGGGAGGAACCCTTTTTGCCCCTAAAAAGTATTTAGGACCCCTTTGTATTCCCATATCCGTTAGGTCCCCCTTTGTGCTCCTATATAGCTGTCATACCCCCTTGGTTCCCCTATATAGTAGTTAGGCCCCCTTTGTGCCCCTATATAGTAGTTAGGTCCGAATTTGTGCCTCTATATAGTAGTTAGGCCTCCTTTGTATCACCATATAGTAGTTAGAGCCCTTTGGTTTTCCCATATAGTAGTTAGGCTCCTTTTGTGCCCTCCATATAGTAGTTAGGCCCTTTTGTGCTCTCCATATAGTAGTTAGGCCTTCTTGTGCCCTCCATATATGTATTAGATCCCCCCTGTGCCCTCCATGTAGTACTTTGTTCCCCCTTATCCCATACATAGTAGTAAGGCTCCCTTTGTGCCCTTCATATAGTAATTAGGCCCGTTTGTACCCTCCATATACTAGTTAGGCCCCTTCGTGCCCTCCATATATTTGTTAGACCCCCCTTGTGCCCTCCATATAGTACTTCGGCTCCCTTGTTCCCTCCATATATTTGTTAGGCCTCCCTTGTGCCCTCCATATAGTAGTTATTAGCTCTTGAGCCCTCCATATAATAGTTAGGCCGCATTGTGCACTCCTTATAGTAGTTAGACCCCATTCTGCACTCCATATAATAGTTAGACCCCTTGTGCCCTCCATGTAGTAGTTAGGCCCCCTTGTGTCCTCCATACAGTAGATAAGCCCCCTTTGCGCTAATAAAAAAAAAAACACAATTACAAAAAGGAGACCCTGGGAGTTGGCGGGCACTTTAATAACATATAATGACTGGATGCCTAGTGGCAGAAAAAAACCTATTTCCCAACTACCATAACAATGATTACTATCTTTATTAGGCTATGAAAGCATCTAAACAAACCACATAGATGAATAAAATGACCATGTGTGCTGCTAGGGTAGTGTCACTATAAAGCTATGCTTGTATTGTGAGTGGTGCTACGCACTAGATGACAGGTACATGAGAAGCCAGCGGCTGCCGAACGCTGAGCTACAATAAACACTGAGTGAAGATGAATCTAGCAACAGAGCACGTTTTAAAATTCAAAAAATCCCCCCGACATGTTTCGCTACATATGTAGCGTCCTCAGGGGTACTGGGGCTAATGAACCCTCACCTAACCCCGCTCCCATAATGAGCGGATAGGCCCATTTCTGTAGCCCAGCGTCGTGACGTCATTGCGTCACCGGCGTCGTGACTCACCGGCGTCGTAACATCATTGTGTCACCAGCGCTGGGACTCTGACGTCCTCCCGACCTCTAGTAGGCCTCAGGACTTAAAACAGCCTGTGGCCTACAAGGGGGCAGTGGACCAATGGTTCTCTGCCCCGTGGCTTGAGAGAGCTGCAGCTCGGCACCTTGGCCCACTGGAGGATCCTGCAGTGGGCCTTTCTGATGCTGCTTTTCTTTCGCAATCTGATGTAGCTTCCCGCCTGCCTGCTTACTTCCATGTAAGGACAGGCGGGCAGCTAAACAGCAGTGTTGGTGCTGAAGTCAGATGGCCCCTTTGGGGATAGGGACCCTGGGCAATTGCCCTTTTTCTCCCTCCTAACGTTGGCCATGACTAAGGTTACTGCAACCAGGCAAAAAGTATACTGTGAAAGAGTGAGCTCAAAAAGTAGCTGCGCGCAACATGTGGTATGATACTACTGTTGCTTACTCTTTGGGTGGTCTACTGTCTGGCAGCTACTGCCAATAGTAGAGTCCAGTCCACAAACAAGGACCTGCGGAACCGTAATCTAAAGAAGAAAGGGTGGAATGTTTACTTAACACATGGTGCAGCTTCAGGGGCAAATGTCTTGCTGAGCTTCTTCCCCTGCGGTATTCCGCACTGTCATGGTTTTCCCCTCAAGAATTTGGGGAGGCATGTTTATTTTAGTGCTCCCTTGTCGGGTATCATGATTCAAACTGGACCTGGTGGGACTCGGCAGTTGAGGTCCCCAAGTCTTGGTAAGGTCACTCTATAAACCTTTGTGCCACCCTTCCATATTGCAAGTCTCCCAAATAAAGAATTTATAAGGAATGGTGTCCCAATCTCTGCCTCTACCTTCAGTCCCTCCCACATGTTTATTCATGTTCTGTGCACGTTTACTGACCACATTAAACACATTAACCAGTATTCTGTATACTTTTTTCTTTGAGATGACACCCCTAATAAAAGACCATTGTTCATGGTAGCACAGGCCCCACTAAAAACTTACCAACTAAAATAAAACCCGACAATTTCTTTGGATAAAATCGCTCCGGTGAAGGACCTGCAGGAGTAAGTGACATCACAGTGTGATCTCGTGATTCTGTGAATCACACTGGACTGGACTGAAGAGAAGTGTACGATGCTGATTGGTCAGCGTCATACAGTTTTCTATACAACGCCTACATGGTGAAAAGAAAAAAAACACCCAGTTGGCCATTAAGAGAAAATTAGCATAAATCTAAAAATTAAAATAACTTCGGAAATAATAAAAGGTTTTTTTTAAACAAAAAACACAGTAGTTATCAGCATCAAAGCACCTATTAGATTAGGTAGGAGATAGGGAAGTTATAAACTGGTAACAGAGCCTCTTTAAAGGCTCTGCTTCTAACGTCTTGATGTCGGATATCACTGGACAACTTCAGGGTTCTTATGTAGTTCATGCCTCGATGGGTCAGAGCTGTTATGGAGGCACATGCAAGAACCTACACAATATTAGGCAGGTGGTTCATCGGTGTGTATATTCTGCATTCATACCCGTTTGCATTCGTTTTCTCCTGTTCAGTCAGGATTAGTTTTTCTTATAGAACCCGATAAAGTTATTGAGTTATTTTATGCATCAATTCTGTCAAATCAGTGGTTAAAGAGAGTCCATATGGTAGTGTTATATCTTCTGCCTTGTTATGGGATTGCACCATCTAGTGTCCAAATAGGGGCAATGCAAAATAATGAAAACAGACGCACAATCCATAAGCCTGGTTTCAAAGGAGCATATTTAACCCTTTAATTACTGCCCTATATAACCAAGTAATTAGTCGTTTTTTCATCGTCTCATTCAAAGAGACATAACTTTTTTATATTTTTTTGCTGATATAGTCATATGTGGGTTTGTTTTTTGAGGGCCAAGATGTAGTTTTTATTTGTACCATTTTGGGGTACATGGGACTTTTTAAATTAACTTTTATTAAAATTTTTTAGGGAAGGGATAGAAAAAAAAGCAATTCCATCGTAACTTTTTGCGTATTTTTTTTACGGCGTTCACATTGCGGTTTAAGCATGAGGTGTACATTTAGAACAGGGTGGGATCTGATCTAGCTCTACAAGATCAGAAAAGCCTTTCCCAAAGCGACTGCAAGGAACCATAATGTACTTCTGTGAAGAACAGATATATACATCTTATATATATAAAGCTGTTATTACTGTAAAAAAAAAAAATACCGGAAATCAGCCCAGCAGCCAAATTATAGCAATAATAGCAAATGTGCAGAAATCATAGATAACCATAGTAACCAAAAGTTAAGGAAATTGACAATACGTGACCACTTGAACACTTTAAGATGTATTTTATGTGCTTTTTATTTCATTTATGTGCTTTACTACTTTTATGATTTTTGGGAAGTGTACAGTACATCAATATATTGTAATTGCATCACACTGTTATACATCTGCGCCTGACTTTGACTTTTTAGAAATGTGCCTCAGTGTGTGTACGCTTGTGAATTTGCCATTATCTCACTTTTGATGGATTTATCACATTAATGCAATTTGGTTACAATGTAATGACAATATTTTCTCATTTAGCTTGATAGAGATGTTCGGATTTGTAGGAGAATATGCGGACAGAACTCCCAGCATACAAGGAGGATATCAGGCAGCCGGGATTTTCGTGTCCCTGGCCTTTGCCTTCGTGGGTGGTACTGTAGTAGGTAAGAAAGAACTCACATTCCAATAATCCTATATAAACCATATAAAGCTTCCAGATCATTTAGATAGGAACTTTAAATGTCAATGGGCCAGTTTGTTCAAACAATAAAGCCGGACTTTGAGGCACTATTCAAATCACGTCAGAGTCTTCTGTTAGATGTATACATCGGGAAAACGTCCTGATGACCACAGGATCCCAAAAGTATACCGAACAGCATATGTTTTTTTTTTTACTGTATGCCTACTGTATGCCTAGGTATGCTACTATGCTATTATATAGAGGGAAAAGCCTCTGGGTGTAAGCAAGAATGTTCCCGTTCACTGACAGCAAATAGAGATCTTGAAAAGAGAAACCCAAACTATATTATAAAGTTTCAGAAATTTTTAGTAAATTTTTATTTACTTACATAAAACGTTTAAAAAAATCCTTTATAGCAGTTTGTGCCGCACCTAGAAATATCTTAATGTAACTGATGTGTAAAATGAAAGTAATATTTATAAGAGGTAAAAGTAAGCTACAAAACGGACTCAAATTGAGTCTTAGGCCGGATTCACACGAACGTGTTAAAAGTCCGTGGGATGGCCGTTGAAACAGCGTATGTTATTCAATATGGCCGTTCACACAGCCGTTGTTTCAACGGACCGTGTGAAGGGTCCGTGAGAAAATAGGACATGACCTATCTTTTCACGCATCACGCATCCCTCCATAGACTCTCAACTATGGGGGATGCGTGACATCGCGTCCTGCAGCGCTGAGCACGGATGCGCAGCGCTCGTGGGAATCCGGCCTCAAAGAGGATCTGACACTAGTTTATTAATTCCCCATCTCCTAACTAATCTAAAAGGCACTATGATTCTGATAACTACAGTGTAATTTATTTTTAAAAACGTTTATTATTTGCAAAGTTATGAGCATTTTTCTAAAGATGGTAATTTAGTTATACTTGCCAAATGGGAAGTTACTCAGTATTTTCTCTCTGGGCGGCCGTGGCATAACTACCGCTGTAGCAGCCATAGCAGCTGCTATGGGGCCCGCGGCATGAGGAGGTCCGTGCCACCCGCCGACACGGGCCACCCATGCCTGGTGGAGCCGCTAGCCATTATGGCTGCTACATCGGTAGCGACACCACTATGGGGCCCGCGCCGCCCGGCCCTAACATTTTTTTGGACCGTGCGGCATGGGCCCCCTCATGCCCGGTGGCATCGCTAGCACCGGAGGGGGCCCCAGTGAGGTGGCGCCACTGAAACCAGCCGCCGCCAGCCCCTCTTGCACTTATTGTACCTGCGTCTATAGCACGCAGCCACAATTGCATGAATTAGCGCTGAATGGACGGGCACGTTCCAGGCCCGACCATTCAGCGCCTTACATTGACGCTGATTGGCAGGGCAAAATGACTTGCAAAATGACTCACCTTTCAACTACGCTAGCGGCGCGATGATGATTCCGTTAGTGAAAGGCGCTGATTGGCGGGGCAAGTCATTCTGCCCTGCCAATCAGCGCCTTTCAACGATGCTAGTGGCGCGATGACATCATCACGCCGCTTCCGTCATTCAGCCCGAACAGACCTGCTCAGAAGAGAGCAGGTCTGCATTGCCACCAGACGGTGCGGGAACGGGATCATGTGAGCAAAGTTTTTTAGTTTTATTGTAATAAAAGTGTGAGCGGCATTATCTACAGGGGGGGCTCTATCTTCAGGGGGGTCTATATGTGGGGATGTGAAGCACTATCTACAGGGGGAGCTATATGTAGGGCACTATCAACAGGGGTGGGCTATATGTGGAGCAATATCTATAGTGGGAGATATTTGTAGGGTACTATCTGCAGGGGAGGGCTATATGTGGGACACTATATACCGGGATGGGTTACCTGTGGGGCACTCTCTACAGGTGGGCTATATGTAGGGCACTATATACAGGGTCAGCTATATGTGAGGCACTATCTACAGAGGTGGGCTTTATGTGGAGCACTATCTATAGGGGGAGCTTTATGTAGGGCAGCATGGTGGCTCAGTGGTTAGCACTATTTCCTTGCAGCTCTGAAGTCCATATGTGGGGCACTATCTACAGGGGCTTCTATGTGGGGCACAATCTACAGGGGAGCTATGGGGGCACTATCTAGAGGGGGCACGGTGTTTGGGACACAGTGTGTGGTACTATTATAGTTAAGGGCGTTGAGAATTTTATCTTCATTTATAGGTGCAGAAATGTTTTAAAAGTGAGAAGCTGGAGTCATCTGAGCGGAAAAATGCAGAAATGGGTTGTGACCGGGAGAAGTCATCCTAGAGGTCTGGACTGGATGGAGAAGAAAAGAGAAAAATAACTAGAATCTGAGACGTCACCGGTGAATCACTTAATGTAAAAGGTTATTCTGCCTCTAATCAGTAATGTAGTCGCTGTATGATCTGCAGTGAGATGATGGGTGGTTTGATTATAATATGATATTTTTGTGAAACCGCATCTCCCATCATATCCTTACCATTGTTCGGGCCATGCTGGGAGCTGTAGTTTTACGCCATACACACCTATATGGCAGAGGTTGCACTAAATTGAGCTGTATTTGTTCTGGTGCTGTATAGATGTACTGAGCTTTGTTCTGGTGCTGTATTTATGTACTGAGCTTGGTTCTCGTGCTGTATGTATGTACTGAGCTTGGTTCTGGTATTGTATATATGTACTGAGCTTGGGTCTGTTGCTGTATATATGTACTGAACTTTTTTCTGGTGCTGTATTTATGTACTGAGCTTAGTTCTGGTGCTGTATATATGTACTGAGATTTGTTCTGGGGCTGTATTATGTACTGAGCTTTGTTCTGGTGTTGTATATATGTACTGAGCTTTGTTCTGGTGTTGTATATATGTAATGAGCTTGGTTCTGGTGCTGTATAAATGTACTGAGCTTGGTTATGGAGCCGTATATATATACTGAGCTTGGTTCTGGTGATGTATTTATGTACTAAGCTTTGTTCTGGGGCTGTATATATGTACTGAAGTTGGTTCTGGTGCTGTATATATGTATGAGCTTGGTTCTGGAGCTGTATATGTAAGGGCTTGTTTAGACAAACGTGTAATACGTCCGTGCAACGCGCGTGATTTTCGTGCGTGTCGTACGGACCTATGTTAGTCTATGGGGCAGTGCAGACAGTCCGTGATTTTTGCGCAACGTGAGTCCGTTGCGAAAAACTCACAACATGTCCTACATTTGTGCGTTGTTCGCGCATCACGCACCCATTGAAGTCAATGGGTGCGTGAAAATCCCGCATGCCACATGGAAGCACTTCCGTGGGACGAGCGTGATTCACGCAACAGCTGTCAAACTATGAATGTAAACAGAAAAGCACCACGTGCTTTTCTGTTTACAAACATCCAAACGGAGTGTCATAATGATGGCGGCTGCGCGAAAATCACGCAGCCGCACATCATACGGGGATGACACACACAGCTGTTAAGTGCCTTTTACGCACGCAAAACGCCGCGTTTTTTGCGTGCGCAAAACGCACACGCTCGTGTAAACCCGGCCTTAGAGCTTGGTTTTGGTGTTGTAATTATATAGGATATATTTATAATAACAAGGGCAGATGGAGTTGTTTTCAATTTATTGTATGCTTAATGGGAACCTGTCAGGTAGTTTTAACCAATTGAACCGCCACCATGCGGTAATACATGACCTGACAATACAGTATTTCCAAACATTCCCCTGTATGTTTTTTTCAGATGCAGCAAAATCTATAAAATCAACTTTTAAAACAGCGGACACAGTATGCTAATTACCCATTAAAGGGTCAGGGGGCGGTGCCACTATACTGAAGAGTCGCATAGTCCTGCCTCCAAACTCACCTTTCCATGCCTGATTGACATCCCCCTGGCTGATACAACTATCTCGGATGCGCCATTGCCTTGTACTACTTGGGCACGCACCGTGTAGAGAGGTATATTCTGCCCGGCTTCATCACTGCATTGCGCATGCCAGGGGAGTACTAGGCAACGGCGCCTCCAAAAGAGTTTGAGGAGGCTGGTAGTGATGTAGAATAGCCAAGGGGATGTCAATCAAAATCTGGGGGCGCCATTTAAATTTTCGCCTCAGGCAGCAGAAAAGCTAGAATCGGCCATGAGGCTGCAGGCCACTTTAGGCCTGCAGCCTATAAGGTCGCTGGGAAGACTCCCTGCACAGGCCGGCATGATGACGTCAATGCATCACGCTAGTCCGCGCATGTTTCCCGACCAGCCTGTTCATCGCAGGAACGGGGCAATGTAAGTACAATATAATTTTCGGGGGGGGGGGGGGTCTGTGAGGCACTATATACAAGGGGAGAGCAGGGTGGCACTATATATGAGGGGGACAGGGTGGCACTATATACAAGGGGGGGAGCACGGTGGCACTATATACAAAGGGGAACAGGGTGGCACTATATACAAGGGGGAGCAGGGTGGCACTATATACAAGTGTGAACAGGGTGGCACTATATACAAAGAGGGGGAGCAGGGTGGCACTATACAAGGGGGGAGTAGGGTGGCACTATATATAAGGGGGAGCAGGGTGGCACTATATACAAGGGGGGAGCAGGGTGGTAATATATACAAGGGGGAACAGGGTGGCACTATATACAAGGGGGAGCAGGGTGGCACTATATACAAGGGGGCTGTGTGGCACTATACACAAGGGGGAGCTGTGTGGCACTAATGGGGGGGTTGTGTGGCACTATCTACTAGGGGGGCTGTATGGCACTATTTACGAGGGAAAGGCGCTGTGGCGCTATCTACAGGGGGCTGTGTGACACAATCTACAAGGGTCTGTGTGTGGCACTATCTACAGGGAGGGGCTGTGTGGCACTATATACAAGGGATGGGGGCTGTGTGGCACTATATACAGGGGGAGCTTTATGGCGATATCTACAGGAGGGCTGTATGGCACAATCTACAAGGGGGAGGTGGGGGGCGCTATCTTCAAGTGGGTTGTGACACTGTATACAGGGGGGCTGTATGGCACAATCTAAAGTGGGCACTATCTATAAGCGGGCTGTGTGTGGCACCTAGGGGGGGACCCAGTCAAATGTTTTCTTTGGGACACTGTCTTTCCTAGTTACGCCCCTTTTGGGCAGTGTAAAGTTTTCTGTATGAAGCTGATCAATCATACAGTTCTCCTCTTCCCAGCCCAGCAACACAGGTGATCATATAGAACACAACTTCCATTCCCGACTGTGTTTTCAACTGGTGATACCTCCGGTTGTTTCACAGCTAGAACTGCAATCCTGGTGCCATATGAAAGATTAAAATCTCATCTTTCATATGCCACCAGAACCACTGTCTGAGATATGGCTATTTGAAGTGATCCCCTTCCCTCCAGCCTCAGTCTCTCACGCTGTGTGTGAAGCAGCTTCATGCTGATAGGACAACGTCAGAGACTTGTATAGTATGGCCTAGGTATGCGATTGGGCATTACTAGCTAGGAGATTGGGCATTACTAAACTAGTAACAGATCCTCTTTAAGCAACAGAGCAAAGGAAAATTTAGTGTTTCCAAGTCTTATTGGTCATTCTCTGCCCTCAGTTCAGTGCTAATATGGAATTAAGCTGGCTGAAATACTTATGGTATGTTCACACGGAGTGTTTTCAGCAGTTTTTCGGGCCGTAAACGTCCCGAAAAATGGCAGAAAAATCGGAAGCAGAACGCCTTTCAAACATCTGCCCACTGCGTTCTGTTCCGACGGGGCGTTGTTTACGCGGCCATTTTTCAAAACGGCCGCGTAAAAAAATGGCCGCAAAAAAGAAGTGCATGTCACTTCTTCAGCCGTTTTTGGAGCCGTTTTGCATTGACTCTATAGAAAAACAGGTCCAAAAACGGCCGTCAAAAACGCCTGAAAAACGTGAGTTTGATTAAAAAACATCTGAAAATCAGGAGCTATTTTCCCTTGAAAACAGCTCCGTATATTCATAAGTTTTTAATTTTGTGTGTGGCTCAGTGGCCAGTGTGAAAACTGCAAGATTTTAGAATCACTTTTTTAATATAGGTAATGACAAAGAAAATTAAAAATATAATTACCCGAAATTCTTAAAATAGTATGTTTAACATAAAACTTGCTTAAAACAATAGGTCATTTTTTGATGACACATTCCCTTTAACTCATTTAGGACTCATCCTGAAGTTACCATTTTGGGGGGATCCATCAGATGAGAACTGCTTTGATGATGCGGTGTACTGGGAGGTGAGATTACTTTTACTGTTGAGAACTACTGTATAATGTATAATGTGCAATAACCACAGTAAAAAGCAAATTGATTAAATTAATCTGATTTATCGAATGAGTTTTGAAATCCTGCAGCAGCCAGATCAATATTTTCTCTTTGTCCAATTTCTGAAATAATAAGGCCTCATGGGCCGTGCACACTGCCGTGTGCATTCATTTCAATGAGCCTCGACCACAAAATGCGGCCGTAGTAAGACATGTCCTATCTTTTTGCGGTCAAGGCTCCCGGGCAGCGCACGGACCGTGGAAACTACGGTCGTGTGCATGGGCCCATTGAAATGAATGGAGCCGCAATTCACCCGCGGATTTGCGGGTAAATGGTGGCCGCAAAAATACGTCCGTGTGCATGGGGCCTAAATATTATGTATGAAATTCCCGTAGTCCAGCAGAATAAGCTAAGTTCACACTAGCGTTAGTATACGTTTACCTCTATAGTGTAGTTCTGCAGACTGCACTTTTGCTTCCATAAAAAAAACCAGAAACCTAGTGAACGGAGACAAACGGAAAGCAACTGAAACAAAAGAATTACCATTGAAATGAATGGTAATTCTAGCAGAACCGTTGCTTTTCGTTTAATCTTTCGATCCTCTCTTCCTCCGACGGAAGATAGATAAACGTATACTAATGGTAGTGTGAACTTACCCTAAGAACATTCCCCGAACTATATAAAGGTTGTTGTACAACTTTGCTCCTTACGTCCGGGTTCCCACATAGCGTAATGCTGCGGAATTTACGCAATGGCATTCTGTGCGGAAATTCCTCAGGATTTACAGTAGCAGCAAAGTGGATGAGATTTAGAAGATCTCATACCCACGCAGCGTAAACGTTAATAAATTGACCTGCGGTGCAAAATTTAATTCCGCAGCATGTCAATTTATGCTGCGTTTTTGTTGATTTTCTGTTGCGGGTTTTCCCCATTGCAACTCCGGAAAAATTAAAAAATCATACTTACCCAGAATGACTTCCTGCAGTCCGACCTCCTGGGATGATGCTTCATCCCATGTAACTGCTGCAGCCAATCACAGGCTGCAGCGTCACATGGCCTGCAACATCATTGTAGGAGGCCGGAGTGGACGTCAAAGGAGGGAGGGGGAAAGTATGAGCGCTTCTTTACGCAGCGGAAATTCCATCCGAAAAATCTTCTAGGTGGCAAAAAGTTAAACGCAAATACAGAATAATGGCAAGTACACAAGTCATGTTTCACTTGATTCATTAATATTATTTTTTTGTTGGCATAAACTAACTTTTAGTAAAATAATTGACAACCTCAATAAAACGTCAGAAAAATAGCACCGACATAAGTAGTATGTTAGCCCCTGGGTTCAGTGGCGGATTAAGAAGACCATGGGCCCTGGGCTGTTACCCAAACTTGGGCCCCCCTTCTCCACCACCACCCTGCCGCGCCGTAACTATTTCTAACACTACCTAAACACTAGTACACAAAGTAGGCACATTATGCACAAAGTACACACAGTACACAAAGTACGCACATTATGCACAAAGTACCACATTATGCACAAAGTACGCACATTATGCACAAAGTACGCACATTATGCACAAAGTAGGCACATTATGCACAAAGTACACAAAGTAGGCACATTATGCACAAAGTACACACAGTACACAAAGTACGCACATTATGCACAAAGTACCACATTATGCACAAAGTACGCACATTATGCACAAAGTACCACATTATGCACAAAGTACGCACATTATGCACAAAGTACGCACATTATGCACAAAGTAGGCACATTATGCACAAAGTACACAAAGTAGGCACATTATGCACAAAGTACACACAGTGCACAAAGTACGCACATTATGCACAAAGTACCACATTATGCTCAAAGTACGCACATTATGCACAAAGTACGCACATTATGCACAAAGTACACAAAGTAGGCACATTATGCACAAAGTACGCACATTATGCACAAAGTACACAAAGTAGGCACATTATGCACAAAGTACGCACAGTACACAAAGTACCACATTATGCACAAAGTACGCACATTATGCACAAAGTACGCACATTATATACAAAGTACGCACAAAGTACGCACAGTACACACATTATGCACAAAGTACGCACAGTACACACATTATGCACAAAGTACGCACAGTACAAAGTACGCACATTATGCACAAAGTACGCACAGTACACAAAGTACACACATTATGCACAAAGTACACAAAGTAGGCACATTATACACAAAGTATGCATAGTACACAAAGTACACACGAGTATGCACATTATACACAAAGTACACCTTGTAAACACATGAATATGGACATTAAACACACATGAATATGGACATTAAACATACATGAATATGGACATTAAACATACATGAATATGGACATTAAACATACATGAATATGGATATTAAACATACATGAATATGGACATTAAACACACATGAATATGGATATTAAACATACATGAATATGGACATTAAACACACATGCACTTACCTTTTATGTCTTCACTGCAGCTCTTCTCCTGCTCACAGCACAGAGCCCGCCGACAGTCTCCCCTCCCCCATGTCCCGACAGCTAGCAGCAGAGGAGAGATGTTTAGAGCAGGGAAGGGGGGCTGGAGGGGGAGCTTCTAAAGCAGCACAGACCACGGCTGCTAAGTAGAAGCGAAGCTCCCCTCGCCTGACAGGTGCGGTCCTGGCACCGGGGCTCCCTCCGGTGCTAGCGACGCCACTTGGCATGAGGGGGTTCGTGCGGTCATGGGCCCCCTGGGAGCCTTGGGCCCCGGGCAACCGCCCGAAACGCCTTAATGATAATCCGCCACTGCCTGGGTTAAGGACCGGGGATGACCTTGTATTTAAGAAATTGCAGGTAAACAGGCCATAGACAATTTTCCTCTGATCCGAATGTTCTTTACTATGATATATGATGGGAATTATTGCAATGGGACAATTATGTCTCCTGTACATTACTACAAATGTAATACAGCATTTCCTATACCTTTTATGACCAATGGAACAAATTTCTTTGTATCGGAACCACGGGCATAGCTATAAGGTGTTGCAAATGTTGTAATCACACCTGGGCGATGGAGCCTAAGGATCTCCAAAATGTTTCTATGCTCCATAGGAGGGCCGAGGTTCTTTTGCATTTGGACCCAGGAGCTTTAAGTTACACCTATGGTCGAAACCATTCGTTTTCGTACCCTAGACATAGTAATAATAAATGGAGTTCACCTTTCCTGGACAGATTATTCACATTGTCATGTATTTGACTTTCGAAAATACGTGATTTTTTTCTTAATCAAGCGCAGTATTGAGTTGTTGTCCTATTTTCAACTAAGTTCCTTACTCATTTTTATTGTTCCTCTATCTCCATAGCTTCCTACAGACGATAGTGAAGACATGGAAGCTGGCAAACATTATATCGCTCATATTCCTGAGCAAATGAAGGAAAACGATAAAATCTAATAATTTTAATCCATGTCAAGGTATAACGGAAGTGTGTCTTGTTTGTGCACCAACTTTTATTGTGGTTATTTTTCTATTTGATATAGGCACTGTTCACATCTGCTTTGTGGTTTCCGTTTGTAACGAAAGCCGCAACGCTATGACGGATTCATCGCATGTGTCAAACTATTATTGTGTTTCAGAAAATGGTTGAGCCACTTTAGTTAAATGAATCAGACAAAAATTGTATTTTATGTACTGAGCCTCATTTTACAATGTGAATGGAGAGATCTGTGTCATCTGCTGGTAGTACCTGGTATTGCATTTTAGGTGATTTTTATCGACCTGATTACAAATATATGAAAGTAGACATCCATTATAGATAAAACTAACTTAGCAAACCAGTGACTGATTATTTGATAGAATATATAAATAAATTCCCAAATGTCCTAAACTTTAAAGCTGAATAAAAATAGAAAATTCTTTAGGTAGCAGTAATATTCAATAATCCCTGATTTATCATATCTAGTTTATAATAATAACTATTCACATGAAATCCCAATAGCCGGATTTATAAAAAATTACAGGTACATTCTTTGAATTCTTAAGCATTAACATCCAAAGTAAAGGTATATGGACTTCATATTAAAAAAATAAATTATTTGTATAGCTGTGGCTCCAGTCCCGGCCTTAGGTTACACGGTGCCCTTTGCGATACCTTCTGTTGGTGCCACCCCAAATTGTGTACTGCCATACAGAGTACAAATAACGATACCATTCAGTGCTAAATAATTAGTGTCACAAAGGGTGGTGCCTAAAAACAGTGTCATACTGTACGTTGCCCAATGTAAAAAGACAACACAGTGCGTAAGTATCAGTGACGCACAATGCATAAGTACCACCACAAAGTGCTCAAAAAATGCCAACATAGAGTGAGCAAATAACAGCAATCTAATAACAGCAATAATCGAATAGCAGTGCTATACAATGTCTAAATATTACTGCACCACAGTTATTTTATATTAAGATATATGGTAGTCACGAACCTCGAGTGGCATGCCATAGTGGCGGTAGGGGCATAGCTATAGGGTGTTCAGAGGTTGCAGTAGCATGACCCTATTTAAGTGAATGAAGACGGCTAAAGTTACTTGCTCAGCCTGGTGCCCGGGAGAGCCGCTGTGCACGGAAAACCTAGAAGGGAGCTTCATCCCAGTAATTCTCAGGATCAGTAGGGTCCCAGAGATCAGACCCCCACTGGTCATAAATTTATGGTATATCCTTGGGATATGCCATTACTTTATAAGATCAGAATAACTCTTTAAAGGAGACTTACCAAAATACAATTTTGCCCATTAGTTTCAATGAATAAAGGTATATAAACTTTGTATATATTAGTGCCCAATGTACTTGCAGAATTTTCTGTGACATGATTAAATATAAGTACACTCAACACTACCACAGATTCAGGAATAAATGTGAAATATTCTCTCAGTTCATATTGTACATACGTCTGTGTCTAGGATACATGGCAAATGTTGCTGCTGTTCAGCTTCATCTTTATCCAATCACACAGCCACCACCGGCTGACAACTGTCTTCCCTCCAACAACTGTGCTCGACATGAAATGATGGTTTTCGTTGTTTTAAATGAGCATCACATGAACATGAATAAATGTGTTTGTTATTACTCCACTGTGTGATTTTTACATTTTGCTTATGGTTGCCTAACCTTTTTATTGCAGTTTCAGCAACCATTTGTATTGCATCATGCAAACAAAACTGTGGGATAGACAAATTTCAGAAATATTGACTCAAAATTTACTATTTATTTCAATAACCTTCAATGTGTCAGCATTATGGAAATTAAAAGGGCTTTGCAACCAGTACGTAGGGCATATCCTAGGGATGCCCAAACTAGATACAATTGTAGAAAATTCAGCTGTCAAAACAATTAGGTCTTTACAAGTTTTCAGCCTCTTGATGTTCCCATTTATTTAAAGCAAGCAGAGGTGTTAAATTAAATAGGGATTCCCATAAACATCCTGTAGATAGGTTATAAATGTCTGATCGATGAGGTGGCAAATATTGTTGATGGGAAAGATTATTTAAAACACAAAGTATATTAGAAACAAAATCTAACTCTGCATTGTGCCGTTCCTGTGTTAATCCCCACGGAAATTTATTAATTGGGTTCAAGTCTGGCGAATTAGGGACCAGGGAAGTACTTGGAAGTCTTGGTCGTGCTCTTCCAACCACTGTCAGACATTTCTAGCCGTGTGACATTTCGTATTGTCTTGTTGGAAGATTCCATCTTCCCCAGCGAAGACAAACAGCATATATGGGTGGACGTGATCTGAAACGATGGATTCATACCCATATCGGTTCAGAGTTCCTTCCACATGGATAAGTGGTCCCAGAGAATGCCATGAAAACATTTCCCAGACCATAACGCTGCGGCCAACAGCTTGTGTTCTTCCAGCAATGGTTGCAGGGGGTTAGTTCTCTGATGTTTCTCGCCTGACACGCCAACGTCCATCCATTCGAAGAAGCAGAAAATGTGACTCATCGGAGAAGGCAACGCTTTGCCAATCATCGGTGGTTCAATTCCAATACTGCCGTGCAAATTGAAGCCTTTTTTTCCGATGCACCTTTATTCGCATAGGAGCAGTGACCGTCTGTCTGCTTTGGAGCCCCATACGCAGTAGGATGCGCTGAACTGTTTTAGACACACGTCTGGTAACCCTCTGTTTGATTTTCACAGTGATCTGTCCACTGTAGCATGTCGTTCAGCCCTCACGCACCTTTGTAGCCAATGTTCAGCTCTCACATCAATGGCACGTGGTGCTCCGCAGTTTCCACGTCGATTATTCCCAATGGTGCCATTTGTCCACTCATAATACACTTTCACCACAGCAGCATGCGAACAGTTCACAAACTGCGCTGTTTGAGAAATACTGCATCCCTTGGCCCGAAAGCCAATAATCATCACTTTTTGCAACTCTGATAATTGTCCCTTTTACTCATGGCAACAACTAGTGATATGTGGCAAGCTCAGAACCTGTGGCTGGTACATGCGCAGATGAACACAACAAAGAACCTTAGTACGCAGACGCCAGAAAGCAAATGATCGGCACACGCGTAAAGAGAATACAGAATACCGGTTGCTATAGTAACATGATGCTTATAGCAGAAGATGCCAAGAACAGTTTAGTACATCCGCAGCAATCTCAATAGTAAGGCAAAAATATATACCTAAGTAGGCCAAAAAGCCAACATATATGACATGCAACAATGTTGGCATTCATTAGAGTATGCGACATCTAGAGGAGTGAATATGTAGAATAAGAAAAATGTCACAACAATATGTGATATACAATCATAAGCGGCGAAAATATAAAGGCGACAACCTGAGCTACAAATCCCCAGCACCTAAACTTTCCAAATATAAGAATATGAAAATTGAATGCCCAATATGGTATATGATGGTCGGTATCAGGAACAATATAATTGGCGACCGTATTGAATGAGCGAGTCAAAGCATAGCATGAGTCCCCAGAACCAAAAAACAAGTCCACTACCAGGGGCGTAACTAGGAAAGATTGGGCCCCATAGCAAAGTTTTGACCTGCCCTCCCCTGGGTGCCACACACAGCCCCTACTTGTATATAGTGCACCCCGGTAGATTGTGCAATACAGACCTCCTGTAGATTCTGCCATACAGCCCCCCCTGTAGATTCTGCCATACAGCGCCCCTGTAGACAGTGTCACACCCCTTGCAGATAGTGCCCCTCCTCCCACTTGTAGACAGTGCCATACAGCCCCCTTATACATAGTGCCCCCCACCTCCCCCTTGTAGGTAGGGCAATACAGCTCCCCACTGTAGCTAGTGCCATACAGCTCCCCCCACTGTAGATAGTGCCATAGCGCCCCCAAATAAAACAAAAATACTTTATACTTACCTAGGCCCCGTTCCCGTGACGAACAGCTGCTTCAAAGCATCAATGCCGACGGGATCCTTGCGTAGGCCGGCGTGATCCAGTGTCGTCATCACGCCGGTCTGCGCAAGGATCCTGTCCCTGCGCCTGATAGGCTGCAGGTCAAATGTGCCCTGTAGCATAATAAACGGCAGAGCAGGGAGATACCTCCCTGTTCTGCCATAGTGTTCAATACTATCTGCGTCCTAAGGACGCAGATACTATTGACTGTGGCGTCGCTATCACTATAGCAGCTGCAAGTGGCACCACCAGGCATGGGGGGCCCGTGCTGGTGGGCGGCACATGCCCCCTTATTCCACAGGCCCCGTAGCAGCCACTATGGCTGCTACAGCGCTATTTATGCCACTGCCCATTATCTCTGCACCATGCATGTTTGATTGAACGATAAAAATATCAGCAATTTCACTTTAAAGAAGGGAAACAGGCTAACACACAAGTGTCATAAACTTTGTTCCAATTTTAATGGACGACTTGACACATAAATGAAGTATAAAGCTGAAACATGTATTGCCACCTATCTATAACACTTAAAGCCTATCAATGAAGAGATTACATATCAGAGGATCTGATTGCATATGAGAAAACAAAAAAGAAAGGGGGGAAGGAAAAGGAGGGGGGATGGGGATGGAGGAAAAAAAACAGTCACTGGTCCGAGTATAGATGTGACCAGGTAGTAGCAACATAAGTATGTAGCAATGACTGTGTGTAATTTATGGGGCTAATAACTCCCCAGAATGCCTTCTTAAAGAAGGCTTAAGAACTCAAATAGAGATGGAAATAGGTGTAAATGGAAATAAATATCAGCAATATATGTCTAACAAGGTAAATTCAAGTAAATGCAGTCAAAATGACTCCAAATGAGTCCACAATATGAATGTTCAGAAGAAAATCCAGCAGAAAATATCTCAAAGGGGTCCAAGTAAGTCCAACCATGGTAGTATCTTGAATAGTCCAAGTCAACTGGCCGAGCAAAGTATATACTGGGACGGGACCCAAGTTATGTTTCCCATTTATGCCACATCCGTGAAGTCAGTAAGGAACTCCTTTTTCATCCGAACGGAAAAAAAATGATAATACTAAGAAGGTTGTAAATCTTGAGATATAGAGGAGGCCACGTGGATATGGGGATATAGTCAGAGTATGCTGCTGTCATCAGCTGATCGGAGCTTTTGGACCAGGTCACCAGATTCCTTCACTTCACTATATGTCCTCCAAAAACCCAAGAAGTATAATTAGCAACAAACCTAGAAAATATAAAATAATTAACGTATGCATGCAAAATGGATCAAGAATGTAAAAAAACAAAAAGGGGGGATGCAAAAATTATGTAAAACCAAACCATATATCAGGGCAAAACAACACCATCCAAAAAATCCACAGCACAATACTCAACTTTCTTAATGAGATAAACATTGTCTTTCATAGGAACACAATCATACATAGAATATGTGAATCCAGAAATACATTACTGGATATCCAATGTGAAATAAGAACACTTATTCTAGCCATTGTGTTTAACCATATACAAAAAAATGACAGAAACCCATATGAGTGTTCAAAAGAAAAAAATATATGTAGAAGCTACTAGTAACTACAATCAAAAGGGAAAAGGTGATTGTACAGAACTGGTAACTACAAATAAGAAAAAATATGAATAGTTCGATACTAGGTACATGTATTGGTATTTTTACACTAATCAAGTGTCCTCATTAAGGTGCCTAGCCCAAAAAGCCTGTAAAAAGCAGTTCCTCATTTAACCATGTGGTCTAAGTTTGTTGAGGTTTTAAATCCACTTTGATTCCATACGTAGGAGTAGATTGCAATAATCACCTCCCCGAATGTTTGTTTGACTTTTTTCAAGTCCAAAGACCTGCATGCCCCACGGCTTACCTGTATGAAAGCGGAAGAAATGCGCCGCTACTGACGTCAAAGCTTTCTCCTCCAACTCATCCTGCTGTGCCAACATAATTGTGGAGACATGTTTATGTATCCGTAATTCCTGAGAGGTTTGGCCAGCATAGATCTTCTGACTAGGACAGGCAATAACATAAATGACCCAACGGGTATTACAGTTGACATAATGCCTAAATTTAATCTTCTCACCACTTTTAGGAAATGGATAGTGTGTTGTTGGAAAAGCTCCTATAAACTGTGATCCCCTACCCAACTTAGTTGTGAGTCGTGTAAAGTGACTTCTCACAAGCTTAACTCGCAGATTTGTAGCCTGTTTAACTGTGAGTAGTGGATTTCCCGGGATTATGGATTTTATACTTGGATCCGACTGTTGAATTTGCCAGTGAGACTTCAAAAGGAAACTAATATACTGCCATTGATTGTTGAATGGTGTAATAAAGTGTAGCTTAGGATCAGATGATCGTACATTTGGTTGAAGGAGCTCAGTCCTATCCCCTTCACTTGCTCTCTTATAGTCTTTGGAGATAACTCGATGTGAATACCCCGCTCCTTGAACCGTACTGTTAGACTGCGTGCATGGTCCTTGAAATCCTTAAATTGACTAAAATATTGTCTCACTCTCATAAACTATCTGGCTGGAATGCCACAAGTGAGATGGTCCGGGTGAAAACTCGAGAAGTACAAAAGACTATTTGTTAGCTGTTTGTTTCCGAAATATAGTCATAGAAATTTGATTGTGAGTAGCCTCTTCTCGCTCAGCTCAGTACTATTACGTCGGGCTGAGCGCATTGTTCGCGCTCACCTCAGTAATAGTACTGACCTGATTTAGCACACCGCCAGGCTATCACAGCTCAGTGTGCAGAGCCCGGTCGCAGTGGTCCCCGCCGATTAACCCCTTCGAAGCCGCGTTCAATAGCGATCGCGGCTTCTAAGGGGTTACAACCCCATCGGCGGTCCTGCATCACAATCTCGGGCTGTTGATGGTCGCTATGGTCTGCTATTTACGGAAGCCTAGTAGGTCCTTGCCTACTATGCTTGCTGTCAGTGAGTAACTGACTGCTCTAATACACTGCACTACACATGTAGTGCAGTGTATTAGAATTGCGATCAAGGCCTCCTGCCTTTAAGTCCCCTAGTGGGACAAAATAAAAAAGTTTATAAAAGTTGTGTAAAAATAAAAAAATAAACGTAAAAATCACCCTTTTTCGCTTATCAGTCCTTTATTATTAAAAAAATAAATAAATAAAATAAACTATACATAATTGGTATCGCCGCGTCCGTAACGGCCTGACTAACAAAAGTATTTAGTTATTTATTGCCATAAAAGAAAATAATAATAAGCCATACCCGAACCACAATTTTTTGGTCACTTCACCTCCCAAAAAATGGAATAAAAAGAGATCAAAAAGTCACATGTACCCATAAAATGGCACTGATCAAAACTACAGTTTGTTACACAAAAAAACAAGCCCCTCACACAGCTTTCTTGATGGAAAAATAAAAAAGTTATGGCTCTTAGAATATGCAACACAAAAAGTAAATGATTATTTAAAAAAATTATGTTATTGTGCAAACGGCATAAGTCATAAAAAACTATAAACATATGTTATCACCGTAATCGTATCAACCTGCACAATAAAGTGAATATGCCATTTATATCGCACGGTGAAGGCTGTAACAAGAGGAATAACAAACAATAGTAAAATTGCTGTTTAAAACGGATCAAAAAGTTGCATGCAACCCATGAAAACTACAATGAATTCCTCAAGGGGTCTGGTTTCCAAAATGGCCTCACTTTAAAGGTTTTAAGGTTTTTCCCCAGTACTGGTACCTCAGAAGCTCTGCAAATGCGACATGGTGCCCACAAGCAATAATGGTGTGTAGAAAAGGCTATGATTAAGAACCCTAGCGGTCTGAAACGCGTAAGCGTGGTCCCGGGATTCTTTGTTTTATCCTTGTTTTTAACATGACCTAAATAAAATTTGGAACTTTTAATATTTGAGTGCTGGATCCGCCTTTTCTACACACCATTATTGCTTCAATTGCCTGCAGTCGACACAGGACTAGTTTAGTTGCATCTACAAGCACCTGCAGCATTCGGATTAACTACACATCCATTTGCATCAGTCAAGTATAATGAAAAATGCATTGGAAAACGCAACCATAGCGTGGTGGTTATGAGGTGAGCGAAACTTTTAGTAAATCTCTTTTTCATTTTTTCATGGTGCCCAGTAACCAATCAAGCAAAATCTACATGCCAAATAGTACTCCTGCTTTTCTGAGCCCTGCCGTTTGTCCAACCAGCAGTTTATTACCACATATAGCGTATTGACGTAATCGGGAGAAATTGCTTTTCAAATGTTGGGGGGCTACTTTATTCCTTGTAAAAATGAAAAATATGCGAAGTTTTAACAGAAAAATACGTGATTTTAAATTTCACCGCCTAATTCCACTAAATGAAGCAAAAACCTGTGGGGTCTAAATCCTCACTATACTCCTCGATAAATTCCTTGAGGGGTGTAGTTTGCCAAATGGGGTCACTTTTGGGGGGTTTCTACAGTTTTGGCCCCAGAAGACCTCTTCAAACCAGACATGGTGCCTAAAATATATTCTAATAAAAAGAAGGCTCCATAATCTCTAGGTGGTCCTGTGCTTCGGAGGCCGGTGCTTCAGTCCATTAGCACAATAGGGCCACATGTGGGATATTTCTAAAAACCGCAGAATCTGGGCAATAAATATTGAGTTGTGTTTCTTCGGTAAAACCTTCTGTTTTACAGAAAAAAAATAATAAAAAGGATTTTTTGCATAAAAAATGAAATTTGTAAATTTCACCTCTACTTTGCTTTAAATTCTTGTGAAATGCCTAAAGGGTTAAAAAAAAAATCTAAATGTTTATAGTGCCACAGTGTCCCTGTAGATAGTGCGACAGTGCCTCCTGTAGATAGTGCCCCCCAAATAAATGAAACCAACTTGCACTTACCTAGCCCCATTCCCATGATGAATGGAACTGGTCTACAGGCCTTCTCAGCCATGTTAGGCCTGCAGCCTATGAGACGCCGAGACGGGATCCTTGTGTAGGGCGCGATGCAGTGACGTCATTGTGCCAGCCTGTGCAGGGATCCTGTCCCACTGTCTTAAAGGGCTGCAGGCCTAACATCGCCTGTAGACTGGTGAATGATGGAGCAGGGAGCTGATAGTTTCCTACTCCGCCATGAGGACGCAGATACAATTGAATGTGGCAGTTGCCAAGGATCCGGGACATCGGACAAAAAAATCCAGGCTTCTGTCTGGATGCCCGGTGCTAGCGACGCCACTGGTGTGGTCAACTGGAGTCCACGGTCTGCCAGTTGAGGACTCCTGCTTTAGCGGATGCCTGACAGTGGGAACTCCCTAAGCATTTGGTGGTCTTACCCCATTGCCACTAGATTTTGAAAGTAAATAGTGAACTTGCTGAATAAAATCCTCAACATATCTTTCCATTGTCCAACTCAAAGCTTATACTAAGCTATAAAAAAATGGATGAAAAATCAGCCTTCATCTCTTTCTTTCCAAGAGATACTAGAATTTCAAATACGATTGACTTCACCACCACATATCACCACCCCCCTACACCCTTGAATCTAGGGTGTAGGGGGCTATAGAGAGTGTAGAAGTAGCAGTCACAACCAGGACCTGGTTCCTGAGGGGGACAAATGCCATATAAGAAGACACCAGTATAATAAATTGCTGATTATTATATAATAATATTGATTCTTATGTTATGTTCTCTGACTATCATATACTTTTTCTATGACCAACAAAAGACATTTATTTCGTCTGGTACTGCTAAAAATGTTCACAGGTTAAATAGAATAAAAAAATTACAACATTTAGTGTAGAAAACATGAATTGGAGGATAAAACAATTAATGCTCTGAACAGTGCGTATAGTGAAGCATGTGAACACATTAACAATACCCAATAAGAATAATGCTTTACAGATGTCGACACTACATCATCACAGGTTATTGTGAGGTCACTAATATCTTCATTTATAACATCATTCTAATAGAATGTTGAATTTAAAAGTAAACTTCAGGAAAAAGTGAAAAAAATGGTATCTCATAGTGACAATTTATCACTATAATGATTTAATTAGTTTTTTTTTAATCACATTGTGTTTATATTTGTTCCTCAGTTTTATATAGTAAAGATATGGTGTTCCCTATATGCGCTGTTACTATATGTATTCTAGAAGTTAGAGGCTACTATCACCATGGCAATTTATCGCCATAATGATTTAGAAAATGGCAAACAAAATGTTTACTTTTACTATATATAAATGGAAAGTAATATCAATGGGTGAAATATATGTCTGGATGTTTCGCATGAGCTTTGTTTTAGATATTTAAAGTGAAATTCCATGGATCTTCTATGTTGAAATAACTTTCCGGATCCTTCCAGAATTTTCCAGTTACTTTTTTTTACTCTGGTCCTTTAATGGTTTACAAGGTATATAGTGTGCAGAGCACCTCACCTTTGAAGAACCAGAGTGAAAAAAGACCACAGTAAATAACAAAATGGCTGCATGTTACTGGGCTGTACAGAAGATACAATAACATCAAGACCACAACAATAATCTGAAGAGTTTTTCAAATTTGTATGAAATAAAAAAAAAGTTAAGAATTTATCAAATAAATATACTAGGGTCACATAACATACTAGGGTTGTTAATTTTTTCACTCTGGTCCCTCTGATGCAAGTTTCTAAGGTGCTTTTGTGCACTATAGGTGTCAGGATGTGAACCAAAAAAAACTCCTGTGTCTCAGTCAGCAGATCTTCTCACTGGACTAACCGATGCTGCTGGCCAGATCCACTGCTAAAATTGTTGTCTAGTTTCTCTTGACTTTTACCTCTAGATTTTTTGCCTTGATGTCCTGATTGTTATCACGCTTTTTACTTACAATAAAAGTGTGGCCCTCACACTTCCTGGTTGCCAAACTATTGAGCAGAAACAATCTGGCAGGGTGTGAAAATAGCGAGAGTAGTTAAGCAACAGTCCAGTTTCGGTGCACGGAAAAGCGGCAACAGATTGCAGCATGAGGCAGAGACGTGGTCAGGAAACCATTCAAGTTTGGTACATAAATGAGCAGCAACAGTTTGTAGAGTAAGGCAGAAATTAACTAGACTACGGGCAGTATGTTCCATAGTATAGCAATCAGGAAGTGCAATGGCCACACTTTTATAGTAAGCAAATAAATTAAGAGCAATCAGTCAATCAAGTAAAGGATTCCAGAGAGGCAAAAGTCAAGAGAAAATGACAGCAGATTTAGCAGTATTAGTTCATTGAGTTGGTTAGTTCAGAACTGCTACCTTGGTGGTTGCCAAGTGTTAGTATTACGAGTAGAGTACATGAAGAGCAAAAAGTCTGAGGGGTACAGCTTCATCCAACAGCTGCAGAGCACTGACAAAAAAAAGGTAGCAGAGTGAAAGAAACTCTGGTATCTTACATGACCCTTGTAGGTCTATATTATGAAAATTTACCCAGAGATTCACTTTATATTTAGTTTTCATGTTTAAACCCTTACACGTGATTTCATACAAATTTGACAGAATCTTTAGATAAATGCTGTGCTCTTTATGTTTTTGGATCTTCTCCATCTTGGCATAGATCATTTAGTTTAGGTTCATGTGAGGGCAGAATAGTTACTGAAATTATTAATATAAGTAATGAACCATAAAATTTAGTTATATGATAGAGCACAATGTTAAAATGTCAACCCGCACACATTCTGTCCGCATGTTCTCCTGAAATAATCAAGATGAGATTAAAATACTAAATAAATACAAAAGGTATGTGGAAGCATTTTTTTTTTTTTTTTTAATTTTTATTGCTGAAGAATTGTGCTAGTTATTATACTTATGTAATCCCTATTTATTAGTAAAAATTTATTATATTTTGCTAAAATCTTAAAGAATAAACATTTAGCCAAGCAGAAGTGTAATACCCATGGCCGTGGGCTGTCAGGTTTACCCACCTCCTGATGGCTGCAGCCATGGATTAGTGAGCGCTGGCCCGCATCTCCTCCTTAGGAGACGCCAGCGCTCACTTCCAATTCACTCTGCCATGCCCACTCTTAAAGGGCCAGTGCGCGCAAATGAATAAAATAACCAAATTAGTCCATGAGCACCCTGGACTATAAGAAGGGCCCTGTCCGTTCCTGCATTGCCTGAGCATTGTTGTCGTTTACCTATGTTCTTCTCTAAAAATGGTCCCTTAGTGTTTCCTAGTTCCCAGTGTTCCCGTTCATGCTACCTGTTGCTTGTGTCCCGTGCTATCCAGAATCTAGTGTCGTTTAGAGTTGGAGTCGAGTCGTGCTGTGTACTACGCCTTCCTGTTTACACCACGCTTAGTGTTTGCCTGCTGCCAAGGTCCTATCCGAGCCTAGCTTCGCTACTGTCAGAGGTACCACAGGTACACCTATCCGAACTATTGACTTTGACTTGTACCCTGTTGGCCAGCTGCTATACGGTCAAGGTGGTACGGCCCAGTGGGTCCATGCACCCAAAGTGACAAGATGTCCACCCTACAATCTTCTGATGTGGAGTACCTACCCAATCTAAATCCAGAGACTAAATATTTTTATGTGATCCATAATTCATGTGGGTTTTTGCCTTTTTTTTAACAACAAACTTTTAGAACGAGATAAAGCACATATTTGGAGTCATCTAGAGCAAAGAGAACAAGAAATCATGCAGTAGATAAAATATGTTGTCTCTTCCCTGAAAATCCAAGGAGATTCTTAAAGATTGGGGAAGAACCATCAAAAATTATAAGCAAAGAGTAATTGCCATGACCCAGATTTGAACCAGGGTTGTCACAACCTCAACACAGAGTACTAACCACTATACAATCATGGCAATGTTCTACAAACCAGCTACAATCTTCTGATCCATTGTCAGATGTGATTTCTATTGCGCCACTGTCTACTGAAGCAGCAATTGCCTTCTAAAGCAAAAGAGAACAAGAAACCACGAAGTAGATGAAATGTGTTTTTTTTAAATTTTCTGAAAATTCAAGAAGATTCTACAACCTTGGGGAAGAACCGTTGAGAAAATTAAGTGGAAATGCAGTGATCAGATTTATAACAGGGTTTCTGCAGATGCAATGCAGAAAACTTACCACTATACAATCATGGCTACATTTCCAAGCCAGGTAGGAGTTGTACCTACAATTTTCTGACTTGGAGCACTGTAAAATCTGCAACAGGGTTCCACTGCCTTAAATACCTTTCATGTAGCATTCAAATAGAATTGGAACCAGGCAGAAACTTCGTATTTTCTTGTGATCGGAAATTCTTGTGAGTTTTATCCTTTTTTTCACAATTTTTTTTTAGAACAAGCTAAATCACAGAGAAAAAAAATAATCAAGAAATCATGCAGGAGATAAAATGTGTTATCTGTTCCCTGAATATCCAAGAAGATACTTAAGTCTTGGAGAAGAACCATCAAACAGAACGAGGGTTGCTGTAGTCAAAACACAGATTACTACCCTGTAATGGTTTTGCCTAACACAGCTTCTTTGTTGACGCCCGTGGTTAATCAGCCTGCATCTGTGCCTAGGTCTGTTAGAGTGACTCGATCTGCTACCACTCAGGCTGGGAGGCTGAGGAGTGGGAGAACCTGTCACAGCCTGGCCAGAAGGAGCTAGCTCCCGCCCTCTGTCTATTTATACCTTCATTTCCTGCTCCTCCTTTGCCTGTGATTCTGTCTGGTTTCCTGGCTCTGCTGCTCCTGCTTGTACTATTGTCCTCTGCTTCATATTGACCCTGGCTTTACTGACTACTCTCCTGCTCTGCGTTTGGTACCTCGTACACTCCTGGTTTTACTCAGCTTGTTCACTACTCTTGTTGCTCATGGTGTTGCCGTGGGCAACTGCCTCATTTCCCTTAGCTTCTGTGTACCCTTGTCTGTTGGTCTGTCGTGCACTTATTGAGTGTAGGGACCCACGCCCAGTTGTACGCCGTCGCCTAGGTCGGGCCGTGCAAGGAGGCAGGGACTGAGTGGCGGGTAGATTAGGGCTCACCTGTTTGTCTCCTTACCCCGTGCTTACATAATCACAGGCCCAAATACCTTTTCTACCCTGGTCCCTAACACACTATGGACCCCCTTGAGGCCCTGGCTCAGCAAATGCAGGGTATTTCCCTACAGGTCCAAGACCTGGCTCAGAGGTGCAACCAGCATGATGCTACCCTGGTTGTGCCCCCACCTCACCTCTAGAACCCCACCTCTAGTTGCCTGACCGGTTCTAAGGGGACCGGAAGACTTTTTTCTCCTTCCGAGAGAGTTGTAGGCTCTATTTCCGTTTAAGGCCCCACTCCTCATGTTCTGAGAACCAGCGAGTGGGTATAATTATGTCCCGGCTCCAGGACGGCCCCCAGGGATGGGCCTTCTCCTTGGCTCCTGATGCCCCTGAACTTTCGTCTGTTGATTATTTTTTTTCCGCTCTCGGGCTCATCTATGACGAGACTGACTAGACTGCCTTTGCCGAGAGTCAGCTGGTGACCTTACGTCAGGGTAAGAGACCCGTTGAGGAGTACTGTTGTGATTTTAAGAAGTGGTGTGTAGCTTCTCGGTGAAATGACCCTGCCCTGAGGTGTCAGTTTAGATTGGGTCTGTCGAACTCCCTGAAAGACCTGTTAGTTAGTTATCCCTTTTCGGACTCTCTAGATCAGGTTATGGCTTTAGCGGTACGTCTTGATCGACGTAACAGGGAACAACGACTCAAACTTTTTTGTACCTTTTCCTCTGACTCCCCTATGATGGCTCCCGAGGTTCCGTTGCTTCGTTCTTCCACGGAAAACTCGGATGAACCTATGCAACTCGGGGCCTCCGTGTCTCCCCAACAACGTAGAGAGTTCCGCAGGAAGAATGGTCTCTGCTTCTACTGTGGGGATGACAAGCATCAAGTGAACGACTGACCTAGGCATAAGAATAAGCAGCCGGAAAACTTCCGCTTCTAAGTGACCATCGGGGAGGTCGCTTGGGCGCACAGGTATTTCCCGTAAATATGAAGCCTAATAAAATTTGCTTCCCTTTCATGTCTCTTTTGGTGGTAGGTCTGCCTCTGGCAGTGCCTTCGTGGACTCAGTGTCTTCTGCTAATATTATGTCTGTGGAATTTGCTATGTCTCTAGCTATGCCTTTAATTAATTTGCCTAAACCTGTCCCGGTAGTGGGTATCGACTCCACTCCACTCGCTAATGGTTATTTTACACAGCATACCCCTGTATTTGAACTCATGGTTGGCTCCATACATTTGGAGCAGTGTTCTGTGTTGGTGATGCAGGGATTATCGTCCGATTTGGTTTTAGGCCTTCCTTGGTTGCAGATTAATAATCCCACGTTTAACTGGAATACTGGGGATCTTACTAAATGGGGTAATGAATGCATGGCTTCCTGTTTTTCTATTAATTTGGTTTCTCTCGCTGAGGAGGTGAACACTCTACCTGAGTTTATTCAGGACTTCGCTGATGTTTTTTATAAAAAAGCCTCCGAAGAGTTACCTCCTCATAGAGAGTACAATTGTGCAATCGATTTGGTACCAGGAGCTAAACTCCCTAAGGGTAGGATATTTAATCTCTCTTGTCCTGAACGTGAGGCCATGAGAGAATATATCCAGGAAAGCCTGGCCAAGGGTTAAATCCGCCCCTCTACTTATCCGGTAAGTGCTGGCTTCTTCTTCGTAGGGAAGAAGGATGGTGGTCTTAGGCCATGCATCGATTACCGAAACTTGAATAAGGTCACTGTAAGGAACCAATATCCCCTTCCTTTGATTCCTGATCTCTTCAATCAGGTTCAGGGGGCCCAATGGTTCTCTAAGTTTGATCTTCGGGGGGCTTATAACCTTAACCGAATCAGGGAAGGGGATAAATGGAAGACTGCGTTTAACACGCCCGAAGGTCATTTCGAATACCTCGTCATGCCTTTTGGGTTGTGTAGTGCTCTCACGGGTTTCCAGAATTTCATAAATGAAGTTTTAAGAGACTACCTGGGGGTATTTCTTGTAGTGTACCTTGATGATATACTTGTGTTTTCCAAGGACTGGTCCTCCCACATTGAGCATGTCAGGAAGGTGCTCCAGGCCCTTACGGAAAACAAACTCTTTGCTAAAACTGAAAAATGTGTGTTTGGGGTGCAAGAGATACAATTTTTGGGTCAAATTCTCACTCCTAACAAATTCCGCATGGACCCTGCCAAGGTTCAGGCTGTGGCGGAATGGGTCCAACCTGCCTCCCTGAAGGCTTTACAGTGCTTCCTGGGGTTCGCTAATTATTACAGGAGATTTATTGCTAACTTCTCGGTCATCGCTGAGCCTCTTACGGACCTTACTCGCAAGGGTGCTGATCTCCTCCACTGGCCTCCGGAGGCGGTTCAGGCTTTTGAGGTCCTTAAGAGGTGCTTTGTCTCTGCCCCAGTGCTGATTCAGCCTAACCAAATGGAGCCATTCATCGTGGAGGTTGACGCCTCCGAGGTGGGAGTGGGTGCTGTCTTGTCCCAGGGTACCAGGGGTCTTACCCATCTCCGTCCTTGTGCCTACTTCTCCAGGAAGTTCTCCCCCACTGAGAGTAACTATGACGTTGGCAACCGCAAACTCTTAGCCATTAAATGGGCATTTGAAGAGTGCCGCCACTTCCTGGAGGGGGCTAGGCACCAGGTAATTGTCCTTACCAACCACAACAATCTGTTTTTCCTAGAATCTGCCCGGAGGCTAAACCCGAGACAAGCTCGATGGGCGTTGTTTTTTACTAGAGTCAACTTTGTGGTCACCTATAGGGCTGGGTCTAAAAATATTATAGCTGATGCACTATCGCGTAGCTTCATGGCCAGCCCTCCTCCTGAGGAGGATCCTGCTTGTGTTTTGCCCCCAGGTATAATCATATCCTCCTGAGAACAAGCTGTTTGTTCCCCTGCAATTCCGGCTAAGGGTACTCAGGGAGAATCATGACTCTGCACTATCTGGCCATCCAAGCATCCTGGGTACCAAGCACCTAATTTCTAGAACCTATTGGTGGCCTGCGTTGCTTAAAGACGTTAAGGCCTACGTTGCCAATTGTGAAACTTGTGCTAGGACCAACACTCCCAGGTCCCGACCTGCGGGCTTACTATGTTCTTTGCCCATTCCCCAGAGACCTTGGACCCATATCTCCATGGATTTTATCACCGATCTGCCTCCATCCCAAGTCAAGTCGGTGGTGTGTGTTGTAGTAGACCGCTTCAGCAAGATGTCCCACTTTGTACCCCTCAAGAAACTACCCAATGCCAAGATGTTAGCTATCTTGTTTGTCAAACACATCCTGCATCTCCATGGGGTTCCTGTCAATATTGTTTCTGACAGAGGGGTACAATTTGTTTCATTGTTTTGGAGAGCCTTCTGTAAGAAGTTGGAGATTGATCTGTCCTTCTCCTCGGCCTTCCATCCTGAAACTAATGGCCAAACTGAGAGGACTAATCAGTCTCTAGAACAATACTTAAGGTGTTTTATCTCAGACTGTCAAAATGATTGGGTCTCCCTCATTCCCCTCGACGAATTTTCCCTTAATAACCTGGTCAGTAACTCGTCGGGGGTCTCCCCCTTCTTCTGTAATTTTGGGTTTAATCCACGGTTCTCCTCCGTTTCACCTGGTGGTTCCAACAATCCCGAGGTAGATGTCGTTCATCGGGAACTGTGCACAGTCTGGGCCCAGGTTCAGAAGAACCTTGAGGCATTCCAGAACATCCAAAAGACTCAAGCAGATAAAAGACGTTCAACTAACCCCTTATTTGTGGTCGGGGATCTGGTGTGGCTGTCTTCTAAAAATGAGCGCCTTAAAGTTCCGTCCAAGAAATTTGCTCCCCGGTATATAGGGCCATACAAAATCATTGAGGTCCTCAACCCTGTCTCCTTCTGGCTGGAGTTGCCCCCATCTTTTCAGATACACAACGTGTTCCATGCCTCCCTCTTGAAAAGCTGCTCCCCGTCCTTGGCTTCATCGAGGAAACCTCCGGTCCCTGTTCTTACTCCGGATGGGGTAGAATTCGAGGTAGCCAAGATTGTGGACAGCAGGATGGTCCAAGGCTCCCTCCAGTACCTGGTCCATTGGAGAGGATACTGGCCTGAGGAGAGGACTTGGGTACCCGCCCGGGATGTTCACGTCGGTATATTTCTCAGGAAGTTTCATCTTTGGTTCCCCAACAAGCCAGGCCCACCTAGGAAGGGTCCAGTGGCCCCTCATAAAAGGGGGGAGTACTGTAAAGGGTTTGCCAGACACAGGTTCTGTGTCGACGCCCGGTGTTAATCAGCCCTCATCAGCTCCAAGGTCTTCTAGATTGACGCGATCTGTTACCACTCAGGCTTGCAGGCTGAGGAGAGGGAGAACCTATCACAGCCTGGCCTGACGGTTCTAGCTCCCGCCCTTGGTCTATTTATACCCTCACTTGCAGCATGCTCCTTGCCTGTGATTGTCTTGTTTCCTGGGTCTGCGATTCCTGCTATTCACCCGATTGACCGCTGTTACTTACTTGACCCTGACTTGCCTGACTATTCTCCCGCTCTGATTTTGCTACTACGTACTCCCCTGGTTTGATTCGGCTCGTTCACCACTGTCTGTTGCTCATGGTGTCTCCGTGGGCAACTGCCCCTACCCCCCCTTGCTTCTGTGTGCCCTTATCTTGTGTTGTCTGTCTTGCACTTACTGAGCGTAGGGATCGTAGTCCAGTTGTACGCCGTCACTTAGGACGGGCCGTGCAAGTAGGCAGGGACTGAGTTGCGGGTAGATTAGGGCTCACCTGTCCGTCTCCCTAGCCCGATTCATTACAGTTGTTGCATACCCTAGTTTGTCTTGCAAAAGGTCTCCCAGTGTTTTCCAGTTCCCAGTGTTACCCGTTCCTGCTGCCTGTACACTGTATCCCGTGCTATTGTATCTACAAGTGAAAGTCAAGTTGTGCCTTCCCGCTGCATCCACAGCGTTAACTGCTGTGAAAGTCAAGTTGTGCCTTCCCGCTGCATCCGCGGCGTTACCTCCTGTGAAAGTCAAGTCCTGCTTCCGCCACTGTCTACATTGCCTCAGGTACCCGTTCTGAACTGTAGACATTGTTTTGTACATTGTTGGCCAGCTGCTACTCCGCTACGCGGTACGGCCTAGTGGGTCCACACCCCACGTCGCGACAATATGTAATAAATGTCAGATAGTTGCGGGTCCCACCTCTGGGACCCGCACCTATCTCTAGAATGGGTCCCATAAACCCCGTTCCACCTCTTTGTGTGTCGGCTGATTTCCGACCCTGCTGAGCTATGCTGTTTTCGTAAGCCCCATAGAACTGAATGGCTGTTACGGAAACAGTGTAGCTTGCATGCTACACTGCTTCCGTAACTGCTATTCACTACTATGGGAGTTACGGAAATAGCGTAGCTCAGCGAGCTACGCAGTTTTCGTAACTCCCGACCATAAAGTCAGGAAGTGGCCGGGAGTTAGTGATAGACAAAGATAGAACAGGGTTTAGGGGGCACTGTTCTACAGATAGGTGCGGCTCCCAGAGGTGGGACCCGCATCTATCTGACATATATGACATATCCTGTAGATATGTCATAAATGTCTCTCATGGGAAAATCCATTTAAATCAAATATTCAGATGATGATGTCGCCAGGAGCCTACCAGTCAGGACGTGATGTCTATTCAGAATACTGAAACTTCAGTAACGTTTGTGTTAGATTTACAGCAAGGCAAGCGTAATCTCGTTTTAAATGACATTTTACAGCGTAATCTCGCAAGATTACGTTTTCCTTGCTGTAAATCTCACACAAACGTTAGCGAAGTGTCGGGATTGTGAATAGACATCACGTCCTGGTTGGTATTGATCTCTATTCAATGTCAGGACACTTGAGTAACGTTAATGTGTGTGTATGTGGCTGCACATAGTGATCTAGCTAGATCACTATGTGGTGTGTAAATGAATGGGGAGAAGTGTATGACGCTGATTGGTCAGCGTCATACAATTCTCCCCACAACGCCCACTTGGTCAAAAAGTAAAACGCGCCCAGTTGTCCATTAAGAAAGTCATTAGCATAAAGCTAAAATAGGTCATAATTCCGTCAAAAATGATTGTTTTTCTAAATGAAAAACACTGCTGTTGTCTACATTACAGTGCCGATCACATTATGTAGAAGATAGGGCACTTATAATGTGGTGACAGAGCCTCTTTAAGCTTTCGTTTCTCAAGGGCCTTTTCTCTGTCACCACCACTCCTCATTGGTTGGACCCCATCTATAATTCTGAAGCGCAACTGTGAGACGTTATGTTTATGTTTCGTAAAGTGATCTGGAAATGGCAAATCATTGTTTAGACTTCTGATCATATACTTATGTTGGTTCAGTCGTGTTCTACATTCCTGTGTCGTTTCACCAACATAAAGTAAGCCACATGACACTGAATACAATATATGACATAGCTCGACTGGCATCTATAGTGATATTTAATGTTGTATAATTTGCCTGTTCTGGGATGCAGAAAAGTGTTGCCCCTGATCAGACTGTTGCAGTTGCAACATTCAAGACAAGGAAAACATCCTTTTTTTAGGCCTCATTCACACGGCAGGGTTTCCCGGCCGGGTGCCGGCCGTTCATAAATCGGCCGGCACCCGGCTGCATTAGGAATGATAGACCCCTAATGGGGCTATTCACACGACCGATTTTTTGACGGCCGGAAAATCCGGCCGTCAAAAAATAGGACATGCTCTATCTTTGCCCGGGCACCCGGCCGCCCGGCTCCCATACAAGTCTATGGGGCCGGGTATTACACGGCCATCACCGGAATGTGTTCCGAGTGATGGCCGGGTTTCCCGGCGCTTACGCTCTATCTCCTCCTCCTCACAGCGCAGAGTGCATGTGAGGAGGAGGAGTTGATGCCATTCTGACGAATGGCATCGCTGTACACTGTGTTGCAGGGCCGGGGTGTACAGCAGGTGGAAGGGAGCGCTGCGCTGGCTCCCTTCCCCTGCTTGTTAAAAGCACCCTGGCTCGGCGACACCTTCCATGGCGCCGCTAGTAGTAGTAGCAGCAGCTGCTGCTGCTGCGGCTGCTACTACTGTAGCGACGCCACTATAGCAGAGCGGGGAGGTATCTCCCCGCTCTGCTATGTGCTAGCAGCACTTTAGCTCCTTGAAGGAGCGGAATCCCCGTGTTTTCGGGGATTCCGCTCCTGGACAGAGCGCTTGATGTCTCTGTCCATATCTGGGCAGTGATATCAGGGGAAACTCCTGAAGCGGAATCCCCGAACACATGGGGATTCCCCTTCAGGAGCTGCCGCTGATGTCACTGTCCGGATCTGCCCGGCCCGGCACGGATGCATAACTTTATGCAAACCGGCCGGGCAAAATGGCCGATTTTACCGGCCGACACTCGGGCTCGGGAACGACCCGGTCGTGTGAATCCCGCCTTAGTCACATTCTTTTTGGTCTTTTTTTAGCCTATATCGGCCCTGACCAATCTCTCAGGTTGGTGGGTCTTCTATAGGACATCATAGGTGTTTTTTTAAATTCTATGGTGTCAGGAAATGTGTTTTTTCAAGACAGCCCAATGTTCCCTCAGAATATTGGAAATCTTGCCAAAGATTGGGGCATAAATTAACACAAATGGAATTATTTTTGTTTTGTTTGTTTCTTTAAGTAAAGTACATCGTTCAAGTCCTTTAACCTTATTTAGAGCTCTTGTAAGCATTGGTTTGGAGTAATTTCTTTCTGAGAATTTATCACACATAATTTTAAACCTATCATCTACAACATCCTCATCTGCAACTACCCTTTTTGTTGCAGTTAAGGTTATGAAAGGTGGTGTTATACATTATTTGGATGATTTTTTTTTGGTTTATAGGTCCCTATAAGTCCCCTGCTTGTTTGCAGTTGTTGAATTACTTTATTGATACCTGTGCAGATTTTAGGGTACCACTAACGCATGATAAAACTATGTACCCCACCCCTCGTATTGAGTATTTAGATATAGTTATTTCACAGCCTGTGAGTTTAAGCTACCCATGAGTAAGATTATTAAAACTACAGTTTATAGCAGTTTTGTTTTTTGCAGTGTTTGTTATTTGCGTATCAGTGAACTTTTACACATAATAAGCGGTGAACCTCTGGTTTGCCTTTTTGTCATGTTAAAATGTTTTTAAGAATCATATGCTTATTTTCATTGCTAGATCTAAAACAGATCAACTAGGTAAAGGGACATGGTTACAGCTAAGGAAAATTCCAACTTGCCCAGTGTGTTCAGTTCGATTAATTAATAGGTATTTTTTGTGCATGCTATGGGTTTATGCGTGACGCAATTTGCGTTTAGGATGGTACTTAACGAGTGCATTGGGGCTACATTTTTCTACACATTCTTTTAGAATTGCTGCAGCCACAGAATCTTATAGGCTTGGTTTAGCCCCTCAGTTGATTAAGAAGTTGGGTCATTTGGAATTCTAAATGTTTTCAAAGATATGTCAGACTGTCTTTATTAGTTGTCTAACATTTGTTTTAGTTTTTACAAGTCATACAGTATGGATCATTGGCCATTCTTTCATTTACTGGGCTGAACAGAGAGCAGCTAAGAGATGCTATAATACGAACCTGTCACTACACTTAGTTTTGTTTAGACTGTATTGGATTGGTTTGAGGGGCCAGAAATCAAATGGTTTGATTGATCAAGTTCTGTTAATTATGTATCCTGAGCCAGATGTTCTTATTGTCCATGTAGGTGGTAATGATGTGGGAAAATCGAGTAATATTGATTTATTATTTGAGATGAAAAAAATCTCTTCTTAGAATCAGACATTTAGTGTTCAGTGTCTGCGGGTCCTGCGTGTCTCTGACACGCAGGATCCACCTGTAATCTATTACATCTAAGTTATGAACTTAGATGTGATAGTTTACAGGTGGATCCTGCGTGTCACAGACATGCAGAACCCGCTGTCCCTGAACCTAGCAGATCCGTGGGACTGACGGATTCAGTGAATAGCGAACGATACAGCTGCTCTGTATAGAGATTACAGAGCAGTTGTATCTAGAAAAGTAAAAATTATTTTATATAAAACGTATTTATAACGTTACACAAAACACACTTATACACCTTTTTATTATTTTAAAAAAAAATAATTTAGCCTTTCATTTACATAGCCTTTAAACCTCTCTGTCTGTATCAAAAGAGCACTTCGATTCCTAAGGTCTGCTTGTAGCAATTCCTTACCAGGAGAGTAGTGATCAGTAGAGAGGGCAATTGTATAGAATATCAGAAGTCTTAGTCACTTGCAGGCTAGGGAGGAAGTGTGGGAAAAATAGAGGATCAGACTGGAGGCTAAAGGCACTAAAGGATTAAGATATACAAATTGGGTAGGAGGAGACATAGCAATTGACCATAACCACTACAAGGCAAGTTCCCATGTGAGGGAAGGCTCAAGCCTTGTGGCTCATGTTTAAGTAGTCATTGGGATTGGCCTTATTTATAATCCCTTGTGGCACAGGGCAAGAAGCAGAAAAGAGGTTGACAAATTCACATATAAAAGATAGCTTCCATACTGAGCTGTAAAAGGATGAGAGGGGGAGGCAAGGGCTTTAATCCTGTGGCTAATAAGCAAGCAGGTGGGCTTAGATCATACTCCATCTATTGAAAAGCCTACCACAGAGCTACTTAAACTGAGAAGACCTACTCAGATCACTTGCTCTTTGGTTAAAACAAGAGCTCCACTGCCTAAGTGCAAGAGAGCAAGCAAAGTTTGCATGTGCGTGTGCGTGTGTGCATGTGTATGTGTGAAAGCTGCTTATGATCAATCCTCTGTACATTCTAATCAGATTAGGGAAGCCAATCACTTACAGCCCTTGAAAAGGGCATAAGGTCGCCAATCAGTACCTGGCATTGAAGTTCACAAAAGGGCTAAATAACTCGGCAGGGGTTGGAACAAGCCTCGGTAGACAAATTGGACCTCTAGGAGAAGAGAAGGGAGGGCACTTTCCCCCACCCTTCTGCTCCATGTAATTATGTCAATTTGCTTGCCAAATTGTTTGCTTGAGTGGACAGTTTGACTAGTTCAGAGTAGCACAGCCCTGTCTCTATTCATGTGATAATGTGGGAAGGAAATGGTTCCCTGACTTAAATCAGCAGAGTATAAAAAAAAAAACAATACAAAACAGGGGTTTAATTAACTCTTTTATCACTTCATTCTATGAATGCACTGTAGGGGTTGTGTTACCATCAAAGGATAACTCCGCTCTCTTCTTTTCTACATTTAACCATTCTGCTGCTGGACTCATATAATACACAGTCAACGGCTTTCGTAAAAAGCTGATAGCTCCTTTAAGAATTCTACACTTGTGTGTAAGTTCTGAGTACAATTTTTCGCTGATAAGTGGAGCAAAAAGAGGGCATGCTGGAAACGGAAAAAATGGATTATTATTTTAATTAATGAACTTAATAATAATACTGTAAAACATTTACGGATAATAATACCTTTAAAACAAACACACAACACAGTGCAGCATAAACGTCACAGTATGTCAGTACACATGCAAGCACAGTGTAAACTAACTTTAGGAGAGAAAGTAACCTGCCCAAGTTTAAAATATATAAAGAATACAGGGTACATACAAAAAGAGTAGGAATGAGTAACTGGTCCCTTGTCAGGTGAAGGCAGATTTAGAACATCATTCTAGGGAGGTATGTAAGATGTCTAGTAGTAGAGAGGAGATGATACCGGGGAGAGTGTAGGATTGTAAGGCATGCTGGTTCACAGTCCTTAGCTTTTTTTGTTTTCTAGACATGTTAGTATTGGATAACATTTAACCTCAGAGGCATAGCTAGTGAAGGGGGGGGGGGCGGAGGGAAGGGTGCAGGTGCTCTGGGAAGCGGTTATTCGAGGGCAGCATTACTGAGTAGGGGGCGCAATTACTTCTTGAAGGGCAATAAAGAGCAGCAATACTGGGGTTACATAGTTACATAGTTAGTACGGTTGGAAAAATACACATATCCAACAAGTTCAACCAAAGGATGGGAAAAGGGAAGGGAAACATTTCTACACATAGGAGCTAATATTTCTTTGTTCTAGGAAATGATCTAAGCCTTTATTAAAGCCATCTACTGTCCCTGCTGTGACCAGCTCCTGCGGTAGGCTATTCCATAGATTCACAGTTCTCACAGTAAAGAAGGCTTGTCGCCTCTGCAGGTTGAAACTTTTTTTTCCAGATATAGGGAGTGCACCCTTTTTTTTTTAAGGAGTTTTACATGGAACAGGATTTCACCATATTTTTTTGTATTTGCCATTAATATATTTATATAAGTTAATCATGTCCCCCCCTTAGTCGTCTTTTTTCAAGGCTAAATAGGTTTAATTCTTTTAATCTTTCCTCATAACTTAGATTCTCCATGCCCCTTATTAGCCTTGTTGCTTTTCTTTGTATTTTTTACAACTCCAGGGCATCCTTTCTATGAACTGGAGCCCAGAACTGAACTGCATATTCTAGATGAGGCCTCACTAATGCTTTGTAAAGTGGTAATATTACATCCCTGTCCCGCGAGTCCATGCCTCTTTTAATACACAACAATATCTTGCTGACCTTTGAAGCAGCTGATTGACATTGCATGCTGTTATTTAGTTTATGATTTACAAGTACACCCAGATCCTTCTCCAGAGGCGTAGCTAGGTTCTCCAGCACCCGGGGCAAGGATTCAGTTTGGCGCCCCCCCCCCCCCAACCTCTTTCCCGACATCTCCTTCCCCGCCGTGTTTGTTTTCTCTACCAATCGACGTGTCATTTATTTTCCACATCTATTTTTATGTAACGCGAGCATAAAAACATTTGTACATTTTACAAGCAATATGGTTCTATACACAACACCAGAACCAAGCTCAGTACATATATACAGCACCAGCACAAATACAGCTCAATTTAGTGCAACCCCTGCTGTACTGGTTTGTACTGCGTAAAACTACAGCTCCCAGCATGGCCCGAACAATGGTAAGGATATGCTGGGAGATGCTGTTTCATAAAAAATAAATCATATCATAATCACACCACCCATCATCTCACTGCATATCATACAGTGACTACAGTGCTGATTAGAGGCAGAATAAACATTTACATTAAGTGACTCACCGGTGACGTCTCAGATTCTAGTTATTTTTCTCCATCCGGTCCAGACCTCTATGATGAATTCTCCCGGTCACAGCCCATTTCTGCAGTTTGCCGCTCAGATGTCTTCAGCTTCTCACTTTTCCAACATTTCTGCACCTATAAATAAATATAAAGTTCTCATTATACCACACACCGTATACGCCCCTAAATATAATAGTGACATACACTGCACCTCTAATTATAATAGCACCATACACCGTGTCCCACACACACACTGTGCCCCCTATAGATAGTGTGCCCATATAGCCCACCCCTGTATATAGTGTCCCACAAATAACTCCCCCTATAGTGCTCTACAGATACCCCACCCCTGTATATAGCCCCCCTGTAGATATAGCCCACCCCTGTATATAGTGCTCTACAGATAGCCCACCCCTGTATATAGCCCCCCCTGTAGATATAGCCCACCCCTGTATGTAGCCCCCCTGTAGATATAGCCCACCCCTGTATATAGTGCTCCGCATATAGTCCCCCCCCTGTATATAGTGCTCTACATATAGTCCACCCCTGTATATAGTGTGACTATATCTACAGGGGGCTATATCTACAGGGGTGGGCTATATACAGGGGGACTATATCTACAGGGGGCTATATACAGGGGGACTATATCTACAGGGGGACTATATCTACAGGGGGCTATATCTACAGGGGTGGGCTATATACAGGGGGACTATATCTACAGGGGGGCTATATCTACAGGGGGTGGGCTATATACAGGGGGACTATATCTACAGGGCTGGGCTATATACAGGGGGACTATATCTACAGGGCTGGGCTATATACAGGTGGACTATATCTACAGGGGGTGGGCTATATACAGGGGGACTATATCTACAGGGCGTGGGCTATATACAGGGGGACTATATCTACAGGGGGTGGGCTATGTACAGGTGGGCTATATACAGGGGAACTATATCTACAGGGGGGCTATATCTACAGGGGTGGGCTATATACAGGGGGACTATATCTACAGGGGGGCTATATACTGGGGTGGGCTATCTATGGAGCACCATATACAGGAGTGGGCTATAGCTACAGGGGGGCTATATAGTATATAGCCCCCTGTATATATAGCCCACCCCTGTAGATATAGCCCACCCCTGTAGATATAGCCCACCCCTGTAGATATGGTCCCCCTGTATATATGGTCCCCCTGTAGATAGCCCACCCCTGTATATAGTCCCCCTGTAGATATAGTCCCCCTGTAGATATAGCCCACCCCTGTATATAGTCCCCCTGTAGATATAGCCCACCCCTGTATATAGTGTCCCACAAATAACTCCCCCTATAGTGCTCTACAGATACCCAACCCCTGTATATAGCCCCCCTGTAGATATAGCCCACCCCTGTATATAGTGTCCCACAAATAACTCCCCCTATAGTGCTCTACAGATACCCCACCCCTGTATATAGCCCCCTGTAGATATAGCCCACCCCTGTATATAGTGCTCTACAGATAGCCCACCCCTGTATATAGCCCACCCCTGTATGTAGCCCCCCTGTAGATATAGCCCACCCCTGTATATAGTGCTCCACATATAGTCCCCCCTGTATATAGTGCTCTACATATAGTCCACCCCTGTATATAGTGCTCCACAGATAGCCCACCCCTGTATACAGGGGTGGGCTATCTGTGGAGCACTATATACAGGGGTGGACTATATGTACAGGGGGGCTATATACACGGGTGGGCTTTCTGTGGAGCACTGTAGGGGGAGCTATTTGTGGGATACTATATACAGGGGTGGGCTATATCTACAGGGGGACTATATACAGGGGTGGGCTCTATCTACAGGGGGACTATATACAGGTGGACTATATCTACTGGGGGTCTATATCTACAGGGGTGGGCTATATCTACAGGGGGGCTATATCTACAGGGGGCTATATCTACAGGGGGGCTATATACAGGGGTGGGCTATATATACAGGGGGACTATATCTACAGGGAGGCTATATCTACAGGGGGGCTATATCTACAGGGGGGCTATATCTACAGGGGGGCTATATCCAGGGGTGGGCTATATCTACAGGGGGGCTATATCTACAGGGGGGGCTATATCTACAGGGGGGCTATATCCAGGGGTGGACTATATCTACAGGGATGGGCTATATCTACAGGGGTGGGCTATATCTACAGGGGTGGGCTATATACAGGGGTGATATATATCTACAGGGGGCTATATACTATATAGCCCCCCCTGTAGCTATAGCCCACCCCTGTTCCCTGTATATGGTGCTCCATAGATAGCCCCCCCTGTAGATAGACACCCCCCCCGTAGATAAAGCCCCCCGCGTGTAGATAAAGCCCCCCCGTAGATAAAGTCCCCCCATAGATAAAGCCCCTCCGTGTAGATAAAGCCCCCCCTCCATAGATAAAGCCCCCCCGGTGTAGATAAAGTCCCCCCGTGGATAAAGGCCCCCCCTTGTAGATAAAGGCCCCGCTTGTAGATAAAGGCCCCCCCGTGTAGACAAAGTCCCCCCCCGTGTAGATAAAGTCCCCCCCGTGTAGATAAAGTCCCCCCTCCGTAGATAAAGCCCCCCAGTGTAGATAAAGTCCCCCCGCAGATAAATGCCCCCGCTTGTAGATAAAGTCCCCCCCCCCATAGATAAAGTCCCCCCGCGTAGATAAATGCCACAGCCACACTTTCATTACAATTTAAAAAAAATAATATTTCAACTCACCTTAATCCCGCTCCCACGCCGTCTGGCAGCCATGGAGACCTGCTCTCTTCTGCGCAGGTCTCCTGGGGGCTGAACGCAGCATCTATGAAAGGCGATGATTGGCTGGGCAGGATGACTTTCCCTGTCAGTCAGCGCCTTTCATCGACGGAAGCTTCACTGGTACAAAAGGTACCAGTTGCTTCACTCGTCGAAAGGCGCTGAATGGCCGGGCACGGAACGTGCCCGGTCATTCATTGCTTCTAATTGTACCTGTGTCCTATAGACACAGGTACAATTATAGTTCAACAAGTGAGTCCCCCAGTGTAGCTCCCCCTAGGACATACGATGCATGCAGGTTGTAGGTACCCAGATGCATAACTTTACATTTATCTACATTAAACTTAATTTGCCAAGTTGACGCCCAAACACTTAGTTTGTTTAAATCCACTTGCAATTCACAAACATCTTCCATAGACTGAACATTACTAAATAACTTGGTGTCATCTGCAAAAATAGAAATAGTGCTATTAATCCCATCCTCTATAGCTTTCAGAAATAAGTTGAATAATAGTGGTCCCAGCACTGAACCCTGGGGTACACCACTTATAACCGGGGACCATTCAGAGTAGGAATTATTGACCACAACTCTCTGGATATGGTCCTTGAGCCAATTTTCAATCCAATTACAAACTATACTTTCTAAACCTATAGTCCTTAATTTACCCATTATACGTCTATGAGGGACAGTGTCAAATGCCTTTGGAAAGTCCAAAAACACTATATCCACAGCGGCCCCTCTGTCTAGGCTTCTGCTTACCTCTTCATAAAAAGAAATCAGGTTGGTTTGACAACTTCTGGCCTTAGTAAAACCGTGCTGGCTGTCACTTCTAATTGTATTTTTTGTCACATAATCCATCAATAGCCCCTCAAACATTTTCCCCATGATGGATGTTAAGCTTACTGGTCTATAATTACCTGGGGATGGCCTAGAGCCCTTTTTGAAAATAGGCACCACATTTGCCCTGCAAGAGTCCCTTGGCACTATACCAGTCACTAGAGAATCTCTAAATATTATGAAGAGGGGGACAGAAAAAAGGCGGTTCACTTTTACTGTGTGTGTGGGCACAAAGTAAACTACGGGGAATTGCGGGGGCACCATTACTGTAGGGGTGACAAACAGAGGGCACCATTACTTTGTGAGGGGCACACAGGGGACACTATTATTGTGTAAAAGCACCCATGGGGGCTGACAAGTGTCAGATGATGACAAGCTTTGTAAACACTGGTAGCTGAAGAGATGCAGACTGGGAGACAGGTGAATTGCAGGTAAAGAATTGATCCTGGAACTGCAATCCTCAGGAATTTCTTGTGTGAGGCCAAAATAGGAATATGGAGATAAGCGTCCATAAGATCAATTTTTGCTAAAATATTGCCTATTTGAAGTTCTTTTTCACAAGAAACCTGTTGAGGATAATAAGATCTGTGATGAGTCTCCATTTCCCCCCTGGCTTTGTTACTGAAAATATTCTTGAGTATATACCTTATTTTCTCTGGGATATAGGAACTGGTTTCAATGCATCTTTTTTAAGAATCTGAGTGTGTATTTTTGCCTCTGAGTTGAGGAGAAAACTATTTGGTGGAATAGGAATATTCGCCAAGGAATAGCAATCTGATGTAGTCTCTGCCCAAGAGGAGTAAGAGTTTAGCACTTTTGCACCCACTGGTGATATGACATCATAATTCTGACCCTTAGTTGCTTCCAAATGTTAAAGAGGCTCTGCCAACACATTATAAGTGGCCTATCTTGTACATAATGTGATCGGCGCTGTAATGTAGATTACAGCAATGTTTTTTATTTAGAAAAACGATAATTTTATACGGAGTTATGACCTATATTAGCTTTATGCTAATGAGTTGCTTAATGGACAACTGGGAGTGTTTTACTTTTTGACCAAGTGGGCGTTGTGGAGAGAAGTGTATCACGCTGACCAATCAGTGACCAATCAGCGTCATACACTTCTCTCCATTCATTTACACAGCACATAGTAATCTTACAAGATCACTATGTGCAGCCACATACACACACATTAACGTTACTCAAGTGTTCTGACAGTGAATATACATTACCTCCAGCCAGGACGTGATGTCTATTCACAATCCTGACACTTCGCTAACGTTTGTCTGAGATTTACAGCAAGGCAGGCGTAATTTCACGAGATTACGCTGTAAACTGTCATTTAAAACGAGATTTACACTTGCCTTGCTGTAAATCTCACACAAACGTTAGCGAAGTGTCAGTATTCTGAATACACATCATGTCCTGGCTGGAGGTAATGTATATTCACTGTCAGGACACTTGAGTAACGTTAAAGTGTGTGTGTGTGGCTGCACATAGTGATCTAGTAAGATTACTATGTGCTGTGTAAATGAATGGAGAGAAGTGTATGGCGCTGATTGGTCAGCGTCATACACTTCTCTCCATAACGCCCAATTGGTCAAAAAGGAAAACACACCCAGTTGTCCATTAAGAAACTCATTAGCATAAAGCTAAAATAGGTCAGAACACAGTCAAACATGATAGTTTTTCTAAATAAAAAACACTGCTGTAATCTGCATTACAGCGCCGATCACATTATGTACAAGATAGGCCACTTATAATGTGGTGACAGAGCCTCTTTAAGTGTCATGTATGTAAGTGTAGCTAGAAAATGGCAGAAAAAAACAACAAAGCGCACAATAGTGCATGAAACTGTAATATACAGGTGTGAACAGAGTGCAAGTGGTGCTAACCTGGTGCGGTTATGCTGTCCGCTGTTAAACAGTCTGCTGTTGTGATATTTTAAATATACCTGCACTAATAAACCCTTCAATTACTGACCTCATCTCTATCCTTGAGACATATGGATTACACCTCCTATGGATGATCACTCCGATCAGTAGCGCCTGGAAAGCACCCGTTCTTTTTCTTTTATTCTTTCCATGTATGTAAGTGTGATGCAGATAGTGGACTCTCTAATCTGCAATATGATTGGCACTGGCTAAACAAAGGTGCAGAATCTAAGGCACCCTGGTTTTCACCCTTGAACCCTTATACAGGGATTTCGAGGTTACTGCAGGGAGACCCCAGATCACGGTCCTGAGGATTGTCCTCAATTGGCGACAGGGTGCAGCAAGCTAAGACATGGTTGTATTTAAATTATGTAAGTTATTTACAAAGACAGGCCAAAATCAGAAACCAGGGAAGACAAAATAAATGAGTGACAAATCCAGGAATGTCATAAAGGCAGTGGCGCAACTACTGCTGTAGCAGCCATAGCGGCTGCCACGAGGCTCGCAGCATGAGGTGGCCTCTGCCGCCTGCTGGGATGGGTCCCCCCGTGCCCGGAGGCTCTGCTAGCAGGCGCTATGTCTGCTACAGCGACGCCACATTCAATAATATCTGCTTCCCTCGCACGCAGATACTAATGAACACTATGACAGAGCAGGGAGGTATCTACCTGCTCTGCCATAGGCTACAGGCCACATTCGGTGTTACGATACTGGCGAACACTGCTGGAATCCTATGGTCAGAAGTAGCGAGCGGAGCACAGTGCAGAACCCGGTGAGACGTCCCCAGGAACAGTGCTTGGAGGGTGGAACACGAGTAGTAGTCAATAGCAAGGAAGTAGGAACAGTCTGGCAAAGACAGTTCTCAGGAGCAGGAGACTGGAACAAGTCACAATACTCAAGCACTGTTTGGTATTCCATGTGGTCTGAAGTAGGCCCAAACAGGAAACAAGGTGGTTGCACACGATGCAACATTTGCCATCTTGGTTAAGGGCAGGTTTAAGGGCAAAACAGCAGCCTCCAGTGGTAAGGAGTAAAAGTGCAGCACAATTCTTCAAAGTGTAAAACAGCGGCCACTAGTGGTAATTTTGCAGTACAACAACAGAATCCTGACATTACTCCCTCCTTTCGACAGCGGCCTCAGGACGATGTTTGACTTGGTTTATCTGGATATCTTTGGTGAAATTCCCTAACCAGTCGAGGAGCATTGAGATTGCCTACGGGTTCCCACGAATTATCCTCAGGGCCATATCCGTGCCATTTTATTAGATATTGCAACCGATTTCTGAATATCCTGGAGTCCAGGATGTTTTCAACAGTATAATGTTCTTGTCCATCAACTTCGATAGGATCAGGGGGAGGCAGGTGGCGTCCCGGAAATGGATTTGGAACAACAGATTTCAGTAGGGATACATGGAACACTGGATGTATTCTCATTGGTCTGGGAAGTTTGAGACGAAAAGCCACTGAGTTTACTTGTCCAATAATCTTGAAAGGACCAATAAATTTTTGGCCCAATTTTGCTGAAGGTAAGTGAAGTTTGAGATTCTTGGTGGAAAGCCATACTTCATCTCCCACTTTGAAGGTTGGAGAAGGTCTACAAGATTTATCTGCTGTTTCCTTATATTTCTCCTGGGCAATTGATAATGTAATTTTTAGCATTTCCAGATTCTGTTGAAGTGATTGTATTCTGTCAGTCACTGCAGGAATAAAAGTTTCTCTGGGAAGATTAGGAAGAATACTGGGATGGTAACCCAAATTTGCAAAAAACGGTGTTTGTTTAGTGGAGGCATTCTGAGAATTATTGTAGGAGAACTCCGCCATTGGAAGCAAATCGACCCAGTCATCCTGTAAATGGCAGATGTAGCATCGGAGATACTGTTCTAACGTTTGATTTGTGCGCTCAGTCTGACCATTAGACTGGGGATGAAAAGCAGAAGACAAACTGACATTTATGTCGAGTGCTGTGCAAAAACTCCGCCAGAATCTTGATGTGAATTGTACTCCGCGATCCGAAACCACTTCATCTGGTACTCCATGAAGACGAAACACATTCTGAATTATAAGATCAGCAGTCTCTTTAGCAGAAGGTAGTCCAGGGCAAGGAATAAAATGGGCTGCTTTAGTGAGCCGATCAACCACTACTAAGATGGAATTCTTCCCTTTGGAGACTGGTAAGTCGACAATAAAGTCCATAGAGATAGATCCCCAAGGACGAGATGGAATTGACAGAGGCTGCAATAATCCCATGGGTGAGGTACGAGGAGTTTTGTACATGGCACAGGTGTTGCAAGAAGAAACATATTTCTTCACATCTTTTTGATAATTGGGCCACCAAAAGAAGCGGGAAAGAAATTCTTGTGTTTTCTGAATCCCCTTGTGACCTGCTAGTTTAGAGTCATGCATTAATTTTAGCACGTTTAATCTTACAGTTTCTGGAACATAAATACAGTGCTTGTTAGTCCATACTTGATTTTTGAAAGTTAGGGACACTTCATCTGGTGGGTGCAAAAGAATTTGGTCGGTCTCATAGGCTTCCTTTATCTCATCAAGCAAGTCCTTGCTATGGATCACCCCCAGGAAATTGGACTCGGAAAGAATAGTTGTTGGTGGTACTGTCGAGGAGGAGTCATTGGAGAACAACCTAGATAAGACATCGGCCTTACCATTTCGGGAACCAGGCCTGTAAGAGATCACAAAGTTGAAACGATTTAGAAACAGACTCCACCGGGCTTGGCGGGGAGACAAACATTTGGCAGATCTAACAAATTCAAGGTTACGATGATCAGTTAGAACCACTATTTGTTGAGCTGTGCCTTCTAAATGATGTCTCCATTCTTTGAAAGCAGCAATGATGGCTAGGAGTTCCTTGTTCCCCACGTCATAATTCTTTTCAGCAGAAGTCAAACTTCGAGAAAAGTAAGCACAAGGGTGCAGCAAATCTTTCTCTCCAGTTCTCTGTGATAGAATAGCCCCTATTGCACCGTCTGAAGCATCCACTTCAACAATAAATGCTTTTTCAGGGTTAGGATGAACCAGTATAGGGGCTGTTGTGAATTTTGTTTTCAGATTGAAAAAAGCATCTTGTGTCTGAGGAGACCACACAAAAGGTATCCCTTTCTTTGTTAATTGGGTAATTGGTGTAATAATGCCCGAAAAATTCTTGATAAAACGTCTGTAGAAATTAGCAAATCCTACAAATCGTTGGACCTCTTTCACATTTTTTGGAGTTGGCCAGTCTCTAATTGCTTGAATCTTGCTAGAATCCATGTGTAACCCTAGGGGAGAAATGATATAACCCAAGAACTGTATTTCCGTTTGATGGAATTCACATTTCTCCAACTTGATATAGAGTTGATATGCTTTCAGACGCTCCAACACCATTCTCACATGATTCTGATGTTCTTCTGCAGAATTAGAAAAGATTAATATGTCATCCAGATAGATGACTACGAACTGATCCAACAAGTCCTTGAAGATATCGTTAATAAAATGCTGAAAGGTTGCAGGAGCATTGCAAAGTCCAAAAGACATCACTAGATATTCATAATGTCCATATCGTGATCTAAATGCTATTTTCCATTCATCACCTGGTCTAATGCGAACCAAATTATATGCACCTCGAAGATCCAATTTGGTGAATATTTTAGCTTGACGAACTCTATCCAGCAACTCCCGAATCAATGGCAGAGGGTAACGGTTTTTAATTGTGACTTTGTTTAATTCTCTATAGTCAACGCAAGGTCTCAAAGAGCCGTCTTTCTTTTTAACAAAAAATATAGGTGCACCTGCTGGCGATGAAGATGGACGAATAAAACCTTTAGCTAAATTTTCATCTATGTATTCTTTAAGAGCCTTCAGTTCCGGCTCTGCTAATGGGTAGATGCATCCAAAAGGTATAGCTGCTCCAGGCAACAGTTCAATCGGACAATCGTAAGGTCGATGTGGAGGAAGTTTATTAGCATTCTCTTTGTCACATATATCAGTAAATTCGTCATATAGAGGAGGTAATTTAGGAGATACTTCAAGCTCCCCTTCAATCTTTTCGTGAGATTGTTCTGGTAAAGACTCTGAGGAGGGGACCTCCGATGGAAAAGACACTTCTTTGGTTTCCCAGTCAATTGTAGGGTTCTGAGCCTGCAGCCATGGTAGTCCAAAAATAATTGGAAAATGTGGGGATGAAATTAATAGGAAAGATAGAACCTCATGATGATTAGGTCTCATAATTATCTCCAATGGTTCAGTCTCTTGATCAACTGGACCTGAGTTCAGAGGGGATCCGTCTACAGTTTCCATAAGAATGGGTGACAGTCTCTCTTGAAATTTTACACCATGTTTATTAGCAAAAGAAATGTCCATAAAGTTCCCATTTGCTCCAGAGTCCACCATGGCAGAGGCGGATATCCATTGAGAATCAATTCTAAACTTGATGGGAATAAAGCAATGAGTGTCTTTGTGTTCTTTTTTAATATTGGGTGCTGTGCAGGAGACTGAATGAATGAGTGCATGCACTGGTGGCACTTGTTCAGAAGAAACAGATTCTACATCAGAGAAGTCACGATCTGCTACTACCGCCACCATCTTGCGTTGACGACATGGACAATTGATAAGGAAGTGATCAGTTTTACCACAATAGAAGCATTGATTTTCTCGAAACCTTCGTTCTCTTCTGTCGGCACTTTCACGCTTTTGTATACTGTCAATTTGCATAGGTTCAGCTTGATGTTCTTGGTAATTCTTTGTTTCAGAGTCTCTAGGAGTGGGAGCTGGAGCAGACGAGTAATAGTTATTATTACGGGACCAGGTAGAACCCCATTTTTCTTGTCGACGCTCTGACAGCCGAGTGTCTATTCGAATACAATGGTGTACAAAATCATCAAACTCTGTGGGAGCTTCAGCCCGTGCTAACTCGTCCTTAAGTGCACTAGATAGTCCTTTTTTAAAGAATGTTAATTTTGCAGCATTATTCCACTCAGTATCCATCACCCACTGTCTGAAATCTGTGGCATATTCGGCAACAGAGCGTCTGCCCTGACGTAGAGCCATCAACGCTGCTTCTGCTGTAGTACACCGGTTAGGATCATCAAATACTTGGCTCATGGCTGCTAGGAAGGCGTCCAAGTCATCAAGCCGAGCATCGTTGGTTTCAATAAGAGGGCTTGCCCAGGCTACAGCCTTATGTGTCAGAAGCATAATAATACACAGCACCTTTGAATTATCAGTAGGGAAGTGAGCAGGATGTGCACCAAAATATAACTTGCATTGGTTTATAAATCCACGGTATTTATCACGATCCCCACCAAACCTGAATGGTGGAAGCGGCAGGGTAGATGAAGAGGCTGGGGTCACA